>NC_064905.1:18183611-18494821 GCF_929443795.1 Astur gentilis | reverse complement strand
GTTGAGAAGTTGAAAGACTGTTGGGGGAAAAAGTCATTCTAATCTAAAGAACACGGTTTGTACAAGGGAGAGACAGGTTTGTGAAAGTTTCACCCATTAGGTTACATATTTCATTTCTTTTATCTGTATAGCATGTATGAGTGTATTAAATGAAATATATTTTATTATGGATTTTAACTGGTAAAAAAAGGATTATTTTTCATGTGGGTCAACATACAGATTTATTTCTGATTTTGCTAATATCTCTAATCTCTACTGTAAATTTTTTGCCATCAAAATTTGCTGCATATATAAATAGAAAAGGCTTATATGGAAGAATGTAACCAAGTGATTAAATGACAAATTGTGTTGCTTTTTTCTAATAATAGAATAAGCTAAGGGCTTCGGAAAATGAGAGGAAAAAATAAGGAATTAACTCCTTTTATGAGTAACTCCTTTTATGAGTAACTGCCTTTCTAACCTTTATCTAAGTAGTTTTTTACATTTCCCTCTTGAAAACCACGAGTTCATTCAAACCAAAATCTTTCTGTGGGAAGGTACCTGTTTCCACAGACCTGTTATCAGAACAGGATAGGATTTCATATCCAAACTGTATTGAGACAGACAGATGAGAGCAGGTCAGTAATTAAGGTATCAGCTTGGGTATTGCACGTCTACCTGAAGTCCTTGCTCTCGCTCATTAGGGTGAAGGATTTGTGCAGCTTCACAAGTATCTTTTCCGTGGAAGCACTACTCTAGGCAGATCCAAGCTTTTTTGCATATGTAAACCTGCCTCTTTGCAGCCCACTAAGTTGTGATGGTCCATTCAAGAAGGTTGTATTTGCCACACAGACAGTTGTGTTTGGTCTGGGGGGAAGAACAGGTAGGGGCAGAGGAGTAGGGCCACCTAATCAAGCATTGCTGTGTAAAGAAACATTTGTCAGGCTGGGCCTTAAGTTCCGGACATACTTATTGTAAGGAACTGAACCCAGTGCTGCTGCCCTGTGCAGTAACAAATAGCTTCATAATCTTGGTCTCCTTTGTTTCTGAGCTTCTCAAGCGATAGTGGCTATCAGAGATTAATTGATGACTTTTCATCACTGTCAAAATACATTCTTTTTCTATCAATGCGATTTTTGATGAGCATGTAGAAATCTTTTCTACAAATATGTTTTTCAGTTGTGTTGTTTTTTTTTTTTCTTTTTTCCAAGTACTATTAAACAAGGGCCACTAGGGGAAATAAAAAGACTTTAGTTATTAACTGGAAATGTAAAAGGAAGAAAATCACAGAATGATGAAAAATAGGGTCAGCTTTGGACATTTAAGAATAAAACCAACTTTGGAAGTTCTCAAGTGCTGTCACAAGGTTTTGCAGTTTTGAACCGGTTTTGCTTTTTACAGAAGTCAAGTCCCTCCTCTTGTGACTTGTTACAGTTTTTCCAGATCCTTTATGAAGCTCATGGAGGCCAAGGGATGAATGATGTCATGAGAGGGTCGTCCATCAACTTCTCTGTAATTAAGCTAAAAGCACAGTGGGAGGCTCATCTTCATGCATTGACCTTCCTGCAAGAAGGGAGGTTATAAAATAGCAAAGCAAAGTTTCTTTCCTAGTGTAATCGAATCTCTGAGACTAGGCTTATGTACACGCAACTTGTAACCGTGACAGAGAACAGAGCACTGAACTGGCAGTAAAGTTATTTTCTCTCATCTTTCTGATAGAAGCCTAAATATTACACAATAAATACATTAGCAAGTCACCATTTGGCAGACAGATGAATTTCATTGAAGTATTTTATTCAGGATTTTGCCATCTCTCAGAAAAAATATTAAATTACGTTGGGCAAGACACAGGTTTCTCGAAGGTGGAATGGAGAAGGTGACATGGGGAGCTTCAGAGAATGGGACTAAACCCAGATTACTTTAGTAAAAGACCAACAAATAGGTAAAGAGCATATTAATGAAGTGTACAGACAACACTGGACAGGAGAAACTGCATATACAACTAAAGCTGTGACTAATGAACAGGGACTGAGCAGGTAAAAAACATAGAAAATTACAAATGGAGAGCCATCTGTGATACATCCAATGAATGCATGTGGAAAAAACGACCCCCAAAAATTACAGTCAGATTATTAGGTAAAACACAGTGGTGACAGTGGGAAGCAAGTAGAAGAAATGCAGAATATCGGATTTAGAATTTCAAGGTTAGTTATCTGTCCGTAATTGCAGTGTAAATGGGGCTGCTCTGACTAACATGGCTTCTGGTTTACCCATCCTCTGTAGTGAATTAAGTTCTGCTGCTTAAACATTTTCAAATCTTAAGGGCATATTAAATGGTCCTTCCTTGAATTGTGTGCACTGAACCACACAGTGCATTGTCCTTCAGGATTTTCAAAGTAATCAGAATAAAATCCTTATGACTAGAAACTAATGATGACAAGTTTCTGAAGGAGTGAGAAAGCAGATACTGCTGGGTTGTTAACCACATAACTTAGTGAAGACAAGAGAAATTCTTTTTTCTCCCAACAGATAGGTCTTACCTTTTATTGTGCTTATACTGTATTCCCAGCAAACTGCAGGTGCTGTGGTTTTTTTCAAGATAGGATGTTCTGGCAATTCCTAAACTCTCATAGTACACATGACCCAGTGCTGCCCTTTGAAATGCTGCAGACTTCGAATGTATCTGCCCACTTCTTCAATGATGGATTGTCCAGTCAACGTGTCAGAACAGTTCTCAGCATCTTTGCGCTGGCTGTTCATTTGTGTTCAGTAGCAGTGTGGTTTTAGCTTTGAAGACTTAGCTGTCTTGGAACACACCTCTTTAAATAACTGTCTTGCTTTGTCTAAGCTGCTGTGATATGAGAGAGGGCTGGTATAAAGAGTCTTGATCACTTAAAAGCAAAAAAAATAAAGTGTGGGTTACTGTCACACTTTTTGCTTTATTTCTGCAGTTCTTGCCTATCTCAATTTGCAAGAAGCTGGATTTATTAACTTTTAAGGTCCTTAATGTTTTAGCTTTATTCTCAGGGTTTTGAACAGAAAGCGTGTTCACAATGCTGGGTGTTTCATACTGAGTTTGTGTCATGTACTAATACTACTACTTAATGTTAATTGGTTGCTTGCTAGGCTGATGCATCTCATTACCTAGTATATGTTCTGTGGCTGACTCCTGTTCTCTGTGTTTCAACTACATAACTGTGTCTGGGGTCCCTGACCCTGATCTTATTCATGCTGCAGTGGTGCACAGGAGTCTCACTCTATCTTGGTGCGTCTACGTTTTGAAATATAGTTGTCGATGTTTGGCTGTTTTATGCTTTGAAGAGATGGAAAGCTAACGCTAACAATTACCTTTCCTTGTTAAGATTTAGGGATACTAAGCTGCAGAGGAGTTTTGTACAAGGTTATTTTTTGTGAGGTTATAACACACTTTAATAGGTTGCAATTGTTTTAACCAGAAGCTGTAAATATTAGAGAGAATTACATATGCTATAACTTTTGCAGGTTGTTAAACAAAATTATAGGGGGAAGGGAGTGTAGGAGAATGCTTTCATGTGAGATGCATGTTCTGCGTAGACAGTCTAATGGGGGTCAGTATTAGGATATGTGTTCTCAGCTGTGTAGCTGGCCTGCTGGGGTGACCTTGTGAAATACATTCCCAAATTTGTACCTCAGTTTCCTTACCTGTCTGGCTATAACCACTTCATTTGCCCTTCAGTTCCTATACAGGGTTGGAATATATTGTACTGCTGCAGCTACAGTCAGCTGAGTTTTGCTGGGTCCTTGACATGCTGTCTTCTGCTAGCATTTTCTATCCCTAGCAGTTGTTGGTGAGGAAAAGGTATCTGGAAATGAGATTTTTTTTTTTTTTTTAAGATAAATGATGCTAGATGTGTCCCAATTTGCAAATTGTCTAGAGAAAAGTCACCACTTATCATTAGCAAAGGTCTAGGTCTGACACTTAAGTGCCAAAATACTTAGATGAACACCTATCGGGATTTCAAACCTCACCTTCTATTTCAAAATTATCCCAGAAGCTTTCTCCATCTGTCTCTAGTTCCCTTCCCATTTATTAACACAAGTTCATGAATTCAGTTTTACTTAAGAAATGGATGCAAATTTGGCAGTGACACTTTCTTTTTTAATTATACTAAATTAAAAGTATGCATCTTCTAGCACCTAAAATTCATTTTGAAAATCTGGCCCAATGAAAGCAGATTTCTGATGCAATAGTTCTGTATACCCAAATGTTTTCGGAGTTTGGAAACAAACATTTGACAAACAAAATAATCAGTCAGCATATCTACTTCAATTAAATGTGAAATAGGAAGACTTTTTGCTGTTACAGGATGTTATACAGACATGAAATGATTATTGATTGCCTGCACTGATTTCAGCTGTTACCTATCACTGTGTTGAAATGAGACAAAAATGAAAGGAGCTAGAACTGATATTATGATACCAGATTACTTAGCTCTTTATTTTAGAATTCATCAATCTTAATTACAGGGGGAAGATTTTTTTAAGTTTCATTCTTATTGAAAGCCATTCTCTCCTCCAGTCTTTCTGAAAAAAACTGTTGGGATTAAGCCTCCTTGTATCTGCAGTTATGAGAGTTGTTTTACTTTTTTTTTGATTTAAGACCAAAGGATGCAGGGCTATCTTGGACCCTTACCTGGATGTTTGGATAAAGAGCAAAGATCCAGGTGCAGAGATGCAGCAGAGAACTTTGGTCTGCTTAGGAATGCGTGGAGAATCTCCCCAGTTATTTCTGTGCCCTGGGAGAGATTTTTTCTCCCTCTTGCCAGAGTTTTTGCTCCTGTCTAGAAACTACTGCTGTTTTCATGATTTGTTCCTTAAATGTTAAAGGGTGTGGAACAGGAGTTAACATAACAGTTTTTTAATCTGTTTTCTTCTTCTATGCAGTTTCCCTGATAGAACCAAATTCTGCATCTCACTCGTAGTTGGGGCTGATTCTTGTTCCTGTAATGAATGTCTCTAGACCTTGTGCCTAATTGAGAGGGACTAAGTTGTATGTTCAGGAAATGTGCTCCTTTGCTATACCCTTAACAACTATGTTTGATCTTGTGTACTGTTCTTGAATCTTCTCATGGTAGAAATTTACAAAGCATGTAATTATCACAAAATGCTACTCCAGAATAAATAAGACTAGGAGAAAAGATAGCTTTCATTTCTCCCAGCCACACTTGCTCTTTGGGGGAGAGAGGGGAAAAGTGGGAAGGAAATTAGGGTTCAGAAATTGAGAGGACAGAACAGATAACAAAGCACTCTGAGGCCATAAAAAGAAGCAAAAAGAAATTATATAAAAATATATATTTAGTGTATTTCTTCTGAAATATTTTACTGAAAAAAATGTCAAAGTAGTAGATAGAGTCTGGAACTCATTGTCTTCCTTCCCATTATTTGCCTACCCTTTTCTTTGCCTTCTTTGGAAAAAGCCAGGTCCTTATATAAATATCTGGAACAGTTTTTATAACAAGAGTGGACAGACTGATAGAAGATGCATTCCTTAGGGAATATCTGAATACTTTTCCCTTGCAGCTGTTAGTGATATTTGTCCCTCAGATGATAAAGCTGTTCAGTGGCAGTTGATCGAGCATACTTGACACTATTTTAATAAACATTGCATATTTCCCCTATGTTGAAGTGGACTGCTTTTATCTGATGGGAGAGATATTTGTTCCAGACACAGGAAGGGCACCTGACAGTGGTGCCAATATGCCACTTAGATTAATATAGTGATGGACTACCATCCTAATCTGACTTACTTTGAAGAAGCCAAAGCACTTATTTCTCCAAGAACTGGCTGCTTATTCATATTGATGAAGTATAAACAAAATAGAAATGAAAAAAAAAAGTGAAGAAATTAGTACACTAACATTTTTGTTAAATTTTTCACAGGATTTTGAAAAAATTATGATAAAAGAAAAAACTGTGAAAATTGGCATGGCTTTCTTGCCAAATGGAATATTAATAAAAGAAGGTGAATAACATTGAAATCAAGTTTTCATCTTTAAATCTAACCTCTGGAAATGGCATGTCTTTTATTTTGTGTATTACACTTACTATGAGCCCTAATTAATATACATAAACCCATATGCTTCTATATCAACAAAACCTTTTGAAATTCACACAAGAAAAATGCTATTTCTATGCTAAGTATTTGCATGAATGGTAATATATGTGACTTTTGCTACTAGTGCTAATAATGTGCTGGGGTTATAGAAACAAGCTATGGCAAAATAAGCTATGTCTGTTTATTTTTTATGCAGATAGTGTGCCCTAGCCCCACCTGTGGCCAGCTCTGCAATGGAAGCCAGATAGATGAATTCTATATTGCTTTTGGGTATACAGCAGGGATCCACAAGTAGTCTAGTTATCCATTATTCATCTAGAGGTGATACCTGTCTTAAGAAGTGCTAACTCATTTTCTTCCAATTGTTAGAGTGTGCCCATGGTGGAAATGGTATTTCCACTTGGGTGTTAACAGATTGGTAATTCATACCAGCGGAACTGTGGCCATGGTTACCTAGTTGTTTTATTCTTAAAAAATAAAAAAATCTCTCCCTGGCACTGAAAGGATTCGTTCCAGCCCTGCGCTGCTCCAGCTTTTGTGTGGCAGTGTAGGAAGTCAGATTCGAGAACTGCTCTGTCTGAGAACCAGACTGACTAAAAGAGAGATGAGTTTTCAGTCTGATAGAGATGTAAAAGTCCCTGTTTTCTATTTCTGTGGCAACAGAGATTCCTGTCAAATTAAAGTGGCTAAGTTAAACATAGCTCAAGCAAGGAATTTAGCCTAATCTGTGGTATTTACTTGGCATAAGAAAATAGCTGATATCCTGATGATATAAGCAGGGCAAAGCCAGCATTCTGATCTTTATTATACCTGTGTAATCACACATACCATTAAATTTAATGGCTTTACTTGGGATTTAGTATAGAATCAGATTCTAAATCTTCTAAAGAAGTGCAAATAGACATGATGTCTTATCTAGCATCTACAGAGCTAAACTTGTTCTAGAGAACTTGGAGACCCACAGTGAAGTACAGTTGAGAAGAAATAACTAGATGATGGGAGGCTGTATGTGGAAGAGAGCAAGACTGGAATACTTCACTGAAAAGAGGACATGTTGGGGAAGGAGCCCATTGGGATATGTAGGGTAAAAGGGGATTTTCTGCTGAAAGTTGGGGCTTTGATAGTAGCTTCTCAACTACTACATGGTGTGTATACTCTGTATTTCTCCACAGACAACGTGGGAAAACTGTAGGTAGTGTTTGAACATCGGGTATCAAATCTGATCTGTTATGTGTCTTCCTTCCTCAGAGTAGTGCACATAGCTTGTCTGCTCGCTGCAGCTTCCGTAATGGTATTGTGCTTCTTGCCTTGTAAAACAGTGATCAGAAAAGTGGGCGTTTCACTTTTCTGACCTAGTGGTATGGCCTTACCTTAGAGGTAGGTCTTAGTGGTGTGTGAAGGAAATCACTGGGTAGACAAAGCGACAGTTTCAGAGCAATGATTGATGCAGTGTGTAACGTGGTGCCAACAGGAGGTATGCATGGTTCCTAAGCAGATAAGGAGAAAGAAAGTCCGCCTGAGAACTGCTGCTGCTTTTTTCTCAAGTTTTTTTGAGTTGCGAGATATTCTCTGCTTTTCTTGCTACTGTTTCCACAACTAATGAATAAACATAAACTAAAGTAAGTTACTGTGTCTTGGATCTACCCATTTCTCTCCCACCAAGAGAATACAAGCTTGTCTATCATGCAGTCACCATGGTTTCAAGTCATGATAGCTGAATCCTCACAGCTAAAAATCCTTGACAAGCCTCTGACACTATATTTAATCCTAGCCTTGTTTTAATCGTGATTGTGTATTCTATACTTCTGAGACATGATTATAAATGTGAAGTAAGCTTGTCAAGAAGTCACTTCAAGGCTTTACTGGTTTTGGCAACTGATACACAAAAAACCCCCCAAACTTTCCAGTGAAGAGCGCAGCATGCTATCTAAGCCTAGGGAGTGCTATGGCATCATCAGTTGAGTCCCATACTGGTGTTGCCGCAAGGGACCCTCGAATAAGAGTTGACAGCTTCCCTTGTGTCTGTGTTCATAAGATAGGCACAGGAGGCTGCACTGTGCACTCTGATGTGACACCAGAGTAACTGAAACCAGAATTCAGTCCAGTCTATTATAGCAAAAACGGCTGACATAGGTATGGCCTGTCATCCTGTTACAACATCAGACATTGAGGGAAGAAAGCAAGCCGGCTTTCAGTAACCTGAGTAACCAGATTTTTTTGTTAGATTTTTTGGATGAAAGATTGGGGTTTTTTTTCTGGAAGTTTCTCATAATTTAATGTTTTATTAAAAAAAATAATTTTTTCCCTACAACACTGGAGGGGGCTAGGGGGATGAGCAGACGCTGAGGATAGTGTAAAGAGAATAACTGAATTGGCCAGCAGCTAGAAAATACAGCTATGATGCAATTATGAAATAAGCAAATCTGTATTTCAATACTACACTAACTATGGAGCAATGAAAGCTACCTACTGCACTTGATGACTGTTTGGATTATGATCAAATAACAGCAGAAGAATATGGATTTCCAGACCAGTGCAGTAAACTCAGAGGTTTGGGTAGGTCAGGTACCTTGAGGTGAGCTTACCTGAACTTTGATAGGTTACCAACTCTTTTGACATTCAAAAGTTAGCAACATAAATCTAACACATTTCCAACAAGTAGTTAAATCTGGAGATAAAGGATTGCTCCAGAGGCTGAAAGTAAATTGTAATGTTTCCTTATAGCATATGTCCTATTAAGTGCCATCTTGCGATGCTGAAGTATGTAACATCACACATTTTAAACACTTTGGGAGAGGGAGATTGTGCTTTGGAACGCTATTTTTAAAAGGCCATGTGATGAGCAAGTTACTTGAAAGTCAACTTAAAGAATAATTGCCTAGGTGACTCTGAGAGCTGCCATTAAACAAAAGGATGAGCACAAACCAATAAACTATTTGGATCCAATAGCTTCCATGAATCTGTCTCCTTTTAAAGAAACTATTGATCTTTACCATCAAACATCTAGACAATCAGTCATTCTTTCACAGCCACACATATGCATGCAAGCAGTAATCATATCGTGCAGTCTGTTCCCCAGCAAAATATTGAATTTTTTTTTTAAACTTTTTTTAGACAGTTTTCCAAAGATGATCTTTTTTAACAATTTTTCACCACACATGCATTTGGTAGGGACCCTATGCGACGAGGACAAATATGCAGTGTTGTGATTTTTTATTTTTTTTAATTTTTTTTTTCTTCTTTAAAGCTGTGAAATCTCAGGCCTGGCTAGGAGACTAGTTTAAAAGAAACATTGATTTTTAGGAAGGTTATTGAAGTCTTAAATGCTTAACTGCTTTATTTCCATTCAATTATATTGAAATCACTGGTCTTAACAATTAGCCAAGTCAGAGTTTTTTGCTTTTAAGAAAGATTTAAACATTATCTGCTCTATTGTCCTTCACAAAACATCAATATTATATGTTGATGCATCCTCACCGTGTGGGAGAAACAGACAATTAATTGTCCACCCAAATCATTTAAAGCTAAAGATGTTATAGTTTTCAAGTATCCATAAAAGAAAAAAAAAAAAAATCCACCAGAAAAACTTGAACACTAGGATTGAGGGTTTTGAATGTGGTTTCACTGAAGTGTAATCACTTTAGTTTGGAATGTATTATTCTTTGACTATGTGCAGACAAACTGTAGTAGGATGTATCTAACAATTACTAGAATAGCTTCTTTCTTGTAAATTAATAAACTGTCTTGTTATATCCATAATTGGTTAGTACATATCTCTCTTCTGCTATGCTTGTGGTGGAATAAGCCTCTATTTATTGTTATTGTTTTAATTAGCAAATTTAAGATTATTTTTTTTTAGTTGAAATGCTTGTATATTTCTTGGGTGCATTGATAACCTGTTATTTATTTACTGCAGTTGATCCAATAGGCAGAAAAAGGAAAATATTGATATGTGTTCTCACCAAGTGATGTTGATTCAGACAGGATTTTGAGCTTTGATTTTTATCATTAAAAGTAGCTGATGACTCAGAGAAAAAGTGCTGAGAAGAAAGAGTGATCAGAAAACATAACTGAGAACAGCATCTGGTTTCAGTGAACTGTTTCAGATTTCAAGAAAAAATATTTAGAGGCCATTCTGTTTTCCATGGATTATCAATTATAAAGTCATAGTATACTGAAAGGTTTCTTGCATAGTTATTCACACTGAAATGTTGACTTCTTTTAAGTCAAAGATAAAACCAAAATTTCAAAATGGATGTCTTAAAATAAATCTATAGCTTTGCTCCATATCACTGTTCCCTGTACTTCAAGAGATGTCTGGGTAAAAATATTTCCTTTTATAAAATGATTTCTTAGACCATAAAATAAATATTCTTTCCTTTTTACAGGACTTTTTTTTGGTGTGTGAATGAGATTTTGAGTTTTTCCTTGAATTTAGAGTTGCTTTAGAAGAACAGGGCATTTGTAGTCTGTGTTGCATTGTCACACTGAGACTTCTGAATAGATCACCGATCTTGAAATTCACAAGAACTGTAAGTATATTTTTATCCCTTATGTGTAAGAAACACATCAGGCAGAGTCAAGAAAACTATTGAATGAACTTTCTTTAATATTAACAGTGCTGCAAAATTAATTTTAAGTAGCACAATGCTAAAGCAATCCTTCCAATATTTGAATCTGCTGACTAACTTTTGTAACTTTTAATACTTTTGAAGCTTTAAGATAACAAAGGAAGCACATTCCCTAAACCTAATCTGGGATAAACGTAAAATTCGATCATCGGACACTATTTGTGGGAGAGATTCTAACCCCCAATAGCAAGAGCATTCATGAGAGGGGATGAGGTATAATAAATAATCGCTCATTTTGCAGCACTATTATGGGTTTCTCTCTGAAGCTGTGTTTTGTGTGTGTAGTTTTATGTGTTTATTTTTGTTTTTCTCTAAACAGCTGTCAAGAAAAGATCCACATCAATAGATATACAATCAATACTGACCTTGGGTCACCTAGCTTCAATAAGACAGCCTGCTACAAACTATTCTAATTGAAGTCTCAGCACCCAAACTATGCTGATAAGATTGGTGTTGCCTTCTGTTTAAGGATGATAAATCATTCAGGTGAAATCTCAGTTCATTTAAACAAAGTCGTGTATAGGATTGAGTTTTATTTTCTGGGAGAAAAGGGATTTATCAATAATAGTGGACTTAGAGTCACAAATATTGGTCTTTGGGCTGCAAAATAATTTTTCATAGGAAAATCTTAGAGAAGGAAAAATACAGACTGAAATTCTGAGGGTTGTTTGGGTGAGGCATGTTACTTTCCTCTCTTCAATAATTGTATTATCTGCAAGACAGCTATACCCCCAGGGAATATACCAAACACAAAATAGAAGGTACTTTCAGAAAGCAGTTCAAGGTGGTGAGACTTTTCATTTTGCATTTTTCCTATTTGTGTTTTTCCTATTAGAAACATCATCCTTTTTTTTTTTTTTATCATTTAAATAAAATGCATTAAGGTTTGGTCTTATGGCATTCCAGATAAAGGGCCAGACCCTTTAACATAGGAATGTAAAAGGCTGGGCCCCAGAAATGGTGCTGTGTTGGAACTCATCTTCGTATGTGGTCCAAGAGGAGATCCAAAGTAGGCAACAAATGCACTGTGCAGATAGCCTCAGTCTGCAGCTACCAAGAGACAGCTAAAAGGCAAGCACTCAGGAAGGACATGAGGCAAAACCTGCTGCAATCAGAGCAGCAGAGAGAGCCTGAGGTCCCCAGGTGTAATTCCTGATGGGGAAAGTCTGTTCTGCTGTTTAAGGTCATTATTTTAAATAATTTAAATTTACATTTAATTTTAAACCTGTTCAAAAGGAACTCTAGCAGCAGAGCTGGATAAGGTGCATATCAGTGTTTGAATTCTAGAGACATCCAGGAAGAGCATGAAACATTCCTTTCTGTGCTTAGCTAAAGAAGGGGCTCGAACCCATGGCTGCAGCTACTGTCTGATGCTTTTGTTATAAGTTGTTCTTCTCTTGGAGCTTTCTTGTTGTATAATTCAAAATTGATCGGAGCAAAAATAGTGGACAGGAAGGGCCATAAATCTCAACCCTCCGTAGGAGAACATGGCCATATTTTAAAGAAAAGACCAAGGAAATGTAGAAAGTGTGCCCTGATGTGCCATTGTTAGTGCAGGAGTACTCCTACCCACATATCCCAGTGCAGAATACAGGATGGGAAATACGCCATTTGTGTCAGATTCTTGCATGACTTGATGTGTGGAGCCCCTGTCTCCATGCTTAGTGCTTCTGGAAAAGATTATAATTTAGAAATGTAATAGGTAAAATTAAACATCCTGGAGCAAATATAGTTCTGAATATCTTCACAACACCAAGATAAGGACCTGTGTGCCTGACCAAACAAAAACATTGGGATGCTCTAGTCTAGTGGTAAACATCCTTACTTGGACCAGTGCAGTTTTTGTTTATTTTGTATAAATGCACAGCAGCAAGTGAAATTTACAGTAAGCCTTCCTTTTGGGTATTTCAGACCATATTGGTTTGAACTTTTTCATATTGTATCTAGGATTCAAGGGTATATACTGAGTTTTTTGACCAGAAGATCCTCCACAATAAAATAATGAGATGGGCAGCTTGAAATGACCTCAGCTGATCTGCTATAACTAGAGATGAGATCTGTGTAAACATGAATATCTAAATGTTTCAACTATAATATCAAACCCGAGATTTCTAAGCAGTTTTTATTTATTTATTTGACTAAAACTATGAGGAAAACTTTCTTTTCTCTCTAGTCTCACATTTTCATCCCAGAACAGCAGAAGCTGAGCAAGATAGATGGGTTCTCTTGAGAGCAAGCAAACTACTTGCTACTCATAAATAGAAAATAATGATGTAATGGCCAAGAAAAATAAAATTCACCTCATCACTGAAACTTTAATACATACAACCAGTCCTCTCTTACAGTCTGTTGGGAAGGATCTCATCATTACTAAAAAAAAAAAAGATTTTCTTGGGGATTTCAACAATGCTTGACCCTTTGATTTAACATTTCAACTACTAACTTAAAAGCTGTGGAAGAGTCACACAGTAATTTCCATTATACATTGTATACACTTATAACAGTGTAGGATCTGCTCATATACTGCAGGTTGAAGACTATTTTATAAATGCCTATGGTCTAACACAATAAAATATTAACCTTAGCACATGCATGAATACATTAGTTATGTATTAAATATATTATTAATGTATTTAATATATTATTTAATATATTAAAATACATTAACCAGGATAACAATAACTTGCAGCAGTTCTTCATATTTCTTATCACTTAAAGCTCTGGGTGACCCTATTAATTTTGATTAGGTGTCATCCGTGGGTGTCTGTACATGCAGGTATGCGTGAAGGAAATAAATAAATTTTGAAGACAGAAATAGCACTTACTTAAATATAGATTGCTTGACTATTGTTTGATACTGTGTACTAAGTACTGTTCTTCTGGCGTCTCCAAGAGGCATCCATCACAAGTAGTCCAGGACTTGGGCCTAGGTTAGTAGTCTTCCCTGGGTTTGTGAAAAGTCTGAGGACATTTTCCACTTAGCAAATATATCTCTAATGGAGATACAGGTGACTTGTATACTTAACATATACTCCTGGAGATGTAGTGGGGGTGTACGCATGTCTCCAGGCATAGCCTGGACTCACATGTTACATCAGTTTTACTCCCATTCTCTGTAAGCTACAGAGGTGAATCACAAACTCTGGTAATTGTAAAGCTATGTGTTTCTGTGCTGTTTTGGGCAAATGGTTTGTTCTGCAAGTGTGTGTTTTCATTTCTTCCAGTAAAAACTGGACTATTTCAGAAGGAATACAGTATTGTCTGGGCTCGTCTTTCAAAACAGAGAATGCATCTAAGCAAAGATGTGGCATGCCCTGCTAAAATCTTTCTCCTAGTTGTAGAGGTTTAACCTTCATATCCCTAGACAGCAAGGAGATATCTTGCAACATATGTTATGCTGTGTGTTCTCTGACTCATTGGTTAATATTGTTACACTTCCTACAAAAATGCTTAAATATTAATGAAAGCCTCTGTTTGGGCTGTCTTTCAACTTTTACATCCAACTGGCAACAGGAAAATTATCTGTCTGGCCTTTTGGATGAATCAATATTTAAATATCTTATGCGAATTGGAATATTTTTAACAGGCAAATAAACTTTTAATTCCAAGGCAAAGCACAGGTCTGCAACCTGTCAGAAAATGCCTTTAACCACAAGTGGGAATAAACCTGCTGTTGTGTGCTGACCCTAACGGAGTACTTTTCACATCTTTGCTTCAGCTACTGAGCCAACCAACCAGAAAAGCTGAAGACTCCTGCAGTCTTAGTTATTGGCATAAATATCATAATGTAGTATTTTTTTTATTTTTTATTTTTTTACTGGAATTTTGCTCTTCTAGTTTTCTTTTTTTGCCTTACTCTTGCTACTACTCAGGGTTAATCATGTTTTGCTTTTTGGGTAGTTCTGGGATGTGGAAAGGTGGCAAAATCCATCCCTTAGTGGCTGCTTTGAAATGCTGTCCTCTCTCTTAATTTTATATTGTTAATCCCCCCCTCCCCCCCCCCCCCCCCCCGACAAATGAAAATGTGTTTATAATTTCTTCTATCTTCAAGAATTCCTAAGCAACCTGGCTTCTTGACAGATTGATAACAAGAATTCAGCTCATATGCCCAAAGTAAGACAATTTTAAAATCACATCTTTGATTCCTATAAAGAAATGATTTTTCAGACCTGTTTTGACACTGTTTATCTTTGATGCTGTCAGCTACCTGCAGCAGCTCAATGGGTAGTGTCTAGAACTGATACAGTACTTCCGTGCCATCATGGTCATTCCTCACTTACTAGTAAGGCAGCATAAATGAAAAATAGGTGAACAATAACAGGCCTATCAAGTGATACCTATGCCTCCCATGAAATCTTAGCTTCAGTTGGTCAAGATTCTTCACTAAGTGTTTTGAGTATTGACCTCGAGTATACTCCTTCACATGGGTGTGAGACATTGATTACCATATGTCAGAGTAGCACAGGAGACTTATGCTGTCTTTTTTCCAGCTGGGATAATCATGTTTTCTTCAGGGAAGATCTACAGAGTAAATTATCTTGTTTCTAAAGTGTTATGGAAATGCTGCATTAACCCTAATGAGGGCCATGTGAGTAGTTCGACTTGAGTCCTAAAATGCTTTGTAAAATTTTAAGTATTTTTAAAGACAATTAAGCTTGCTAGAAGCTTGCCACTTTTTAGTGTGGGGTGGGGTTTTTTTTGTTTTGATTTTTGGAGTTTTTTTTAATCATAGCAATTGGACTAATTGGTCACAGAGAGGAGAATGGTCCTACAATAGTATCAGGCTTGTTCATGTTGTTTGCATCTCCGGTCAGCTGTAGGCCAAATGCCAAAATCTTAGAATCACACATGTGGAATTGGAAAATACAGATAAGTCTGCAGTGTCTCCACTGATAATTAGGTTGGATGAGCAAATATTCTCTTAGCAGCAAACTAACAAGCTTTCTTTTCCTACAGATTTGTGCCATGTGAAAGCTTTTCCAGCTTTCATGGAGCCTCAGGCACATGAATAATATATGTGCTCATACTACAGCCTCTCCCTTAGTATTCTGTTAGGGGCATTTAGACAAGCTCCCTTCTCATCCATCTCTCATGTTAGGATGTAGTTATCTTTGAGACCCCCTACCCTTCTATCACACCGATTTAAAATCAGTCAGTGTATTCAGAACTTGGTTGTGAAGGAGATTTATAGACTTGTACACAAACCCTAACAGAGAAAGAATGTATAAACAGTGTATCCTTAGGAAACTAAAAATTTAGTGTAGGTATGAAAAATTATTATTTCTTTTATACCTGATGGAGTCTATTTCTTCTCTTAATCCAATTACATAAGTAAATGGCTGGTTTATCTGATGCTATGTATCCTGTTGTTACCTTAGGAAGGATTGGATTCAATGTGAAAATTGTCTCCATATGTTCTGTGTTGAAATATTGGAGAATGGGAGGTCTGCACTCTCAGTAATGACTGAAAGTGGTCTCTGGATGTCAGATTACAGGATGTTAAGCCATGATAGCATGACTGAAGAGGTGCAACAAACTCTCTAAGTAAAACAAACGTTTTCCAGTCCCTCCTAGTGTTTCCCCTGAAATAACGAAAGTAACCTATGAATTTTCCTTCCTTCTTTGTTGGCTTGTGGCAAGCAAATCCCTCCACCACTCAAGAACCTTTCTTACCCACACATCAGCTCTCTTCTAAGGATCTTGCAGAATAACCTCCAGAAGCAGCCACTCTCTGCAGATTGCCTTCTGATGCCATCTGCTTGATGGAGAGAATTAAATCTATAGTTTTCCTGCACTCAGAGAGATCCATTTCACATGTCATTAATGACTACTCTTGTCCAGAACCCTAGGCATTAAAAGTTCTCTGTGTACTTTCTACATATCCAGACCAAATCTACTTCGGCTTTGAATTTCCTGCCACAACTACATAAACTACAATACTTACCTCTCAGTTGTGTCACTGTGATACCATGGAGCATCTGACCCTCTATCTGAGCTGTTGAGTGGGCTATAGATATCTTCAGTTCTAAGGAATTATAATTAGAGGGATAAGCACCTGCAGAAATACCTTTGTATATGCACCTGAGAATGCATACTGTTTCACTCTTTGTATCAACTATATCATGTTTTATTTTTCTATCACTATTACTTTGGTAACATAATTGCATTCTAGGAGTCTTCTCTCTACATTATTATTAATGGCTATCATATTGGCAAGTTAATTTGGATACAGTTACTTCCTTCTTCTAATACAAACAAGTTTTGATTAATAAGAAACATTAGGAATATATAATGTACCCATTATTACAGTTGTGTCTTTGCCAGTGTGTATTGATGTTTGGAAGTGGCGTTGTTTGTTTTCATTCATGCATGCATTTGTTTTACTTGCATTCAGCATTTTAAATAACAGAAAATTGCTAAAGCAAGTAGAGAAGCAGCCGTAAAAAAATGTGTGTAGAGCTGGTGATTAAGTCATGTGAGTCCATTACACTCCAAAGTATGTGCAATAAGTATGGATACCATGAGAAAGCCCAGTTATTTCCTTGCTTTTCAGAAGCTGAATGTTCTGAATTTGCACCAGTGTCAGTGATGGAATATTGATGTGCTAACGCTAACACTCACTGGTGCCTCCTGGTTTGAAAAGGTATCAATGA
Organism: Astur gentilis; assembly: GCF_929443795.1. Lineage (NCBI taxonomy): Eukaryota > Metazoa > Chordata > Aves > Accipitriformes > Accipitridae > Astur > Astur gentilis. The sequence continues at coordinate 18,477,464 of NC_064905.1, read as the reverse complement.
GTGAGACAACATTCATATAAGTACATAAATAGTTGTCCTGCCTGTTTATGGAAAGCCTGAATTATGAAAAATAAATGTTTTATGTATATCAAAAAGAGTGCCTGGAGTTGAAGGTGTAATCTGTTTCCAGTTCAGTCCACCCCTCTACCTTCATAGCTTTCTACAACAGTTTCTACAACAGTTAAATCATACTGCACTATTTTTATGCTCGGTCTCTGCCCAACTCTTTTTTTTTTTCTCTACCTCATATCTGGTTTTGATTTGTAGGAGAAGGTAAAATATACAGTTCCTAAGCATTTTTTATTTTTTTTTTAACAGGAATATTGCTATGTTTGAAACTTGGCATAACAATTTTCTGTATGGTTTGGGGAAAGAGAAGGTAAGAATAGGCACTCGTGACATGCCTTGCCAGTGTTCCTGGTTGGACTCCTCAATAATTTTAGAATAGCCTAATGAGAACTTGACCCCTTACAGCATCATTACATGCTCTCTCTCAGCAAGCACTGAACAAACCATGCATAAGCACCAGACAAAATAAAAAATTGTGAGTATGGAAAGTGGCAGGGATTCAAGGAATGCCACATCCCTGTAAATTTTGTGTGTACCACATAGCCTTACAGGTTCAGGTAAAACAATGTTATTCTGTCCCTTTCTGTTGTGAATATAAGGATATTCCAATATTTGCCACTAGGCACCTATCAATAGCCAAACTGAGTGAAAACTTACTGCTACCTGTTGGTAGGAAAGTCCAGTTAAGGTAAGAAGGGTTCTGGGAATTCCAGAATTGGAAAATCAAAGCACTATATACTGGAGGATTTGCTTGCAACCCGGTGTATGTTGCAAGAAGGACAAGTGAGCTCAACTCCCATAATCCTGTAGATATCACAGGCTCTGCAACACTCATTCAGTGTATGCATCAAAAAGAAACAAAGATGCTGTATGGGTAAGGGCAAAGATCCAATTCTCCCCTTCTCACGCTTCTAACCTTTGTTTGCAAAAGCAAAACTTAAGTCTTTCCTTCTTTAAGACCTTCAGAAGGTCTCAGCTGAAAAGTATCCATCTTTGCCATATTCTGAACCCATAAAGTATTTACATTTGTGGTTAGCTTTGTTTAGCAGGCTGAGACACACATCATCTTCCTTTCAAGGTCTTTAATATTTGTTGGTCCACCTACTGGTATCATTCTATTGAGTCTTCAGATGCAGCTATGTTTTTAGTCAGACCCGTTGCATGGGTAATGCAGTGCCGTGAGTTTCAGGCACACCATATGCACTGTTCTTAGAGAGGTACAAGTATACCTTAGCACAGTGTGTTACAAGTCTTTTGATATTTGATTTGTAGGGTGACAAAAGGTGGCTGCCATTGACCTCCCTTCCACTTGAAATTCTTGAGCATTGTGCTTTAATTGAAGGGTTGGTTTGTTTTGTGGGATTTTTTGGTTTTGCATAATTTGAAGCAAACTGCCTTGAAATTTCTGTGAAAAAGAAGATATCGGAGCCAGAAATTACCTGAAACCAGACTGAGGCATTTAAAAGTATTGCTTAGGAAAGTTTTCATCTCTATTTCTTAGCTCTCTATCCCATAGTTGTCATACGCAGGCACTGTCAGGGTTTTTTTTCCCACAAAATGCAGCAACATGAGGACCAAAGGTCCGTGTTCAGTAACACCTTCCGGAGCCTGGATGTTCAATTCAGTATGTTCTCTGCAGCACTAAGGCATGAGTAGAATTGAATTTGCAGGGAAGAGTAATAATACATATGTATATTCTAGGCAGTGTGTGAATTCATGAGGCATTAGGGATAATTACAGAGAAATATCAAGGATCAGTTTTCTTGGTGTCTTCAGCTTATTATGGCCAGTTCCCAATTAAAAAAGAAAAAAAGCTGCTGTTTGTATTAATAGGCCAGTGACTGTTGTTTACAGATGCTTTGTGAGACTTGGACAGGCAGATTGTACTGATGAGTTTGGTCCTTTCAGTACATAGAAATATTAGGTTGGGTGCTACATTATATATTTTTCTATGTGCTAGTGAATTATTATTCGTCGTAAGTCAAGATATATTTTCAAGCAAATAAAAAACTTTCTACTTATACCTCGTTATCCATAATGATAGAGAATATGAATGCCTATTTTGAGCTCATGAATCTCGTGTTACTAAACTCAAGAGTGTTGGAGACCTCCTCCTGCTCCTCTTCGTTTCAGACACAAGTCAAGTGGATACGACATTTTCCTGAGAAGCAGGTGGTGTGATTTGAATCCTATTAGGTAGAGAGGGAGCTGAATTCCTCTCTTGGCTCTTCTTCCCCTCCTCAGTGGTTTGCAGAGGGCTCTGAAATCACCTATTGGGTCTGCCCCTGTAGCAAATTACAAATGCCTCTCTGCCCTGAAAAGTACCTAGAGTAGCCAGGTACTTCTCTGCTCGGCACCATCAGGACTTTAGCTATTCTCAATATTCCCAAATGACATCCAGTGGGGGAGGGAAAGATGAATAGGAAGCAGAGGAAGCCACCCAAAACTTTAATCAGTGCAGTTCCTGATCCAGGTGACCACATAGCTAGCTGTGTGAGTGCTTGTACTGAGACGATGAAGAGATAATACAGGAAAAAATAATGACAAAGAGGGTGGGGCTCATTTTTTTCAGCCTGTGCCAGGTTCAAGTAGCTGTGAAGATGTGGCCCACCCTTGCCAGTAAGGAGGCATGTATTGCTGTATCCTCCCCAATGCGATGCTGTCTTGCAATGTCTTCAAACCTGTTCCGTGTATTTTAGAAGGTACCACCAACTCTGAAGGAAGTAAATGCTCTCACTGTAATATAGTCATGGTTGTTCAACATACAGCTTTGAGAAGTACAGGGAATCATGAATAAAGAGGATGGGGGATTTATTCTAAAAGTTACAGAACACGGATAATCCATTTCACCACCGATGATATCCATGAATCTGTTTTGGCTAATCTGCGTAGGCATTTGTATTATGAGCATCACTGTGCTGTCTCAGTGCTTACATATCTGTTGTATATTAGGGAAGAAACATCTCTAATTTAATTAGTTCAATTTATGGCATGAATGAGTTTAGGATTTATTATACAATGGTTGCTTACTTAAGAGAGACTTAATTATTCATTTCTACGTTTGGGTAAGAGTAACGTAGCCTTAACAGAAATACATTCCTGTTAAATTTATAGGCATTAGTTTCTTCCGCTGAGCTGTATAAAAGTCTGATGAAAGAAAAATCTAATGCAGACACAGTAAATTACTCTGCTCCCACCTCACACTGGGATTGAGCTCAGAAATGATTAATGTGCTATAGATTTCTATAGCAGGTCAGAAGAAGCAAAGAAAATGATCCACTCACTCTCACCAGGACACAACAGCTCTAGTGTTTAATATGTTCATCCATGCTTTGTCTGTCTGAAGGATACAAAATACGAAGCCAAAAAGGCATTTATCTTTATTCTATGTAAAGGAGGGAGAGGATGACAATTGAATTACATAATAGAAAGGCAAAACCTTTGCAATTTGTATTTGATCTAAAACAACTATTATCTAAGAAAAGTGGATCAAATTCTACTTTTGGTGATGTTGTTACTATCCTGTAGTGTTAATTAGGCAGCATGAGTGCAACTGAAGAACCTTTCTCAGTATCTGTTCCGTTGGGTGTATAAAACACAATGTTATTGATTAAGAGAAAATTACGAGAATTAAATGGGTGGTGTTTGGGACAAAGAGACTGTTTTCCTCACTATTCAATTCATGATCTTTCTCTCTCCCTTGCTGTCTTAGGTGTGTCGTGGCAGCATTTTCCCTAAGAGGTTGCTTAGCCTAGGTTTTGAAGCAGAACTAGTTTTCACTTCTAAATTAATGTGCTTCATTTCAGGATATACTTGGGACATATCCTGTGCTGGGAGAATTGCAAGTGTTCTTGCACCTGTGTGGCAGTCCTTCTACAGCAAACAGACACTTCTGTTTCTCTTGTGTTGTGGGTTTGTGGTTTTTTTCTTCTACAAAGTCATTGTCTATAGGGGAAGTTAATGTACTGTAAGGTTGCATGGGAATGAACAACAGCTTATGCAACAGATATGCTCTTTGTGCTCACAAAACCTGTGAGGTAGGTTATTGTGATAAGAACAGGGGGATGGGTTTTCCTGAGGAATTAGTTGTGTTGTATGCAGACAAGGCTTCAATTTGATTGACAGATAGCCACAACCGAAGTGTGCTTTTGGAAATATTAGAAGAAACAATAACTGATCTTTTCTCAGGATACCCATTTTGTTTCTCAAGCCAACATACATTAGGCTGTTTGGGTGGTCATTAGTTGTCTAGGTTTGTTGGAATGGTTTAAAGTATATGTCAGTCACTGCCTCTTGAGCATGATTTTCTATTAGTAATCCCACTCCCCATGCCCAACTTGAATCAGGGATGAGCAAAAGTCAGGAAGGAAAATAAAGCTGCATGTGAAGCATAACAGAACTCAAGTACAAGGAAAACTGAAGTAGACTCAACTTGAAAACCATTGCAAAGAGAATGGAGAACCCATTTAGAAAAGCTATTTGCAAACAGCTCACTTTCTCACACATACAAGCCCAGTCAGCAGCCAGGCTACAGCAAAGCAGTGAATCTCCAGAGCTTCGGTGCTGTGTATTCATGTCTGTGCTCAAGAGAGGCTGCCAACATCAATATTGATTGTGCCGTCCATTCCAAAATACACTATATATGTCACAGTTTTGTGGCAGTTTGAATCAGCTAATATTGAATACAGGACAAGTGCCAGAGCTCAGTGGCAAGATTGTGAGGGAGGATTGTTAGTTTCACAGCTGAAACCAAGATACAAGTGAAAGACATTTTCCTTGACCAATACATGTTTACGGGGTGATGGGAAGGAATTTGATTTTCAGGGGTTGTTAGTATTTTGGATGAAAATCCATGGAATTTTTCATTTTATCAAAAGATGTCTTTTTTTGTTATTTAAAAAAAAAAAAAACAAAAAAAAACCCAAAAAACCCCCCTCCAAAAATAACCCCCAAAACCCAAAATGGAACCACTCCCCCAAACCCAGATTTTTCTTTATGCTCTATTTCATGTGCCTAGTTTTATTCATGCAATTAAACATAATGTTTCAAATAACAAAGTTAAGACAAATGTGAAATATATCAAAGGTAGATCTCTAGGAGGTGTAATCTGCTAGTCTATTGGTATTTTGTTAATATATAGCTGAAAATCTGCACCTACACTATAAATAACCATACTATAGAGTGTATCATCAAAGCTTAGCTATTTCCTTGTAAGGGATGAGATTTCAGGATTTTTGTTGGTTAACGTTCCTATCGTATTCTTTATTCAAGTTTACATGTGGAAAAGGTTGAGTCTGCATTTTTAGCTTGTGAGTCCCTTGGGTTCTGTGAGATCCTAAAAGATAAAGATTTCGCCAGCTTTTTCAAATTTGTAGGGAAAGTAATTAATTTCTTTTGCTAGTGAAAAGACACCAGAGTGTCACTCTTGATGCTTAGAATTCAAAACTAGACATATTCAGGCTAGCAATAATGCTCTTAAACAGTGGAAATTAACTAGTAGATATCCAGTTGCTTCTTGGTCATGTGAAATCCTTAAACTGGAACTGGATATCTTTGGAAAAGTTTAGGCTACAGTAGGCATACAGATTCTGAGTTTAACACTGAAAATGCTGAAATTTAACATTACAGGTGGTCATCTTTCAGTCAAGTTTTTACTAGCAGGGCAACTGCTACCTTACTTTTTTTTAAATATGCAAGACTTAAGTGTCATAACAGAGCCTTATAACAATTAATGTAAACTTTGTTCTAAAGTCACAGACTGTAGTGTTCCTGCATAATGAGGCAGACAGTAATTTTGAAAATTATCTTAAAATGTCACTTTTTCCCTTTTTGTGCATGGGAAACGTGCCAGCTTTTTCAGTACTCATAGATTCATAGACTTCACAGTCACAGTGGTCTCCTATGACACTTTAATACTTTAGTCTGATTTCCTGCATTATCCTTTGACAGGAGAGGCTGAATTTTTCAACATCTTCTCCGATGATATTATGTATTTGTTTGTTTATTTATATTGCAATTTTACCCGAGATCTCAAGTCAGGAGTGGAATTTCTTCATGCTGGGGTAAAAAAAAAAAAAAAAAAGCCAGAATACCCAAGATTTTGCATGAATCTCTATTTCTAGTATGTTAATTACTTTCTTCCATTGAATGAGCAGTCAGTGTTTTGGCTTCAACCGTATGGCTTGTTATTGTTGCTCGCACAGCTGCTGTATCTTTTTTGTTTCCCAAGATCATACTCCAGTTTCCAAGACATTTCCTTATTGTTCAAGGTGTATCTGCTTTTGAGTTTGAGTTGGTGTATACCAAATTGCCCCCATTCTTTTAATGTAGGATAGCCCACATCTGATTGAAATAACCCTAATTTTCCATTGCTTGTCATTTGAATGTTACTTCCAATCATCACAGTGGCTCAAGTCTACCTGTAACTGTATCTGGAAAGAGTTTATGGCTATCTGACTTGTTTCCATTTCCTCTGTTTTAGGAAAGATAGCGCTACTCTCTCTCTTTTTTTTTTTTTTTCCTTTCAGAATAAAAGTTATTTCTTTATTTCATTCAGTGCTTTTGACATCACATAAATTTCATAAAATTCTGTAACCTAAAAAATTAATATTTTTTCTGTCTACTATTAATAATAAAATAAGGCAATCAAGTGCAATAATCTTCAGAGTCTTTCACAGAAGTGTACAAAGCTACACGTGTCTGTGTTTCCCTACAAAGTTCCATTGTGTTTAACTGTTTCTACATTTGTGGCACATTGTGGAATATTTCACCTTTCTGCTTCCAGTTTTTTAATTAGGGCTGCCTTAGTCTGTGACTAACCTGTGTATCAGAATATGTAATTTCTGTCTTGATTGTCTCTGTGTATGTGTAAGGGAGGGAAGCAATGCTGCAATCTGTTCACTGGCATTTCTTACAGTAATAGTAAAAGAAGGTAGCACCAGACTTCAATGAAGCCCTGTTTTGTTAGAGCATGTGTTTCTCTGTGTAAGAAAATAGTAAATTTATTGAGAGAATAGCTCTGTATTTGATACAAAATTCTCTCCCCCCCACCCCACCCCCCCAAAAAAATAAAAAAGCTGGGTGTAACATGAGGAAGGTTTGGGTGTGGATTTTTTTCTTCTGTCTTTTTTTTTTTGTTTTTTTTTTTTTTTCCCCTTTATACTAAAGGAAAAATGTGTCCCGGAGAAATGTTTTTTTTTACCACTTCATGGTGAACTCAGACGCTTTAGAGTCAGAGTTTCAGTTCATAGAATCAGCCTCAACTCACATGCTCTCAAAGTTTGGTCAACTTTCCTCATCTGGCCGTCAGAATTTCAGCAAATCTGTTCTGCAGGAACATCTAGCTTCTTTTTGAACACTGCAATACAATATATTCACTGTTCTGTCCTGGTTTGTTTAGTTTAAGCAAAGTCTCTTTTCATGCTTATGATAGGTTAGTCATCATCAGAAAATTATCTCTGATGTTTGTTGATCAAGAGTATATGCTCCAGAAGAAAGGGAACCTGAAGCTGTCACATTATTTTTGTTTGTTGGAAAACATATGCCTTAGTTGCTATCAGATGTGATACTCAGAGTTGTGTTAGGACACAGTCATTCACTTTGCCATACCAATGATAAAGCCAAACGAATATCTTTAAAAAAAGAGCGAGCCTTTTTCTTTCCCTTTTTCCAGTGCTCCTCTCAGGTAGGAAACAGCTAGCAATTTAAATGAGTTGAGTTTATGGATGGCTGCAGAAGCTGTCTTCATTCACACCCTGTATATATCCATCAGCCACTCTGCAGCATTTTACTGCAGCAGCAGGGGAACAGCTAATCAGGCCCATCCCGGTGGAGTGCTGCAACAGGACGGAGAGTGTGTGTTTGTGTAGGCTTGGAAATGCGCTGGAACAAGAAGGCTGTTTGGAACTTGAGCAGTCAGAGGCATGTTTTGTGAGTAACCCTCCCCAGTAAACACACATGTTAAAACCCTTGGAGGTTTAATAATGAAACAAAATGTACTTCCCTACTTTTTGCTTGTTCTTGTGTATTTTAAGGGCAAAAATTGCTTATGGCAAAACTTAAGTACCCATTAAAAAATTTGTGGACTGTACCTAATGTAATCAGACTTTCCTTACATCACAGCAACTGAATATATAACAGTATGTTTTTTCATCTCCAAATCACTTTCAAGTGTAGAAGCAATGTTCATGCCACTCTACTGCGGTGGGTACATTGCTTCAACTGCTAAAGAGAATATTTTAGTAAAGAAACAATGTTAAGAGCTTGCTTGGCATACGGAAGTGTAGGTCGTCACACTTCAAAAGGAAGAAAATTGTTTTAAGTAGAATTGGGTATTTCATGGATTTATATGAATTTGACCCAGAAGATGAGAGGTCCCTAAACCATCCCCCAGATTCTTTCTGAAATGACCTTATTTTGACTGATGAGCTGAAATGAATAATATTGCTATATAATGCAGGCAGTATAGAGTGATTCTTGCTTTGGAAGCTTATTTGTGTTGCACATATGTCCAGCACTGTTCTTTCCCTCTTCCATGTCAGGCTTTTTTGCTATGCATTCCAGAAAAGCTAAGCATACTCTGTGACAGCCAGGTGAATATATATGGTGTTAATAAAAACCATATTTTAGCTATCAATCTTCTGAGCTGGAGAGATACCTGTAGTAGCTCAGTGCTCAGAGGTAGCTTAGAGCTCTATACTCCAAAGACCCAAGCAAGTTTTGGCATTATAAGAAATGTATTGAAGAAAAAAAAAAAAAAGGGTCCTCTCTGGGATCCGAAGAGTATTTTGGGGTGTTATGATTCATCAGCATTTTGATTTGATATTCCTAGGTGCTAAAACTTGAATAGGTCACTCTGGGCAGGTGGAATTAGCTGTTCCTGAATGACTTGTTTCCCAAGTGCAAGCACTGGGAAAGGAGAAGACATTTTTAAATGATTGAGGAGAGAGTTGGGGAAAGTGACTGTCTGCAGCAAGAAAACTGTTCGTCTAGGAAAGAGGAGAATGGTCTGGTCAGCAATGTGTGGAGAACAGCAGAACAAATCAGGCCGAGAAGGAGCAGAGCGTAGGACATGTAGATGAGTTAGAGAATAAACAAAGGCCAGCTGCTGCCTTTTGGGGATAATTACCAATTTTAACTTTGGCAAAGTTACCTTCAAAGTTTACCATGCCATCTATGGAAAAATAAGTTTCAAGATCACAGCTGTGTGAACAGCCCGTAAAACTCTGTAGCCAAAAATTTTGGATAAGGGATCAGAGACCTTTCTCCTTCATTGCTTTCATCAGTGGTCCCACTTCATTTGCCCCTACGGTCAGCAGAGTCCCGTCCAGCCTGTCCAGGAGACCTGATCTGGGAGCAGGTGTGTGTATCTCTTCATCTTAATTGTTCTCTGCCTGCAGCCTTAAGGCATCCCTGACACATTTCACATTTCAACAGCCCTTAAATCCTAACATCTTTTGCCCTCCCACAGAGGTTTTATCTGTAGCGTTTTACACGCAGACCTCTACTCATCTGCTCCTGCTCCACACCATATTCCCAGCCTCATGCTGTTTGCTGACGAACTGGTGCTCAGCCTCATATCAGAATTCCTTTGCCATCCACTGCTGCCAAAGATGTCCTACGGTATTGACACAGCGGCACAGCTCATGCTCTGCATGCCTCTCTCCTTATACAGTTTGTCTTGTTGCAAAGAGAAGAAATGTGTCTGCATTCAGGGGGCTGCTGCTTCATGCTGGTAAATCACAGGTTGACCATCACTGTATGTGTCTTTGTGAATGAGCTAATGGTAAAATAAAAAGTAGCAGTGGACCAAAGGTGTTTTGCAACCTTCAGCATAAAAAAAGAAAGACCTGACAGTTTAAATAACACATGGGAAATAATCATGCATTAGAAGCACTTAGAGGATTTCTTCCTAGTGAACTGGAAATTTTAATCCACTGAATGAAAAAAATATTTTATTGCTTGGATAGAATGAACTGAAACTAGATTCTGATTTATCCAGTATGGGAATATTGGAATTGCCATAAACTGAGAGCATTATTATGTTCTGAGCTTACTGGCAGTTAAGTTGTTGAGGTATGTCCATAGGATTGCATTATAGCAACTGTCTAACTTTCTAAAGATAAATTCTTTGATTCAGTTTTCACAGAACTACTGGATGATTAAATCTTCAAACAAATAAACTACAGTCTGCTTTGGATTTTTCTAAAAGCTAACATTTTCTAGTTTTAAATACGATGTAGGAGGCAATCCATTGTCTAGCTGATGAGTATAGGCATAAATAATCAGTGTTCATCAGAATGTCAAAGAATATGTGTAGAATCTGGAAATGGCAGGGTGGTGAAGAAAGGCAACATTCTGTGAGTACCCCCTAAAGAATAAATTAAACTTTCAGGAAATTCCTTCAAACTTTTCTTGACAGGTATGTAATAGGTATGTAACATTCTTTGTTTTTTCTCTGTAGCACCAGCAAATCATGAATCAGTGTTTTTGCTAGTGCTATTGCTGCAGATGACCAATATATTCAGAAAGGAATCTGTTATGCTTAAGCTTAGGAGGAAGCATTGTAAATTCTCAGCCATGATTTTCTGTTATTTGTATAGAAATAAATTAGGCATTAATTCTTTAGTCCATATTCTGCTTTCATTTCATCACTTTTACATCTGCACAAATCTGCTAATTTCAGTTCACGTACTCCTGATTTATACTGAAATAGCCGAGAATATAATCTGTCCCAGTAAGTGCAAAGTAAACAAAGAGAAATAGGTAATTAAAGATATCAAGGACATATAGGAGACAGAAACTCTAGTGAGAATCCATCAAATGCGTCAGCACAGACAGTGAAAAATCATGGTATCTAGATGACAGCCAGAAGTGAAATAGAAAGCAGAATAGGAGTTGTTTTTCTAAAACATGTTGAAGAAATGCCAATGTGAAAGATAGCAAGCGAGAATACATTGAAGATGCTAATTGCAGAAATCCAAAAAGATCATAATAAGAGGAAATAAAAAAATTAGGTGCTTATCCTGAAGATCAAGTTAGAAAAGACTTGAATGCAAAAGGGAAAGAGACAGAAGAGGGTAAATGTAAACTGCCTTTTACTAAAAAAATTTAACGTGGGTGGCTGAAAACCAGTATGACGTTGAGAGAAATTTAACAGATCAGTGAGAGCAAAGATTTTTTTCAACCTGACTGAATGCAAAACGAAGAAGAAAATCTGAGCCAAGGTGAAGAAACATAGGTAATGAGAATTCTTTTAGGGAGTTGCATACTAAAGTTGAAGCAATAGGCACAGAACAAAAACAACTGCTAACAATCTTCAGTAAACACTCATTCTGCTGCTGGAGTCATCAGCAATCGCAGGCAAATCTTCACAGTGTTTGTAAAATGTAGAACCACTGAACCTTGCAGAAAGAAATAAAAGATATATAGGTAATTGTGCAGTTCTCTAATGTTAGTACAAACCTTCAGGAGAAAAGCTGTGAAATTCAAAAGGCACTCAGAAGATGCTTGAAGGTGTTAAAATCCAGAATTATGCAGATTTATGATTAATGACTTTTTGCCTCCCCAGCTTGTTTTGAGATTTTGATGATTTTTTTGAGGCAGGAATTTTAGATTAACTATGCAGAACTAGGTACAATAAGCTGTAAACCAGGAAGTAGAGGCAGTTTGGAATGAAGGCAAAAGGCTGCAGTTGAAAATAGTATTACACAGATATGGTAACCAGGACAGCACACTACAGGGTCACACCTTATAGTGACAAAGAATCACACAGAATATTGAATATGGTTGTTTGAGATGTCTAAGTATGTTGACTTAGTGTGGGTTTTTCAAAAACGAAAGGCTCCATTTTTGTAGCCTATTTGTATATATAGGGAAGAGGGCATCATACTGAGGGTAACACAGTCAAATAAAGCAGTGCTGGATCATGCAGGGATGTTGGTGTGGGGTGTATGTTTATTCACCCTTCTGAGCAGATGTGAGAACTCATTGTAGCCATTCTCTTCAAGCTCTTCCCAGCTCTTGTCATGATTAATGACACTTGATTTTTGAAAAGGTAGTTACAGATGTCTAATGATGCCTTCCAGCAAATTTCAGGATCTACCAGTCTTTCTCAGAGGTGAACTGTAGATGTAATCTCAGAGGAGGGTCTGCTGTAAGGAAAAGAATAATTTAAAAATTCAGAACATGGTCTGTTGGCAGCTGGTTCTTGAGGTTCCTGCTTGCCCTCTTGCTGTTGCATACATTACACTTCACTTTCTGGATTCATCTCACACTGCATCAGACTTTCCCATCACTTTTTCTTCAGTTAGTAATGTTGCTCAGCCCACAACAGTCTAGGTCACATGACCTAGATCTCTTAATCATCCACTATTTAATCAGGATCTGTTTTGGTCCTTGAAGGTCTTAAAAGTAGTGTAAGTGAGCACAGGGCATTTCTTCGTTAGCATTTCAGTTTGCATCACAGTATGCCTTGGAAGCAAGTCTCCCACTTGTCTCCAGTTACTGTGCTGCTGTTCACATTGCAGAGCATGTGAAGTAGATTCCTTATTGATGAAAGGAGGAAACAGATGTGCTTGGAGATATCTGTACGTAATAACCAAGAGATCACTTTAGGGGATCAGGCTGGAGCTAGTCTGAAGCAAAGTGTGGACTTCACGTGCAGAGCAGATGTTGGTTCCTCAGCATGAATGACTCCATTCTGCAAATCCACTCCTCAGGTACCATGCTGCTTGTTGATGTAGGTGCCAGAATCTGTACTGCAGGAGGCTTATAGTCTATGTTCCTTCCTTCTATAACATATATCTGCAAACCTGCTTGTGTAAATTGCAACTGGTGAAGGGTCCAGTCCTTCCCCTGTCACATAACATAGTGTTTTTCAGCCATCAAATATTCTTAACCTACTGTTAAGAAACAATACATTAAACCATCATTTGCATTTTATTAACTGATTGCAGGGTTCTAACATGAAAACAAGTGCACGTAGCCTCCAGACTGGTGCTAAGGGCTCCGTTTCCTTTTAAGCATCCCCTGTAAAGCTGTGGCAGTCTTAGTGTCTCAGTGTGGTCAGCTGTAATTTTCTGAGGACTAGACAAACTGGGAGATTTAGGAGACTCTCATATAGGGCAGATTTTTCCAGTCCTCAAGCTAATATTAAAACTCTGTGGGGTGTTTTTTATTCAGGTTGATTTTTGTCTCTTGATTTCAGGTTGCTGTTTCCCTCACAAACACTTTTCAAAATACTTTTTTGAAAATGTGTTCACTTCTGTTGAAATATTCTACCAGCTCATATTATGTTTGACTGAGCTGACAAATGGCTTGACAGCATTCCTGGAATCTGCCAAAATACAATTTCAGAAACTACAATGCCAACCAAGGTAATAATCTAAATGAATGTTACCACAGCTGAGCACTCACATTCCTGACTTTCTTTAATTCAGTTAGAATCAGGCGAGTCCCCAGTTGTTTGTTTCTTAGTAATTGTAAAAGTTTCTGGTTTGCGGTTCCCTGTTAACACATGATTATAATTCACATTTCATGGTTAGCTTATAACAATTTTAACACCTTTCAAATTGTTCCTTAAATAATGGGGTGAACAATGGGAACGACCTTAATGTACAACTACAAAGAAGAATGTACAACTACTAAGAAGTAGCTTCAGTGCAGGAAATGCTATGTTTTAATTAGCTGTTCAAACTCCATTGGGTCTCCTAAAAAATGAGCAAGACCTGCTGTTGTTTAGTTCCTCAGAAATCTCAAACATATATGAATTAGCAGTTTCATAGTGTTTGTGGAGATGAAGTTTATCTTGTGCATTCTGTAATGTTACTGGGTTTGAAATGTAATTTCGAGTTTGAGCTTTCTTAGGTATTAAAGTTGTTTTAGAGGACCTAGAAATAGACATTATAGACCAACCACTTCTGCAGTTGAGAAAATCACCTTCCTAGGACACAACAGCAGGGAATTTTGCCTTCAGTGGAAGTAGAAGGGAGCTAAAAATCAGAGAAAAGATGATGCTTGGGTGATGTGAAAGTAATGCTAATTCTGTGTCTGTCTCCAACAACAAATATTTAATAAAGGTAAGATTGAACCATTTCAGGACACTTTTCTTAGAGGGTAGATTTCCATTTCATTCCTTTTGCTAAAATCTGTTAGGATGAACTCCTCTCTAAGTCCATTCTTGTATATATTGAAACAAATAAAAGTGTGACTCTCAATCTCAGCTCTTAGCTTGCGTGAATACTGGTCTTTATTAAAGAAATCTGCATTATTAATTTGCAAGTAAAACATGCTATTTTGCTGGAGATTCTCAGAGCTTTCCATTGCTTGTGACACTCATGAATAAAGTCATGGATTTGGCTTAGCAGCATGAAAAATTGTTTATGAATAGCACTTAAGGCATATGTTCATTAATTAGGTCACTGAAGACAGAAAGAAAAAATCCCCCCCACCCCCAACTGGGTAGGTTAATTATAAAGCATCTGCCTCAAACCTTTTGGTACTACAGTCAATGGAACCAAGAAAAGGGTTAGTTTATAATCTGTATGGTGTTGAATAGAAGACAGAAGAGTATTTTAAGAGATTAATGTTGATTTTTACTCACTGTCATTTTAATATATGTGTGAAATTCATAGTAAATGTGTGTATGTGTGTCTGTGTTGGAGGGAGGGTGCAATTAGGGCACATTTCTGGAGATCCTCAGCACATTTACTTAATAATTCTATATTCTGTAGATGCAGCTGCTCTCCAAGATATGTATTTCCTCTGATTTTACATCTCTAAGGTTTGGAGATTAGTTAGACTGCATGTTTGAACTATTTTCTCAGTTGTTAGAATTAAATAGCTGGTTGTACTAGACCTCAGGTGTAAAATTGCAGGTGATCAAAATTCAAATGTTCTCTTGTGTCTAAAGCATTCTTTATGTCCTTCGGTACTCTTCAGTTGTCTCTCAATGCTGGTTTTTTCAGGTTCTATTCTTTGTTAAAATTCTGTTTTTATTTGCTTTGGACCCATTTCATTATTTAATCACTTTAACAGTGAGCAACTGTAATGTCTAGAGATCAGGAACATAGTTCTGTTTACCGCAGAAGAGTTTAAAAATGCCTTTTTGAGATCTGGAAGCTATTTATTCTCTTGAGCCACGGTTGTTTGGTTAGAAGGTTCCTGCGATTGTAAAATAAAGTTTTGCTACATCTTACTTTCTTGTGTCATTGTTCATTCCATGCTGTGCCATGCTACATACTGACCTTTTATCACTGATGCACAGAGGCGTATGTTCTGGCAAGTTCAAGAGTGCATTATATCTCCCTACAGGAGACTCTTTCAGATGTCTGTCCTTGATGCAAAAAGCATGCTACTGTAAAAAATGAAAGGTCACTTAGTTTTCTCAATTTAGTCAGAAGAACTTAGCTTTAATGTTGCTTTATCATCATAATCACAGCTATATGGAAGCTTAATACAATATATATATATCATATTTTTAATTAATCCTTTTCTGAGCAGCTCTGAACATGCATCACTAATGACAATGTTCATGCTGAATATTGTTTCTGGAGTGTGTATTGTGTGAAATTCCCTACGTACACAATTGAGAATTTTATGTGATGAATCAAGAGCCAATGAAAACATAAAATGTTCGGTTTCTGAAATCATGTAGCACAGTGTATCATGTTTGAATCTTTCTGCTTACTCATTTGTCATGATTCTGAAGCAAAATGGAAATACAGCCTGAGTATAGATGACATAATGGTGCTTGCTAGTATATCAACTTGTAACTCGTGTAATGATGTAGTCTCTGCAACAGTACTTTTGGGGGGAGTAGTTCTGGGCCTAATGTATAGGGTATGAGGGGTCACTATCTCCCTCCTTGAGGGGAAAATACTAAGATGGTTGCAGTGGTCAAATGGAGTAAAAATTTTATCCAGCAATGATGATGTTGCCTTTGCTAGCTAGGACTCTTGCTAGCAAATAGAGGTGTGCAAATTAAGCTATTAGGTCATATTTTTCATTGCAAATGCAAGTAGAACTCTAGTTTGACTTTTGTGGCTTAAAATGTTCAGCATGGATCTGAAGTTGCCTTTGGATAGTGTTCCATGGACTTCTTGAGAACAAATTATGCACTAATTGGGCAGTCAGGTGCTATCTTCTGCTAAAATAAAATAGGATCAATGCATATGGAAATCTTTGTACTGTGGACGCTAACAGCCTTGGCATTTAAATCCCACTGGAGCCATTACTGCAGTTTACCTATCCTTTGCCTGAACCAGAATATTTTGTTTCTTTGGCCTTTTTATCTTACCTTTTTTCTTTTTTTGCCATTGATTATTTGAGCTAAATCTTTTAAAATACCATTCCAACAAAAACTGTTACTCTCCAAAATACTATTGCTTCAACCAGATGCCAAGTAGCAATCATTTATGAAAGGTAACTTTTTGTTATTGTTACTTTACAACTGACACAAGAAATTAGTTTCTTAATATTCAGAATAATCTGTTTTATTTTGTCAGTTTAATGGATTAATGAGGTACCGTCAGTAAAATGTTATGTTTGTGCACCTCCTATGATTTTTCAGGAAATGGGTAGAGATAACATAAGTCTGTCAGTAACAAAATCATGAGGGACTTTACTTGAATCAGCCAGCCCCAACTATTATGGAAAACCTCATCACATGATAAGTTTTATAAACTGAGCAAGGTATTTAAAATAACCTTCTATATGTTCAAGTTGTTGCTGATAAAGTGAGGAGCGCTTTCTTGAGGGAGGACAGGATTTCTGTTTGCAGCAACTGCTGCAAGTATTTAGCTATTTTCTTTCCATTAAGCTTGCTGTCAGTTTTGCATAATTATTTTTGATGTGTTCTTTTTTTTACAATGGATAAAATGCCAGAGAAAACTAACAAAATGGTATTATAAACTGCAATGGAAACCACACATTTGTAATGGCTCACAGGGTTTCTGATCTGAAAAAGTGTACAACTGTCTCACACAGTCAGCAACTGGTTATTTCCTAGACTAGTTGACCATGACTGCTTTTTCCTGCTGCAGTTCTAAGACACTTCAAATATTGGTTAAAACTGGCTAAAAGGCTGCAAAATTGTCCTTTGCAAGAGCAGCCTGGCTAGTTTGATTTTACCTTTTGCAAAGGTTTTTCTCAACAATACTTGGATTTTCCTTGAAGCTACAAGTGAAATACAAACAAAAGCATGTGTGCTCCCAGGGACAGTTCATTGCTCATAATTCAATATAATTCATACAGTTTCCTTCCAGTCATTAGTTATGCATTTAAAGAAGTAATTTTAAAGACTTAGGACACAGTAACTACTTTAACTGTCTCTATGGATCTCAGGAAATCGTGTCATTAAATATCAAAGTTAGATAAGTTGATTTTATTCAAGTACTATTTGTTCCCTTGTACATTTTAACCACTGGGATTTGTGTATATAAGTAGAATAGCAGTATGATTTTATTCATAACTTTTATTTTATAACTTTGATGTTAGGAGAATTATTGCTTTATCTCATAATGAAATTATTCCTATAACGGTAAATTAAAAAAAAAAGAAAATCACATGACTCAAAACAGATTTCTGAAGGATTGTGAAATAAAACAAGAAATAACTATGTATTTACTCATTATGCAAATTGTTGTTCACTATAAAGCAGTTCTTATATGTGAAAGCACTGGTAGCATTAGGATTCTTTTATGTGCATGTTGTTCTTCAGATACAAACCCCAAATGTTCAGCTAAAAAAGGCCAGTGAATCTGTCACAAACAGCTACTGCAAATGTACTCTTGAAGCAACAAAGATATTGAAAGTGAAGTAACATTGCTAATGGCTTTATAACCTTCAAGCTCAATGTGTTTGGCTTTCAAGCTGCCTAAAAACAATTGCTTTCTAAGTATGTAATTTGAGTCTTGAAAATTAAGATGTGGAAGAAGTTTAGTAGCTATCATTTCAAGGTATGTTTTAAATATTACACCTATTGAGAATACAATTTTATTAACAATACTATTCTCTATATAGAGGGAACCTGCATGGGGCCATTCTTCACCAATATTCACAATAATAATCCTAAATGAAGGCACAGTGGTTTTGATAAGTGGAAAACAAGCAAATGATCATGTGAGAGAACAACACTAAGCCAAGTTTTTAACTTGTGAATCTTCAATTCATGCAGCAGGTACTTGTGTTATTGTTGTGCATTTGTTGGAACCTTGCAAGGATCACTAGATTCAGTGAGTTAGCCTGTCTACCCAGTTGCTAATTCATGCGTAGTGTTAGTTCAGAGATGGAAAATAATGCTGCTTTAAGGAATTCCACCTGGAAGGAGGAAGAATATATTTCTGTAATCTCTGGCTCCGCTTCCTGCTTCCTGCTCCACTAGGTGCTACTCAGTTTGTGAAAGTGGGAGTTAATGATTCCCAGGGCTGCTTCTATCTGTGCTCTGAGCTGAAGCTGCTGCACAATTTAAGTAGTTCTTCACGGGTCAAACTGAGGACCAGCACAAAGCTCACAGGGAAGAGGGCGTGTGTATTTTCTAGCTAAAAAGTTAAAAAACCCCACTGGTCTTGACTGTATTTTCCCCATCCTCTGAAAACAGTGTAACTCCATTGACTTGAATGTGTTCCATGGCAGACTTTTGTTGTCTAACTGTGTTATATAAATTCCACAGCAGATAGTACAAGTGCCAAGCATCATTATACCAGAGGGATGTCTCAGGCTTATTTTACTGAAAGAAGTTTGTTCTCTGGCCTCCCATGAAGGCACTCAGCTTTGCTACCCTGTACCATCCTGCTTGGGCTTGGCTCCTCGGGTGGGAACTCCTTGGTAATGAGACCACAAACAGCTGCTGCAGTCAGGACCTCTTCTACCCTGTGGAGCTCCAGTCCTCTTTGTCCCAGAATTCTGGTGCCGTCCTCTTCCTTTTACTTGTCTCCTGTTTGCCGCCTACGTCTTCCCTCCCAAAGAGTCTTGTTGCCGAATAAGTGATTATAAATTTAATTTACTGTCTATCACTGGGAACCCTGACTAAAGTTCAGAAGCTGAAGCAACCATGTTTGTTGTAGGAGGTGGATGGGGAATTCTGGTTCAGTAGAGATTTGCATAAGCATGCTGTAGGTATTGGGGAATAATTGGAGAATAACCAAAGAAATCAGAAACTCTCAAGTGTCTGGGACCAAATGCTGGAGAGTGTAGGGCCTTACAAATTTGTTTAGGGGTCAGTAACTATTGAGCTTCCCTGCAGATTGCCCCAGATTCTGATTGCCTGAGGAAATTGTTTCAGCTGAGATGGTAAATCATCTCTATACCACCTCTCATCCTCAGGCCTTGTTAGAAGTATTGCATTGCCTGTCTTCCCTCCATCCTAATTCCTTCCTCACTTTGCTGCCTCTCCGATAGCCACAGTGGAGGCTCTTTGCAAAGGTCATGGAAGAGGAACTCGTGACCGGAGAAAAAAATGCATTGAATGTGACTCTGCAGTGCCTCTAAGAGAGTTCTGAGTGGCTGAGGCACTGTAGCTAATGAGTATCTGTTGTTAATTCACAACATAAGCAACCAAGTAGTGTTCTGTTTTTCAGCCTAGTCTTGGAGTTGTAGCATCTGTGATGACAGTAGGGCACATCCAATGCAACAAGGATCAGTAAGCCCATACCTTGGGAGACTCCTGAGTTTTACCTTTCTGGGCTTGTGAGAGCTTTACAGCTGGCAGCATAACCTGGTGTGGCTGGTGGGACATACTGAAGAGTGAAAAACTTGGTGAAATTAAGGTTAGAAAGAATTATTTAACTCTAGGTGGGGATAACAGTGCTTTTTAGCACATACTAATGAGAGGAAGAGTTCAGGCAGAAGTGATAATGTATTTCTGATAGTATCTACAAAAAGGGCCAGCAAAGAATAATCAAACCAAGGCTTTTTTTTCAGCTTTAGGTATGTCAACACAAGCTAGTGTAGACAGTTGTGTGATTGTTCCAGCCACCCAAATATATCAGCTGCGTATGCTGGCACAGTGCTGTGCTAAAGCAGCTATATAGCTTCTGGCTCACAGCTGGGCCTCGTTCATCCTGCTTGAAGCACAAGCAGAATAAATGAGCATCTGTTTGCCCTCGACATTGTAGACATATCCTCTGGCTTCATTCTTACAGATAAACAAAGAGTGGTTTGGGGTTTTTTAAGAAATATTTTTAATTCTTACTCTATTTATCTTTTTTACCAAAAAAACCCCCGACAACAAAAAAACAATAGAGCAGCTGGAAGATTTCTTTGTAAAAGGCCATATGATTGAGTTCTAAAGAATAAGAATTCTTCTTCTGGCTGACATGGGCTCAGTGGTAACTTACTTTTCAATGTTTTCAAATTTTTAAAATTTAATTTCTGAAATTTTTGCCACGCCAATGAATCATTGTGACTGTGGGTAAAGAAAGCCTATGCTGAAAATTTTGCCTACCACTTTCTTACTGGAAAAGTCTTCCAGTACAACAGAAGTGGCAAATCTTGTTTCCTGATATAGCAAAAAAACCCCAACCAACCAAAAAAACCTTTTAATTTATGAAAATAAGAAAAAAGTAACATTCTGGGCCATATTAAAGAGAAGAAATATTTTTGCACATTAGTGGTAGCGGAACAAAAATTACATGTACTGAGAATTTGAATCTTATGGGACATCTGAGATTGTAATACATGGTCAAGGGTCTTTTCTATACCATACATATCTGAGGACTTGTTTGGATATGTATTTATGTATTTTATACTGTTATTAATAAACAGGTATTAATATATTTAACATTATATACAAGTCCAATGTGAATCCTTTATACCATTTCATTCTAGGCTAAAGCATTTCATTATATTTTTATTACTGACTTAGCTACAGTATTCTAAACAGGTCCTGACATCCTCAGACCTTTCATTACTTGTCGTACTACTGCAGTCTGGAGTGGTTTCTTTCAATTTCACCAGTTACTGTTGCTATCTCTTTAACTAAACCCCTACATTCCTGACCTTTCTGGGAAATTTATCGCTAAACTTTTCAAAGATTTCCCTTACCAAATTTAAAATTAAATATCTACAGCACAAGCACTACTAATTCCCTAAGCAAAAGCATTCATTTTGGATGCGCATTCTCTGATTCCTGGGGAAAAGACCGAGCTCAGAAGTGGTTAGAGATGTCTTAATGTGCTTAGGAGTTTGGGGTCAGCTCTTGACACTAATGCAGACCCTGGGCACTAGCTACCACTGGGAAATCTTTATTCACTGAAGTACTCGGGGGTAAAATATTTTCTCTTCCTCTTAAATAAATAAATAACATGCAATTTGCGGACACAAACTATTTGCTTAAAACAGGCAATAGGCTTTAGGGAGATATTTACGATACAAGCTAGACTGACTTTAGCAAGCAGCAGCAGCTGGTGCTTTAACACTGCTCAGTGTTGGAATGATCTTCTGTTCTGCAAGGTAGAGAGGCACAAAATGCAGCTGCATCTTTCTGGAGCTAATTTTAAAAAAGCAATGAGCTGGTAATTACCACTTTCCCCAGCTGGTCTTTCTGAGGGTAAAAGGTTTGATCATAGATCAACAATGGAAGAGGAAAATACTAAGCAGGCTGCAAACAAGTCTTAATAAACGTCCCTCCTGGAGATACTTAGAAATTTAAGCTCTTGTGGGCTGGGAGGAGCTGGGAATGAAGATTACCTCCAACAGGTTATCTGACAGTCCTTGGGGTTACGCCTTTTGTATATAAGTTTTCTCAGGAAGGCTATGTGATGAGGGTTTCATGATGGCTGTGTACCCTGTGGGCTCATCCAGTTGAGTGTGATCTTCCCAGCCCGTGGGGGAGGAAACTGAACTGAGCTGGTTCTGAAAGGTGCAAAATAAGGCAGGGGGGCGGTTCTGTGGAGTTTCTTCAATCAGCGTCTCATTTCTGCCTGATTCATACAAGTAATTTATAAGCTCAATTAACGCAACAAAATATAAATATTTATGCACCCATTTAGCTAATGTTTGGCTCTATTTATAAACAAGAGCATCTTGCAAGAGCTTATTTTTGACAAGTAAATAAAGTAAGTATGGAGAGTGCCTGTGTGTTAAATTAACCATGCTTCGTTAACTCCTCCAAAATATCAAGTCTTAGGTAATAACTAAACCAAAAAGTGACAGTAGAGTAGGTTTGGAGGGAATAACCTAAATACCTTAAAATTCAGGAGGACAAGAAGCTGTTTTTTTACTTTCTTAGTTGATGGAGAGAAAGATGATAAATCTGTTTGGTTTTACCATTAATTTCACTTTTTGAACTGTATTGTAGTAATATGGAGGGTAATAGGAAGGAAGAGCAGTCACATATTAATGTACTGGTCTTAGGGTCAATTTCTATTTGCTAACTTTTCTGATATAACTAACAGGAAATTGTGCCACACCCAGGTCTAGTTCAAGGTTTGATTTTTGCAAATCGGAACCCAATCTATGAATTCTGATGAATCCTTGTGCTCTGATGAATGAGGTTTTTGATAGTACTGCCTGTAAGAAAGCTTTTGTGAGCTTTTAAACTAGCACTTTTTAATATGCCCTTTGCATACTTAGTTTAACATGTGATTAGTCTCTTGATTGACTTTGTTGATGGCATATCAATCTAAGTTGGCTGGATTTGACACCGATGTATTGAATGATAAAAGAATATTTTGCTCTCGTTAAGAAACAATAATATGCATAGTATGACAAAATGGATTTAAATAACTTCAAAAAGTGTTTCATATCATCTCTTGATTACTGAAATCAAAATAATCAAAATAAAGAACTGAGGCCCAAGTCTAGCAATTTATACTTGCTTTTCTAAATTTTTTTCATTTTTATGATCATAACTTATTCCTCAGTTAAATTTCCTGAGGATAAAATCTTGAAAAAGGATTCCATGATGCTAAGTGATGAACAGATACAGAACTGAAAAGACAGCTCCTGTCCCAAGTCTTGCAATTGATTTAGTTCGGAGGATGTCAAAAGGGAGCTGCTCTCTGTGTGAAGAGCCATCTGCTATCCCAGGTGGATGTCAATCCTCGGCGGGCAGTAGACTTTATGAGGGGGCAGAAGGGAATCTTGCCAAAGGCCTCGTCCTGCACCCAGTAAGAACAGAACAGAACTCAAGATTTCTTCAAGAATGGGATTGGGGCCAGTTTGAGAGGAGTCAGATTTCTTTTCCTGGTAGTGGAGGCTGAGTTTTGACCTGTGATGTGAGACTGTGAGTCCATGATGGACCTGGAGTCACAGGACTTGCAGTAAAGCTCTGTACCATTCCCATCGGTGTGTTTGTGCTCTGTGAGAGGGACAGGCAACTTCTAGAGATTGGGGTTCACGTTTATTCCTGGCTGTGTGCAGAGGGCAAGCCAATGTGTCACATTTATATAATGTTGGGTTGAGCTAAGGGAGTCAGATCCAGTCTTGGTTTGCAGTATCAATTCTCTTTTCATGCATGACTTCAGGTGTGCAGTCCCTTCAGTTAATTAAAAGATTGACTTAGTCATATGCAGCCACTGAACCATAGGCAGAACCTTCAAAGTGTGAATACTGTGCAAGGAGAAAGATATTTTAAAGTATTTGTTAATCAAAAATATTTCTCAGTTGCTGTCACCTGTTGTATTGAAGAGGATCCATGCCTGGTTTTGCCTTCCCTTCAAAGTCCATCAAATAAATAGCCTTTAAAGTCAGCTTGGGGGGGAGGGGGGGGGAATTCTCTTTTATATCAGGTATGTAACAGATGAGTGTGTGGGAAAACACTTTCTGGTGGTTTTGTCAGCCAAAAGGAAATGAAAGTGCCTTTTTTGGTGCTCTACAAGACAGAAATGTGCTAATAGAGTGGCATTTGGCTAATAGTGCAAACTGGGCCATGACAGCAAAGGTGCAAGATCAGAAAAGAAAGAGAAAATGATTTCATTTGGAGGTGAAGGTCATCTGAAATAAGTGATTTCACATTTAAAAGGCCACCAAGGAGAAAATTGATGAATGTTAACATATTTTTATATTGTTTTATTTCATTCTTTTTTCTTTTCTCATTTGTAATGCTTACGTATTCAGGAAGTTGAGGTAGGTTTTTCAATTTTAACTTGTAAATATCCATAGAGCGAATGAAAGTATTTACAACATATCATAATTCATATTATTCTTTAAACTTATGATCAACTGTTAATATTGTTATAAATGAAATGGTTTGATATATGTTAATTATTAATGTGTTAATACTGATTTATTAACATGTTAATATTAAAATGACATAATAGTTTCACATTGTACAGCAAGCATAAGGTATTTTAAGCACATTAGTATCTGTCCTAGTAGAAAGCTCAGAAACACATAGATTTCCCTGAAGTCATTTTTGTCAGGAAGGTGTTTTGTTGAATGGGAATGCTAAGTCTCTTTAATCAAGCTGATCATATTTTATATACATATATATACACATATATATGTAAAAAAAAAAGATATATATCCGGAAATCACTGTCATGTTTAGGCACTTTGTATTGCTATATCAGCATGCTGTTTTTCTGTTGGAGGAAGTTACGGTGAAAATGATGGTATCCATTCAGAGATGTTAAGAGTTCCTCCTCCTAACAAAAGTCATTTCAGGTTAATGTATAAATTTCAGCACCTTGCAGAGTACTAACACAAAAGCCCTGTCCATTTTTCAAGTCAGAGCTTTAGGTGGTATTTAAATGAGACATAGATTTTCTGCTCAGCCATATCTACAGGGTGAATTTCACCTTTACAGTGCCATAACCATTCAGTTACAGTTCTTGCTGGTATCAGTACTGAACTGAAACTCTAGTGCTGTATTTTCCGTTGTCCAACTTGCATAAGTTATTTTGAACTGCTATTGACCGTATTGCTCTAATGTATGTATAGTCATTATTTACTCCTTTGAATAATAGCGAGGTTTATATATTGAAAGTATCAAAGATTTTCTCTATTCTACTTTTTAGGGTTTTTTTCCATATTTTTTCCTTGTGTATTTTCCTATGTTATCATACTGTAGTTTCAGGCATATTCTAAATAAATATAGTTTCAATTTTCAAAAAGGAATACTAAGCAGGTGTGCATAAAGGAGAAAAGGAGAAAGAATACGTTTACAGAAGAGATGGGTGTTTTGTAGGGTTTTTGTGAGGAAGGTGCATTTTCTGTAAAATATTCCTTTGACACTGAAATTGAGATACACCCCCTTTCCAATCCTTATTTCAAAACTGGTTCCATATGCCAACAGCATAAGAAATCTTTCTTGGGATTTGAATTATTTAACAGTTTCTGATGCTTAAAACCCAGCAGCAAAGCAACACCTAAGAAAAAATGTAAGCAGGCAAAAAAAGAATATTTTGTTGCTGGAAAAAAATTATTCTGCTCAAAAAGCTTAAAACCCAAGACATTCTGAAAAGTGATTAATGCTTGGTGAATTTAGCAGTACATCATAATCAATTACAAAGCACTGTATAAACATGAGGGGGGTTTTGTATTAACAAAGCTTTGGAATTCAAAGGCAAGTCTGTGATTCTATTTCTGGTGCCAGACCCTGTACTTCTGAAGAAAAAGTATAGACACTTCTGATGTATCTGAAATAAATTATGAATAATAATCTCTGTTGTTATTGTGGAACATTGTCACTGTCCATGAAGTCAGTATAGAAACCAAGCACGAATATACTTTGAGAAAGAAAACGCATTTCCTCTGGATAGTCATGCAGAATTACATCCAGTCCCCTTCATTCCAGGGCACATTTGCCTGCCCTTGCCTGTCCCTAGAGCAGGCAGAGAAGAGCAGGATAGCAGTCCACAGTTCTCCATGCTGTAAGCTTTAGTACTTTCTGCTTCTCATGCTGGCCACAGCATTCAGAAAGGAATGTGCTCCATCTCCTGGGGTTCAGTGAGGGCGTGTAGAGTCCCCACTCCTCCTCTAACAGCCCTGTGGGCTGTTCTGAACCCAGAAAGTAAGACATGCTGGCTTCCAAGTCTCCAAAATATTCCAGGTTAGGGTGACTGGATAGCATGAGAGCATGTGAAATTCAGTGGACTGGAGATAAATGGTAAACAAAGCCCTATGGAAGAAATAATTTAGGTGTCTTATTCACACTGATGGGTTTTCAGTTACCCTCCTGGCACACAAAAGAAATCTAGGTGTCATTCTGGACAGCTTGATAAAGACATCTCTTCAGTGGCAGCCCTCAAGAAATGAATATAGAATACTGGATATATTAAAAAGAAAATAAAGATTAATATGCAGAAAAATATCACAGTGTTAGAGAAATCTTCCATGCTTCCTCACTTGAAATACATTATGCTGTTGTTATCACATCCTCTCAAGGAGGACATGAGTGAGATGTACAGAATATGCTGAAACTAAATATTCCAGTTCTTGAGGACTAGGGTTGATGGCACTCTGAAGTGGGGGAAACTTTGCCTTCAGGTAAATATTTGCTAAGTGCATAGAATACAAATTGGTCCAACACACAGAAGGGTTTTCTATTCTTTCTGTGCAGAGATTCAGTTGCAACAGAACGATCATTTGCCCAGGCACTCTGACAGTTTCTACTTTCTCCATTTTAAAGCCCAATCAGAATTATGTAAAACAGAACCACAGGACTCACAGCAGAATAGTATCTTTACATTAGATTTAAGAAGATTTTTAAAATGTAATGATGGGAACAGTGACAAAAGTATTCACTGCAAGTGCTCCTGGATTTTATTGTACTTGACGTACAACACTTATGATATTATTGCTGTATTTCTGTGCATTCACAATGGTGTGATTTACGTGTGTCCAAAGGAGTGTAAGTATTTTTGATTTTACTTTGCTGACCTTTCACCAAACCAGGACGGTGTGGATCATGTTATGTTATCTGAACAATATGCTCATATCTTTGTTATCAAAAGTTCTAGACTGATATGAAATAATACAGACTTATCAGAAAATATTTAATAATGAACATACTTTGAAAAACAATTCAGAAGAAAATTTCAAGGTGCTGAATCCAAGGAATTTTCTTTATTCTTTAATTTCTAACCTGCATTTTCTACTCTGTAGGACACAACCCATTGAAAAGTCTTATCTGATTTGGGCTAAATATGTTAGCATCAAAAGATGAGTCGATGCATTTGTAGTTTAGTTATGTAAAATTGTAATGAAAAGACTGATTATATTTTTCCTAAGTTTCCTTTTTTCCTCTCCATTTAGGATGATTATTTCAGAAACTGGAATCCAAACAAGCCTTTTGATCAAGGTAAAGTTAGTATGTATTTTGTGGTTGTCTTCTGCTATTTTGTGATATCTCCATATACTTTATGCCATTCTTCCTCGTCTGTCCCATGCATTAGTGAAGAGCTATATTCATACTTACGTCTCATTCCCAACTTAGTCACAGCTTGAGCTGGTTTATGTATAAGGGTTTGACTCAACTTTGGTTTTTTCAGCCACATTTTTTAATCCCCATCCATTCCAGTTTATAATCAAAGATGATATATATGCCTAGAAAGATTCTCTGTAACCATGAATCTCGATCTGACATGCAATTTAAAACAGATATCTTCATGTACATTTTCTTTCATGTTAAAAACGTGATTACTGCACTTCCTAACACTTCAGGGGCCAATTCTTTGAAACCAGTTGTAATGTATGAATTTCAGGGCTGTTTTTCAAAAGAAAAGGGTATTGTGTATATGCTGCTGATTTAGATGCAGATTCTGTAAATGATATTTTGCGCGTTGTCTTGGTGAGTTGTTAAGTTATGGCAGTATTTCAACAATTTCTAGGCCAGCCACCGAAGGATAGGAAAAACCAATAAAAAATATTCTAATTGTTATGTCCAGGGTAGCACTAGAAACAATAACCATGCCAGGAAAAAGAACTTCAAATTGACAACTTAAAAGAGATCTCAGATAGCAACTCCACATTAGCCATTCTCTGCTTGGTGTTCATAGCTAGCAACAAGCTTTTCAGCTAGGATGGTAAGAGACATTCACTCTAAATGCCATAGATGAACATTGCTGGAAACACTAGTAGCCCTGATGTTGCTGGGTTGTATTTGATACTTAACATCTCATCAGTAAAGAACACTGTATGCAAAGAAATCTCAGCAGTCTGTCCTCTGAAAGACAGATACAAAAGTAGTGCAAGCTGATAGTATGCCATAATTGGGTCCTTAAAACCAGAATATTGCACTTTAACTTTGCTGTTTGTTATATTTGTCATTCTGACACTAAGGTTCTGTAATGGTCCATACTGGAGCACCCTCAAAAGGTGTAATATGAAACCACTTGGGTCTTGTATTTCATTATTTCATAAAGCTTTCCAGAATGTATTTTTTTCAGGACAAATGTTAAAAATTACATTTTGCACAGCTTCTTTTCATTTGGTAGAACCAGTTATCAGCTGTTTGATTTGTGGAAGATAACAGCAGACAATATAAAGAGCACGTCAGTTAGTTTCTCTGTTTGCCTTTTGATAGTTGCTCATTTTTTCTGTTTGTAATGTTCAGTGAAGCTCATATAACTCCTGCTTGAGAACACATATGAGGCGAGAATATTACAGCTGTAAGATCACAGGTAGATGGTAAACTTGTTCCATTGCTTAAGGTGTTTTTAGGATCTTGGATTTCTTTGACTAGTTTTGGTTCATTATTCTCCATCATGCCTCTTAACTTGCAGAACGGCGGTGTCCTAGAATTTTATTCAAATGGTATTCTATAAGTTTCGATCTACTTCTGCTCTGAAATTTGTAGGGTTTTGAAAATATGTTGTCCTAAAGTCATATAGAAAGGAATGATCATATACATGGTAACTACAATACAAATGAATTTCAGTCATGTAGATCTCTCGATTCATTGCAAGGTCCTCTTCTCTTTGGGATCCTGTGTTCAAAGTTAAGTGGCATTCAAGTGGAGTGTGAGACTTCTTCTGCCCTTCAGAATGTGAAGTGGCTATCTGGATGTATAATTGTTGTGATTTTACATTCAGAAAAGGTATTCCTGCAAGAAAATTGCTTAGGCAAATTAATGAGCAGGCAGGTAGTGCGCGCTTTTTTTTTTTTTTCTTTTTAAAGAAAAAAAGAGTTCATGGTGAAACAGTCACAGTGTGGTACGCAGAAGGAGACAGCAAATTAAAATGTACATGGCCTTCTCCAAGCGTGACTTATGCCTGATGTCACTGGGATTTAACCAGTGGATAATGGTTAAATAATGTTAGATAATATCAGTGTTGCATAATTGCAGGAGGTGCCCAATAGTTTAGTTGCTAATTTTTTAATAACTGCTTAAGAAAAAAAGCAAGTCATGTTACAGAAAAGCATTTTTATGCCTCTGGAAGTCACACACTATGAAATTATACTTGTGAATCATACCACAAATAAGAAGAAAGAGTGAGTCAGTTCAGAAGGAGAAGGAAAGGTGTGAACAAATGAATGAAGGGATAACTAGATAAATGACAGGCCAGTAGAGGAGATGAAACTACAATGCTTTCTTTATTTGCTTTCAGTTTCAGCTTTGGCAGTCATTTATTTTACAAACAGGAGTCATAAAAGGGAGCAGCTTTGCTGATCAGATATTTGAATCTTCAAAATTACTAAAGTGTTTAGGGAAAAAATACCCATTGGAAGTCTCTGAAGGTGCTTTTGAAAATTCCACTTTACATCTACTTCTGTATTTCCACTGCCAGGCATGTTCCTTGTATTGTCTGTAGGTAGCTTGCAGGAATATCCTTGGGGGCTTTTACATGTTACAGCTGAAGAGTGTGGATTCTCTGTCTGTATGGAAATAGAACTTAAGTGTCAAAGGAAAGGGAAAGATGATGTTTTTGTTAAGGCATATATCCACAGAGATTTTCAAAGGCATTTGAGGGATTTAGGGTTACAAATCCTATTGACCTCAAATGGAACTTTGGCTCCTACCACTTTCAGAGGCCTTGTGACCCTCTGTCTTTCCAAGAGGAAAAGCAAAAAGGTAAATCCTGGCAAAATATTGCAAAAAGATTTTGAACTGACATGCTTTAAAACTGTATTGTTCATTGTGTTACTGAGATGTCTGACTGAACAAAACCACAAATCGTTTTAGAGAATCTAAAATCACAGGTGGGTACCTTGAAGCGATACAAACAGTTGTACATCTGTTAAAGATTCCCATCTCTTTACAAAGAAAAGGATCATTTCTCTATCAGTGTAAAATTTCTCCAAGACTATGGATAGTCTGTTGTCAGAAAGCAGAATGCAGACTAGGCAATGCAGTCTGAGCATGATACTCAGCCTTGCACAGAGATTTGTGCACTGCTTTTGTCTTATTTAAATCTTACAGATGGATTTTATTTGGCCAATAGGTCATTCTTTTTGACAAAGTGGTCACCTACTCTTGGCTGTGGTAAAATTCACCCTCACTAGAACATTAAAATAGCCACTCCTTTCTAATGAGATTTCTTACACAAAAAATCACCTTAGAAAACTGTTGCTTAGTTTAGTTACATGTACGTGGAGCATGTGAGTCTTTAGCCACTGACTCCTATGTTGTTGTCACCCAAAAAATGAAAAGAAGAGAAATCACGTCATGTTGCTGCTTTGGTCCATATGAATCAGATGCTGACAAGACTAATGCTCGGTTTGTATATCCATACAGTTATATATACATGTGTAAAGATATATATACTATATATATATGTGTATATAGAGTACCATTTAAATAGGAAGCACTGAGACAAAGGAAGGAAGGAATGTTTTCTTTCTCTTTTCCAGGTGTTTTCCAGCACATGTTTAATTTCTGTCATTTTCCACACAGAGGAAAAAGAATAGTCAGAAGAATTTGTCCTAAACCTTTTGTGGTGCAAACTGCAAGAAAATTGTTTAATCTGTCTTCAGTCTTTACTTCTCCATTCTCCCTGCCCTGACATTTTTTTCCATGTTGTTCCTTTTGGCTTTGGGGTGTTTAAATGCCTCCTGTGCTCTTGTATGTTTTTGGAGATAGAAAAGCTTTCCTTTTGTATTCTTTAGGGTTCTTATATCCACAGAGCCTGGGCAGATCCTGCAGTAAGGAGTCCTATCTTGCTCTTGTATAGTAGCAGCTCCAGGTTCTCACCACACAATTGTTATTTTGAGAGATATCCCAAAAGCAAATTTTAACCTCACAACACCAAGGTTCTTCCTACAGTGACTGAAGAGAAAAAACTTCTCCAGTGGGTGAATGAAAGCAAAAAACTGCCTCTGTCCCTGGGTTGTATGGGAAATCTGAGTCTAGCATCACTAAACTAAGGCTAACTTGTGTGAAAACCCACTGTTCGGGACAAATTTACAAGTTTTTAATGTTTAAAGTCTATTTCTCAATTCTAAATGTAAAATCATGTTTGAATATTCTAATTGTGAAGTCTTTATATGGAACCCAGACTGTAGAATCATGATGAGGGAGTTGGGAGAGCAGTGCTTAGAAATAACTGAAGGTGGCTCGTACCTGCCAGAAGTGATCTCGCAAAGGCAGCTGGAGGGCTCGGTATGTTTAAGAGATTTGAAAACCAACAGCAGTCAGAGGTTTTGAAAATGAGCAGAGTTCTGCTTCTAGGCTTGTATTTCATTTGCATCTTTTAAAGAAGAGTCTGCTGGGTCCAACCAACTCTATATTCTTTTCTACAAAAAAAAAAAAAGAAAAAACTAGCTTTATTCAGCAGATTGAATTATTTAATTATGCATTTAAAAACAATAGCAGTGGAATCAAGCTGTCTGCTTTCTGCTTGCAGTGCAGAGAGAAATATCTGCATGTATATCTCAAGAAAAGAAATACCTTGTTTTGTAAAATACCCACCTGACTTTCACTGAAACAACCCCTAGAGAGTCACTCAAGGTATCTTTGCATAACGCGCCTTTTCAAGGGAAGTCAACTTGAATGGTTCAGCTGTGTCTCAGAGGGTACTTGAGTGATCAGCATTTATTTTTAGCCTAGCTACCAGCCCAGCTTTTTATTCATCTTGAACCCAGTAGAAACCAATACAAAGGTGAGCATCTTGCCGACTGAGCCAAGCTAACGAGGCATTCGGACTGCAGAAGGCAGGAGAGCGTATAGCCTGAAAATGATTGCTAGTCATTAATATTGAACTCAATTCTGTCAGAGTTCCAGAAGCCAGAAAGCAGAAGAGTGGAAGGGGCAGGTTAGTCAGGATTTTAAAATATGAATCAAAGGGTTAGTTTGGGTTTTTTTCTGACAAGGTCATTTGAGAGTTCTTAAGGAGCTTGACAGCTAACTTGACATACATTCCTAGTCTTCTCCATCTACATTGAAGAAAGAAAAGTGGGAATCAGGGAAAAAGTTTTAGTGTAACATTCTCAAGTCAGAGTTTTTGGTATGGAAATTAAATGTGTCTGATGTCCTTGCCAGAAAATTAACTCATTAAGACTTTATGTATTATTATAAGTGATAAATGTTAAATAAAAAAAATAAGTTTAAGTTATTGACAATTTCTGCTAAAAGCCACCTCTCAATAGCTGTAGTAAATTCTTCTACAGACAAACAGATGTTATTAATTTTTCCAATAAGGTGCACAAATAAGAGTACATTTTGTTAGGTTTAAAGCTTCTGGAAACAGTTTGGAATGGTGTCCAATTTGCTTGCCACATAGCTTTTTTTAAAGCATCATTACCCAGAACATAGGAACTGTGGAAGCAATGGAATGCACTCTGTATTGCAGATACATAAGCTCTGAATCCAAAAACGTTTAAACCATTGACCTGTCATTATTATTAACGAGGCTGTAGAAGGACACCGTAAGGGGGGGTGGAGGGGGAAATTGATTCTGTTGTAGTGCTGAGCTTTTTCCCAAATCTATGTCTACAACCATCCACTGAACTGTGGAATTTTCTGTTCAAGTAGGTGCACGTCTCACCCTTTCCATTTTGATTTGACACTAGCAGATGACTGCAGTGGACTGAGCTGACCTGAGTCTTCTACCTCGACCCTGCCTCCTGCACTGAGGCAAAGGGACGGGCTAGAAACATGGTACAATTTTACTCATTGCTAGTGATAGCAGTCCCAAGAGTTCCAAGCTGCTGGACTTCTCAGGAAAAGAAGCTCCTGATAAGAAATAGTCTGAATTTTCCCCCTTGTCCTCCAGCCTTTGTCTTTATTTTTCACTGTCTTTATTCCCAATCCTCTTCCCCAATAACTGAGAAATCTGGGCAGGGATATTACTTCTCAGGGCTTTCATTATCTGCCCTAGAGGGGGAAACAAAAAATTCCCAAATCCCTCTTCCACGGTACTGTGTGAAAATCTTCATCTGCCTGAATTGGACCTATCAATGACTTGAGTCATACATGCTCGCATAGACTCGACGTGAACTCTCTATCGTTTCAAAGAATTCCCCCTGAGCACTAATGAAAGTCTGAACTGGCAAAATACCCTCACTTTTGAAGAGGAAACACTGCTTTTGAGTGGATTGTGGCCTCCAGCATAGCATAGCCTATGACTTTCACTGTCCAGCAGCCCCATGGAAGTGAATTTGTCAAATTTAGAGCTTTATATCAAGAGATGGATGTATTGGTATTCATGCTTCCTCTCCTGCATTGAATTGTACCTATGTCTTTCCAGTGTCTAACTGGCAAATCCAGACTCCAGAAATGGCTGCCTGCAGCTGTGCAGAATAAAGTTTGCCTAAAATACATAAGCCTTCCAAAACAAAAAGGATGATAATGGGAAGCCTGTGATGCAGGATAAAAATCATAGAACCTGCAATTATTTTTGAACATGTAATTTTCTGTTAGCCCAGTTAAGATGTTCTTTCAGAAAAGCCTGAATAAATTCCTTTCAGAGAGTTATTTAGTACTGTACACATCTCTAGCCACAAATATATGTTAGTTTTATAATAAATGTTTTCTATTACTGTGCCTCAGATGGCAGATTTCAATTGAATAACTTATTTTGCAATTTATTTTTTGACTGTGGTTGAATTAGAGGCTTATTCGTAGGACAACTACACATGAATTATGTTTGTAAATCTTCAGTAAATCAGTACAATTTTTAAACATGCTAACTGAATCAACAGAAAACAATAGCTAAGATGCAGCACATAAAATAGACTATCTTCCATCAAATGCATTTCAAGCACATATGGCTGCTTATATCCTCCAAGCAGATGCACGTGGTTCTCTTTGTGCGCTAGAAGCATAATATTAAATTCCTTATATGCTTGTAAGCAACCAATTTTGTCATTAAATGTGGCATCAGAAGTGACAGAGGTGGGGTCCCTGTCTGTGATTGTATTATGGCTGATGTACTTTGAACCGAGACAATGACTGATAAGGTTGCTTGTCTGGAATTTTATTAGCACTCGGGGAACACTTGTTAAGTTTTGTCAATAATGGTGCTGGCTCTCTTTTAATATCTCTTACTTCATTGACTATGAAGCAAACATGATTTTTAAAGGGAAATTCATGCCTCCTCCCCATGCTCATCCAGATCCTACTGAAGTAAATACATTTTGGGGAGTATCACAGGGCCCAACCCTTCTCTCATTGACATGGCTGAGTGAGCAGGGGTCTCCTTCCCTTTGCTTCAGTTCAGTATATAGGTGATCATGTTCGGAAACTTACCTAAATCTTTAAAAATTAAATGTGTTTGGAAAATACATTCCTGCAAAGCTTCCCTCCTTATTTGCTGTAAGAGAGACCCCAGTGTATTATTCAAACTAGCTGCTTCGGTTTGTTTTCTGACTTAAATAGGCCAAACCAATCAGGGCAAAGTCTCCAGCCTTGAAATATTATTTGACTTAAATATTGGATGACATAGCAGTAGATTTATACTGCATGTCAGAGTTAGTTTTAAATCACTAGCCAGTCAGAAGAGGAATTTGCACAGTATTTAAATGTGTTTATATACTTGTGAGTTAATAGGTGATTACTAACTGTCATTTGATTCTAATTGAAAAACAGGAACTCCTGTGGAGAATGAAAGTAGAAGGCAGTGACAATGGCCATAAAAGGGTATAATGCAAATTTTTTAGGAAAAGAACATCAAAGTAAAGACAAGTTATTTCAAAATCAGTTTCAGTAAACTGAGAATTGGTAAGGCAGAAGTTAGAGGAAGAAAAATTAGGATAAGTGGCATTTCCTCAATGTAAAGGGCATGAATTATCCAAAAGCCAAGACCTTGGATAGTGGTATGGCTCTTAGCAACCACAGTGGCAGGGAGGTAGTAAAGAAAGTGCAACTAGCTTGAACTCTTAAGGGAGCGCAAACGGTAGCCCCAAACTCAGAAAGCCAAGTATAAAATGAGATGTTTGGGCAAGGACTTAAGAATAACAGTTTTTTATAAGTGTGTTAGAAGGAAAAGAAAAATCAAGAAAAATGGTGGTTCACTGCTCAGTGGAGACGCTTATATAAAGGCATTGCTGAGAAGACCAAAGCATTGTTACCTGTCTTTGCTTTGGCTTTCACTTAAAAGGTCAGCTGTGACCAGGTGGCTATCATAATTAATATCTTCAGCTGAAGTGTAAGATTCTGGATTAGGGAAAGAACAGGCTTGAGTAAATTAGATGGTTGCACATCAGCTGGAATTGATCTAAGGTTTAAGTGAATTGTCTGAAATAAAGATACTGAAAGTTATCTTTGAAAATTTATGAAATTGTAGAAGACTGGGAAAGGACAAGCAGCATGCATATTTTTTAAAGTTAGAGAGAAGAAGAAAATTGGAAACTATATCCCATTAATTGAACCTGAAATATGAATTGAACCTGAAATCCTGGGAAAAAAAGTACTGGAATAAATATTAAAGCAAGTATTTGTTAGCATCAAGAAGATAAGGGGATAAATAAAGCTGGTATGGATGTCAAATAGAACTAATTTTCTTCTGTGACATTTACAGGCCTTGAGACTCTGGGATAAGGTTGCAGTAACACATATCTTTAATAAGGCTTTTGACATTGGCTTACATTACTGTCTTATAAACAAGTTAAATATTGTCTAAAAGAAATAATTATGAGGTGAATACAAAATCAGTTGGAAAACTTCATTCTGGTAGTAGCTGTCAGTGTTTCAATGTCTGGCTGGAAGGGTAAATTGAGTAGGGTTCCTCTATCTATTTTGGGTTCAGTATTTTTCATAACTTTCATAAAATTGTAGATCTTGAAATTAGTATGCTTATTAAATGTAGCACAGAAATAAAAGTCACAGTTGCCTTAAGAAATTAAAGAAATGGTCTGAAAACAAAGGATAACTTTCAGTCTAGGCAGATACAAAGTTCTTTACTTAGGTAAGAATACCCATCTGCACAAAACAGGATGAAAAAAAATGGATAGTAATAAATTTGGAGAAAAAGGGTAGGGGATTACAATGGATTACAAATAGAACATGAGTCAACAATATAATTCTGTTGCAAAAAAGGCAAATGTTGCACTGGCATGTGTAACTATGAGTAATCCTTCTGCTCTAGTCGGAGCCAGTAAGACCTTGGCTGGAACACGTTGTCCAGATTTGAGCACCAGGCTTCTAGAACACTATGAATCAACTGGAAAGTACCCAGAGAAAGGTAACAGATATCATCAGAGTTGCAGAAAATACACTCTCTGAAGAAAGACTGAAGGAGAGGAGCACCTCCTCTGTGGAGAGAAAACAAACAAACTAAACTAAACAACAACAACAAAAAATCCCAAAGCAACCCACAAATCCTATTTTCAAATACATAAAATGAAGTGCAAAGTGGGGGACTCGTTCTCTGTCCATTGTGGATACAACACGGGGCAATATGTTTACATTGCAGCGATTAATTTTAGCCTTTGTAATGACAGCAATACTTAAGCGCTGGGAGAGTTATTTTAAAGAGGATGTAGAGTCTCCATCTTTGAAGGTGTTCTAAAACGTGTTAGATAAATGTGTTGCAGATAATGACACATTGATAGCGGACCTAGCTATGGAGAAGGGGAATCGAATCAGCATCCTTCCCAGAATTGCCATTCTAGCACTGTGATTCTGTGATTGTATTTTGATTAATGGAAACCAGCTAATTTCATTGAAAGTACAGAAGAAATGCTGAAGAAGGTATTTCTTAAAATAGATTTCCAGTCAAAGCAAAGAAGTGAAAATAAATGAATCAGTATCCTTGACAGACATTTTGGCACCACCTAAAAAAATACAGGTTCTCATTTGATGGGAGTAATGTGCATAAAATTAAAGATCGACAAGCATGGCTGTCACAGGCTTGCAAACCTCCATGAATGTAAAGAGGGACTGGCAAAAAGCAGCCCATTTTCTCTGACGGCTTCTCCCTATCTCACTTGCTTTCTAATACAGAGTCAGGAGGACTTCCTGTGGATGATTCTGTACTTGGATAATAGTGGGGGGTTTTTTGTCCAGGCAGGAATAAAGGCCATGATCTAACCCTAAGATTAAAGATTTGAATGAAAATTGGTTAATTAGTCTCTTTCAATTCATTAGATAAAACATGACAATGCATGTGTATTTAGGACTTAGGTTTATAGCAGAAGGAGATTTAAGTGCCCAGGTCATCAAAACACTAATTGAATCACAGCTATTTTTCTTCCTGTTCTTATTGCTTCAGATTAAACGTATTTGCATAAAATGATAGTACTTCTGCTCCAATCTGATTGATTGCATTCTAGCTTTGCATTCCTTGGTCATTTGGAAAGTTACTTTAAACTACAAAATGGTGTGAGCAGCAAGATTAATAGAAAAAGTCTTCATATGTTTTCTGGTGGCGTTCTGCACTAAAAAGTTCCCTAATCATAGTGTGTTGAAAATTAGTATCAGTTTGGTAAGCATTATTTAGTCATTTAATTATGTTCTGTCTTTTTTTCTGTGTCATCTGCTTGCAATATATCAATGGACCTTGCTATTGATATGTGTCTCTGTGTTGTCAGTTATTGCCCAACAGCTTTCTTTAAAGGTCTTGTCAACTTTACATACATTGTCATTAAAGTGTAGGGACAGGAAAGCTATATCTGAAGACCAGAATTTGACTTCCACTGTCCTTCTTGAAACCTCTCTTTGAGGATTTGATCTGTTTTATCTAGAGCAGATTAGTAAGCAGTGTTGTTGTCTTATATATGTGCATCTTTCCAGTGTCTCTTTAGTCGTATGAGAGTGATGCATACAAGCGAAGTGCTGCCGCAAAATCTGGAACTGTCATGTTCACTTTAACCACGAGGCAAATGGTAGAATTGAATCTGTATGTATATATAAGTAAGTTCTGTTTCTGGGATAGCTT
This sequence comes from Astur gentilis, assembly GCF_929443795.1. NCBI lineage: Eukaryota > Metazoa > Chordata > Aves > Accipitriformes > Accipitridae > Astur > Astur gentilis. The sequence continues at coordinate 18,439,198 of NC_064905.1, read as the reverse complement.
TAATTTATAAGCTGAGCAATTGAATCACCTAGTCCTCCGCTTGCCATCTTATCCTTAGCAACAGATAAACAGAACTCTGTGATAAATGGATGTACAGATAAGCAATACTAGGGATCATTGCACATTACAGCAATCTTGAATGCAATGTAAGTAAGCATTATAGTAATTATTTTAACGTGATACATCAGTGTGTTAATGGAGTTTCTCCTTTCTTTTAATTGCTGGGGGTTAAAAAAAAAATCAGAAGATGCATGTAGTAGTCTCTAAGAGCAAATGTATCTTTGTTGTGAAGGCTCCAGCATTTAAGCCTGTTTCTCTGTTCAGTGGGGATCTTTGTAATGACCTTTCATATTTAAAACCAAGCAATGAAAAGTTGCTGACACAGGTTGCAGAAGTCTGCAAAACTGAGAAAGGGGAAGAAACCCTGCTTTTCATAGTGTTGAATACAGTCATCTAAGAAAAAATGTGTCTGCTTCTCTCTCAGTAGACCATAAAGCTACCTAAGGAATCAGTGTTAGCTTAAAAAAAAAAGTAGCCATGATTTGTTAATTCCGTTCTGAACTCTAGCACTAATGGTTTTTATGGTTATAGTACATTCACTCTAACCCATAGGACCTATTTATCCTCAAAACCCGGATTACATTTAGCTATGTCAAAGGAGAGCATGGTGCAATAATTGTGTACTTATGTAAGCAACATTTCCATCTTTGATTTTATCAGTCATCACCACCTTGCATCCTGGACATCAATGGCAGAACTACAAAACGTCCATTCTTCTGTAGGTGCCAATGCATTTGTTTCTCTCCCTCCCTCCTGGTTTTTCTACAACTTGCCTGACATACAAGTGGTACAAGAGTCACATCATGATTGTCTGCAGTATGCCCTTAAAAAGGCATTACATTTTTATCTAGTTTTTCAAATAGCAGTGCTCATTTTAAATTTAAGCTTCTCAGCACCCCTTCACTGTGGTGAATAGCCACAGTGAATATCCATCTGACAGCCATTTATACAACTAAAAGCCAAATGCTCTTACTCATCTTCCAGGTTGTCTTTGTTTACTGTCTGTCTTCCACAATTGCTTACCTCACTAAGCTCAAGTTACTTCAATAGCGTTGAGTGTTTAAAAACCTGTGCTTAATTATGTGAGGGTTTTCTTAAATCTTGGGAGATTCTCAGGTTGCTGACATAAAAATGCAATGGTAAAAAAAAGTGTGTATCTCCAGCAATACTGAGACTGTCTGGTCCTTCTGCGTGCACTGTGCATCAAAGGGAAGACTGCTTCCTCTAACGTTTCAAATTGCACATTTGCATGAGTGTCAGCTAAAATCTGAGATTCATGATAGAGCCCGAAAACTTTTCAGCAATCACTCCTTTGTTTCTTTTTGTGTTTTGTGGGGCTTTTTTCTTTCTTTTTTTTTCTTTTCTTACTAGCATGGTAAGAAAATTCCTGATCTATCTGAATGTCCACTTGGGCTGATGACATTTACAGAGGTCAAACCATTTGAAGTATCCAAGTAAAACCATGAAAAGCCATGTCAAGTAAAGCCTAAAGCCATGAAAAGCACAAGTCTATTTGAAATATACCAGCAGGACCTTAATGTGGATGATATGTCCCAGTATCAGAAACATAACTATATTGGTCATGATAGTTTAGAGCATAATGATCATGAGTTATTACTTCTCATCTTTAGATATTTCCTCAATAGAACTCCTAAACACGCTATTGCTGTATGCTTGGTATAGGCTGTACTTAGTTGTTCTCACTCCTAATTGCTTAACTTTGGTCCCAGCTTCATCGTTACTCTATCGCAAGAAATGTGACTTGGATATTTAGGCAAACAATTTTCATTTTCTTTGTTTCTCCTTTTGAGCTGCTTTTTCATAAAGTGGCACTTCTAGTGTATTTTCCTACACAGGACTGTGTCAATAACATTTTTCCAATGCCTATAAATAAATTAAGTATACTGTGGCTTGAAAGAGAAATTGCTATCAGCTGTTGTACTACTGCCTACAAAACATTTTATCTTCTTTCAGTTCCTATTACTTTGTTCTCCCTTGACTTTGTATAGGAAGTTGTATTCCCTCTTAGTGTCGTGTGGTGCATTTGTGTGTAGCATGCTTGACGTATGGAACTATTGCAAACACCTACTGCAGATAGCTTCACTTTTGAAATTGCATTGAAGATGAACTTTTTGACAGATGGAGCTGTTGATATGATTTGGAAATAGGCCTTTTTGTATCAGTCAGTCAGGTACTCCATTTTTCAAAATGGAAAAAAAATAAAGGTTTGAGATGAAAGAGGAGAGAGAGCCCACCCATCTATTGAGAGCTGAGAGTTTGAGCCCAAAAGGAGGAATGCACTCGAGAGCTATAGATGTTGTTTTTATAATGATACAACAAATAAATCCCTTTTCACAGGCTGTACTTTTAAACAGAACATAGTTGCTTAACTTCATCTCGTCTGCACAGCTGTCCAAAAGCCAGATGCCTAGCCTGAGGTAGTTGCCCGTTTTGTCTTTGTGGCAGACACTGAAATAACTGTTTCGGATTAGGGAACTTTGAGGTCTAGGTAAGACTAATTCACTTTCAGAAGGCTAAAGTTAGGTGGAATCAGACATTGCACAGATCCTGTCCAGGAAGGCAAGATGCATATGTGGACCTCTTCTAGACACTGTGATCTCAACTTCCCCAGAGAAGAAGAGGTCAAAAGCACAATGCTGGTTAAATTTATGAGGATCCTGTCCCGGTTTTGAAGCTCAAATTGAGTGAATTTTATGCTTGAAACTACTTCCATGTTTTGTGGAAGAGATGGTGCAGTCCAGGAGAGAAGTTGTGCAGGCTGTTGTTGTAGTTCATTACATGACCTCCCTGTTTTGCAGGAAGGATGCTGCAGTCCAGAAGGGTCGAGTGGATTCGCATCGTGGTACCAGCTATGCTGTGCATAGTCTTGGTGCAGGGCCCTGGATTCTTTTCAGTGTCTCACATTCCCCTTTCTTCTGGCTCCCTCCGGAGTGTCTTCCCTCTGAGTCTCCCCAAAAATTCTTTGGTTCCCTTAGTTATAGGATGGGATAGACAATACAGGTTCACAGGCTTACACCAACAGCTATGCTAATTAGGCAGAGCTCATACTAGTTTATACACCAACACAAGATATTTGGAAATTGCTTTACCCATGTTTTCTGAAACATTAAAGAACAACAAATTCTGCCAGGCCTTCAAATGAAGAAAAGAACTCGGAGGAGTTGTGTGACATTAAATAACCATGACAGGTGTCCCTTACCGGCAGGATTCTCCTGGAACACACCCCTCTAAGCATTTGTATCATCTTTGTGAAGGCCAGAGTATTAGAAAATTACCCAGCTAAGAATATGGCAAAGCACCAGGTAGTCAGTGGGGAAAAAAAGCACTTTGGGGTGAAGGCTATAGGAGCTGGAAATTTATGATAGTGTCACTTTTACTGTTTTCCATTGAGTTGGGAAGAGAGGAGGAAGAAAGAGAGAGCTGAGAGAAGTGAAAATGAAGTATGCAGTAGATAATGTTTAACACTTTGAAAAAGAATCAGATAGTTTAATAGTGGATTTGCTGTGTGACAGTCCTTTGGCATAGCTGATTTTTACCTGTCCGTTAGTATGCTGTCTGTTTTGTCAATCTAGCAAAGAGAAAAAAGTCCCTTGCTTGCTTTTCTGAAAGAACTGGAATTCTGTGATCTCTATGCAGCTTTTAAATTAAAAATTATTGTTTTGAATTAAAATACTGAATCCAGACTCTCCAGACCTTAAGATATGAAGTTTTTATCTCACTTCTAGTTAGTATTCAGTGAAAGAAGAGATGGGGTTTCAGGAGGTTGCTGGAGCAAGGTAGTACAAGATGGAAATACTGCTTTCTGTGCAGTGGAGAGGCCAAGAAGGGAAGATTTTAAGGTATGTCTAGAACAAAGTTTTTTTTTATGAGAACATTTTTATTAATTTGGGGGATGTCTATATTAAATTCTATTTTGGTATCTCTATCCATGTGTTTGTCCAGTACATTGGCACAATAAGATGTTTCAAAAGGAAATTATTAAAAATTAAAGTCTGAAATATTCACAGGCGTGCTTTTTTTTAAGGCACTGAATAATTATAAGATGCCATTCTTACATGTAGGCAATTTCCTCAATGATAAGAACTGTTAGTTTGAGAAATTAATTTTCAGCATGCTGACTAAATAAAAAAGTTCATTAAAATCTTTGTATGGTCTGTAGTAGCAAGCTAATAACAACATTTTGTCCTGTATTTCAATTATGGTAGATGTGAATTAACTAGTATTTTAATAAAAATTAGTAGTAACATTTATTTTCCATTGAGCAGCATGAATTTACGTGATGTGTCTGAAACATAAAGAGCCTACACTGTGGATATGTGTGGTGAATGGATTTTATTTTAATGAATTATAATATAATTGCCCTGTCTTGGCAATTAAAGTTGGGCATTAAATCTTAATTCATTAATTCCTTTGCATCCTTTTTTTCTTTGGGGAGAGCGGAGGAAGTACTAGAAATTCCTTTAAGCTTATAAAGCTGGGAGATGTGTATGACAAATAGATTTAAAACGGATTAGTAAGAGGTAGAACACAAAGGCAGAATTACATCAGTGTCAAATTCTGCCCTCAGTTACGTGCAGGCTCCTTAGTGAAGTTACAGTAATTTAAATTTAGCTTAGACTTGCATTACTTGGATGGAAAATGCATGCTCACTGGACATTTCTCTTTTTCAGTTATTCTGACATAAACTTGGCTAATGAGCTTTAGTATCATGTGCATTTTCCTATCCATACAGACAGCATATATTATGAGAGTAAATTTGGGCCAGATTAGCTTCTTCTTTTAAATTTAGGTGAATTGTTTATCTTGGCTTGTGGATTTAGCCCATTTCTCCTCTGGCAGATAGAAGTACAAAGGTGCAAAAGCAGTGTTGATAATGTTGGTAGAAATATCTAAAACATTTGAGGGATTAGGAAGCCACCTTCTCATCTCTTGCCCTCCTTTAACACAGTAGTCACAGCAGTGCCGCACATCTCTTCATCAGTTCTGCTGGAGGTATACTTCTGAGTTGTGACCTGGTGGCCTTCTTGTCTCTCTCGTATGCGTGTGGGCATACTTATTTTAGCAGGAGTGGACTAAGCTGTGGATAATAAGATGGAGTCTGAGGTATCTGGCCTCATTCTTCAAATGCTTATGAATTACAAGGCCATGGATTTGAAAGAAGTTTCAAAGTGACTAAAGCACATGAAGCAGAAGGATTATGCGTGTGTCCCATTTTGCAGTTTTGCTCTTCAGCACTGTTTTCTAGGGGATTACTTCGTAGCAGAGACTGAAAAAATACCAATAGTCCAACGATTAAAAAATGAGCATGTGACCAGATCTCTGACTTCGACAGTTTCCCAGCAAATATGCCGTAAAGAAGGGATCTGCAGATCCAGCGGTAGTGATGAGCTCAGCATGATTCTGAAGTTTGACAGTCTTAGTTCTGTTCTTCTAAATGCTGTCTGATGCTGTTATGTGCTGCGTCCTTCTACTGAAGCAATTTCACACCTCATCTGCTAGAGATGAAAATGGCAGAGAACAAACTATAAATCCAGCAAAATCTTAGTTTAGTAGATATATCATCCTATCAGAATCTTTTCACATAAATAATTAGTTCATCACTTCCTCAATCCACTAAACTTGCAAAACTTTGGAAATTATATGGGGTGACGTTATCTCAAGAGACTCTCAAGGAGTTAGCTAATCCACCCCTTCCCCCAAGGCAGCATCAACCGTAGCGGCATCATTCCTGACACTTATTAACCGTGTTCTTAAAGACCTTCAGTGCAGGACGCTCCACAGTCTCCCCAGCAATTTATCTGGTACTCTCCTCTGGTACTCTTAGCCATTAGAAATTTGTAACCTGAACATCCCTTTTACAGTTCAGAACTTTGAATTGAAAACTTTTGTGTTATGTGCCATTGACGTGACAAACAATTGGGTGCCACCTTAAATTTAGTGTCCTTTTCATAACAACAAGCATTCATAGAACATTTCCCTTCAGTGCTGTCATCTTAACCACAGATCTGTTAGTTCTTCCTTACAGATCATTTACTAGCCTTATTAACCTTTCTCAGACTGATCAAAATGGGGCTTTTTAAACTCATGACAGCAGATAGCAAGAAACCACGTGCTTAGGAACTAGGTCATCCTCTGTGTATGATGGTACACCTGTGTACATGCCTGTGAGTTTTTATGTATGTGTGGAACAATCTATGTATACGTGGGCATGGAGGTGAACGTATTTGGTGCTGGTTTTGCAAATAGGCAGGATCAGAGGAGCAAGAATGATATGCAGTAGGATTTGAAATGGCACTTTTAAATTCTGTTCTTTCCAGTTAAGCTAGACAGTTTGAAAGATTCTTGTCACATCCCCCCAAGATACAAAAAGAGTTGTTGATATGTTTTCCAGGGACCATGGCAGAGGCTTTATAGCTCCCAGTTCATTAGTGCTAGGGCATCTGGACATTGGAGCATATGTGTGTGTTAAGATCTTAATTATGCAGTCCAGTGATAAAGCTTGCACGTGCAACTGGGACTGTAACAAATTTAGGATACTATCAGGGCAGATAAACTACATCTATAACTTTCCTCTTCCCTACTTTTTCACCTCATGTTACTTAATGGGTTACTGGTCTGAAGAGGGTTGTAATCTGTTCCATCCCCTTGGACTTGTTGACTGCTGGTATCATGGAGCTGGCAGAATTGCCAGAATCAACAGTTTGTCATGCACCTGAGATTCTTTAAGCACGTCTCCAAAGGTCTATGTTAGGCCAAACCTAACCCTTCTGACTGCAAGCATGGGCATGTACTCTTCATTTTTCATTCCTCTTCGATAGTTCCATCTTGTTTCGTATGCTTTGAATGTGCAGAGAACTGAGATAGGATTTCATGTGTGCACCCAGCTGTAATGCTCCAGGCATGAAATCCAGGCAGGTTTTCTTAAACTGGACTAGTAATTATTCAGACACATAAAGAATGTCAGTCTAATGGAATGATCTGGCCAGTGGTAGATTCTTACTGTTGTATATGACTGTTCATGTTTTATTTGACTGCTGTTAGACATTTGCATTCATGTGCAAGCATTTGAACAAAATATATTTAATCTTTCTTCAGTGTAAATTGCATGTAAAATTAAAGAGAACTTGGGAATTTCTTTCCTGCACTTTGGATTTTTTCCCAGGATTGTATCTTCCATAAATAACGCAACCCACTGTTTGTATTCCTTGTGCTCTTCACCAGAATCTCCATTTTTCGGTTTGAAACAAACGGTGTTTCCGCATTGTTTGAAATAATTTTACCCTTGTTGCTTTCATCTGGTTAAATAATCCTTTAATACATGCTCAGAACCAACAGATCTTTTATTTTTTAATGTTTCACTAGTGGATGCCTATATTATGCTATGGTAGTGCAGATAAGGTATGATAGATCAGTTTATCAAATGACACTTATTACTAGACCATTAATTCTGGCTACATAGATGATTAGAAGTACAGATTTTTACACCTAGGCCCAGTGATTTTTTTTTAATAATATGTATTTAGAAGATATTTATGCAAGCAGAAAATTGAATCAGCATTACCATCAGTGCATTAAATTATGGCATTTTATTAGAGAAGAAGTCCTTTAGAATATAATAGTAGATATACATGGCGGGGGGGGGGGGGGGGGGGGGGGAAGGCATGAGGATTACCAGGAAGATTTTAGCATCAACTTTAAAGTATTGTACATGCCCAAAATCATTCCTTTTGCCTGCAGGATATCACTCCTATATGATTTATGTGTGTTCAGTGTGCACACCTCTCTCCCTGAATCACTAGATGCTAGTGATGATTTAGCTTATGTGCTTTGATTTGTGCAGTTTGAGATAGTATGGTCTCCTGGACCAAATTAAATAAAAGAAAGGAAGGCAAAAATTCTTTGCTATATGGAGGGCTGACTTCTGCTGTGTTGCAGACAAGTGAATCATTGATATGACAAAGAATAACTCTGTTACTTAAACCTGACTCTGAGCAGCAATACTGTGATTGAAATTTCTGTGCCAAGCTGCTCTTGTCTGAAGAGTCCAATTCAGCTGCTGACTGGCAGAGTTAGTACACTTGAGTAGGAGACCGGGTGTGCAGGTAATTCCACACTTTTCTGTACATCCCCTCGCTGCCATAGAATTTCCTCCTAATGGTTTGCACAAGGGTACAACTGCACACCAATTAGACATTCTTGGCACCAAAAGCTGTCTATAAACTAGATGTCATGCAGTGAGCAGAGTTTGAATTTTCCTGGTATAAAGGCATAAATGCACAATGCTTGATGGGTAAACAGTCGAGTTTGGTCCATGGTCATCTTGAGGGAGACCTTCCACGTGCAAGAGGCAAGCAAATGGGTGGATATGTTTTTCTATATGTTGTTCTACTCTGGATACAACCAGAGGCTGCCTGAGAATGTCTTCACTCCAGTAACAGCAACCTGTGAGGATGAGTTGAACGGAAAGACTGCTGGTAAAAGAGTGGTGGAACACTGGATCCAGTTAATCTCTGCCTGCAGTTACCCCAAAACCGTTACTTTTGTGGAACAGGTTCACTAATGTATAGCACAAATCCCTAATGCATTGCAAACTCCTGTATAGTTTGGTTGTTGGTTTTTTTTTTGTTACTACTTCTTTAACATTAATAACTCTTGTTTGTTGATTGTGGTCGATTTGCTTGTGTAGCAAATGATGTTTCCCATACATGCAAATCACGTTAAACAAGTTAGGAACAAGCTGGGACCATGATATAAAGTGTCTGAATTTTGTTTCTACCTGGTCTGCTTGTGTGTTCCACTTCTTTTCTTCTCTCGTATGCAAAACCTTTTTGTCTCATTCTGGGTGTACTGGAAAGTTAGCAAAACTCATCTATAACTTAAGGATCCTGCCTATTAGAGAGAAGTAAATATGCTTCATCCCTGGAATGTCCATACAGTAGTAATCTGTCCTCTGTGATCATCATCTTTCTGCCAGATTTGTAGCACATCTGTTAGGGAAAGTACCATCACAGCCACCTTTTACTTAAACCACTTGATAGGTTTAGTTTATAAAAAAGCAAATTGTAAGGTGATAGATTGTGTAGTATGAATTCCTTCATTCTAAGGAAACTCTGACTGCTAAAGCATCTTTAATCTCACAGAGGAAAATTGTAAAAACAACTGCCAAAAGTAAACCTAGATTAATTCAGTCTGGAAATTACACTTACATTTTTAGAGTGCAACTAAATTGTGCACCTTTTTTATAATAGAAAATGGCCATAGAAAGTTATAGAAGATTATTTAAATCCCCATTCCTGGACTTTCTCATAACAATACACAGACCATGACACTAGATGTTCTAGTAGTGAATTCTAGCCTTCATGTCTGTGAGTGAATCCGTTCCCTAACTCCATGAACAGTTAGACTGAGAATTATGAGATAAAGTTTTGTTTTCCAGCTCTAATGTCAGCTGTGTGGGAACCTGAGATGAGATCATAAAAACTGAGTTTTAGTTCCTTGTGCATGTAATTAGAATAATAAAATTTTCTTTTTTCCCCTTCTTTTCTGTTTAGTTTAAGTGCATGTGAGTGTGACCTCCATGAATTGTGTGCTCTATAATTCTTTACTAGGGCTACTCTCTTAGTTTTGGCAGAACCACTCATGGGGAAAAAACAAACAGTTGCAAAAATTGTTTCCATCCCTCCTCTTCCCATGTAGTCCATCATCCTTCCAAGGTTCTGCCACCTTGACTGTCCCAAGTATTAAATCAGGATTCAAGATTCAGTGTTTAATAATCAGTATTCAATACTGAGATAATTATGAACTAACAGAAAGGAGGGAGCAGACTGACTGACCAGTGGGCAAAAAGGGGACAAGAACATCTCCAGGTCCTGAAACCAGGACAGCAAGAGTCACTGATAAACCAGTTACCATTTAACAGCCTCACTTTTTTCCTCAGCCACATACCCATCCTGCCCTTTACTGATCAGTACCCACAAACTTTCACTGAGGATGAAAACCTCCTGTTTGCCCCACATCCATTTAGTGGCTTCATTATTACTCACTGCTGATGGTCCTTCAGCTTTTTCAGCTTTGTGCCGTTGGACTCACCCTTACGGCCAAGTGAATTTTTAGAAAACTTTGGAGTCTGATCATGCAAATTCTATCCAATGTTTCATTCAGATGAAAAACTTACTACATTTTTGTATACCCTTCAGCAACTAATTTCTGTAAATTGATAAGGAAAAAAGTGATGAAATCTTTTTGACACTGTTTGTTGTGTGTAATCCTGTAGGATTTAAAGTTCACAGGCCTAATATGTTCTAACATCAGGCCCCTTTGTAGTCAATGAGAATGCTGTCATTTATCTTAGTGGAGGCAGAATTTCAACCCAGATCCTTGCTTTCATCTTGACTCTGTTTGGTTCAAAATTAACTAGACTGACTATGGAGTTTTTTAAGGGAGAAAAGGGGAGATATTGTTGTTCAGGGTAAAAGGCAGGATGCAATAAAGCATCCGGGAGGGACTATGCTCCAAATAAATACACTGTTTTCACTAGACCTGCAGCCACTATAGGGTATTTTCATATGCTAGGTTCCACTCCACAGCCCATAAGGAGGAGCAGTGCCAGACAGATGAGTTTTACAGACTGGTAAGTGTGCAAAAGGAACAGCAGGAGAGGAGTAAATGAGGAGCATACGTTGATCAGGTTTTGGGGAGGGTAATAGGAAGATGGAAATGGGAGCGATCCATGGGGAGGAATTGGTGAGGAAGAGATTAAAAGAGACAAGAAAACTTGGAGAAAAAGTTATTGCCAAAAAGGAGATAAAATGAAGGAAGTGAGGAGAATACTGGAAGGGAAGAGAGCAAAATTGTTCTGATATGAGCTAGTTATAGTGGGAGGACTGTGAAACAAAAAAAGAATCAACTATTAATAGCAGTGGAGTGCATGGAAAATATTCTGTCCTTGATGTTGAACGAATGATACTGGAAGTACCTTCAGATACTGCCTGTGTGTCCTTGGCGGGTGCCACTATGTCTATGGATGCAAGACAAAGATGCAGGAAGATATGCTGCATAAGAGCCTTACACTACTGGATTTTTCTGTAGTCTCTTCCTATTGCTCCTCCCACGGAACATGGTATTAATTTCTACTTTTTATAAAAGCCTTCCCTTTAGGAAAGCCAAGATAAAAAAAAAAGGGGGGGGGGGGGGAGTGCAACGGTCTCTTTACAGCTTCTTCCTCTTACAGTCTAGTTTTGTCTATATTAATTTTCATCCTCCATCTGTTTGTAACATTTCTCTTCCTTTAGTACCAGTTTTTATCCTGAATTTAGCAGTCGTGTGATACTATTTGGTTTTCTTCTGTACAGTTTTCATATCACTGGAAATTCATGAAATCTAACTACTATTGAACCTTACAGTGAAGAGTACTTAGTTTGTGTGAACCACTTCAGAGACAAAAAGTCCCTGTTGAATCTCAGAATAAGACTTTCTTATGCACATCAATTTTTGAATTGGGTCTGGCTTTTGGCTTAACTTTTTCAGAATTTCTGTTGCATCTTCTGATTCCTTATCTTCTGGCTTCTGTGAACATTGCTGTTCTCTCTGCCTTTTATGCCTTTTCTTTTATTCTACTATGTTTTGCTCTCTCTCCATCCCAACTGTTATGACCTGTTTTCTTAGTGCTTCAGTTTGGAACCCTCTCACTCATGTGGAAGTGCTGATGTGTTCCACATCAGTAGGGCTGATTGCTCCCATTAATATTTTGCCAGTGTCTTTTTATAAGAGCTGGTGTGTGATCAGACGGATCGGATTAGCCACTACATTGTGGGTATAATAGTTGGTGTTTTCTCTAATATTTAAAGTCATCAGAGAAAAAGGGAAAGACAAGACTAGGGAGCAGCAAGATGCTTCTGTGACTGTAGGGCAACTGAGAATCATGAAAGAAAGGATTGCTGTCATTGCATGTCTATGTGGAATCAGAAAATGGTAATGCTAAGAATACTAAGTTTTAAAAGGTGAGCTAAAAGGTTGATGTTTTACTCCTGGAAGTCAGAACTGTTACATTCTAGGGCCAAAAAATAAGGTTGGTCCTGCAGGAGTTAAGAAAACAAAGTGAGTTTGTTTAAATATGATCTCAGGCAGTTATGTTCAACTAGGTAACTAGAAGAGCAATTAAGAGTAAACCATCAGTGAGGAGACCTGCCAGAATGAAAATGAAACTGAAGATTACTGTTGTTTACCTTCAGCTTCTCTGAACTGAAATTACTTTTTGTTGCTTCTGTATTCAAACACAAAGACAAGAGCGGTTTAATCTATTTTATGTCTTTTCAGAACCTCCTGATGGGAATGATCATTTTTCCAACCTGCCTTATTTGCTTATAGAGAAATAGAAAAGTAGCCAAGAGAATATGTTATTTTAATATGTTCCTTCAGTTGCAAAATATAGTGTTCACAGTTTCTCTCAAAGTTTTTTTTTCTTCTTCTACACCATAATTGTCACTCCAAATGTTGTCTAAAATGAAGAATGTGTATCTTTATTAGGTTGTCACTAGATTTGACAGTGTGCCATTTTCTGTAGATGGATATAGTGGCATTGGCCATATTCTCATTAATTTGTCATATTAGGATGTGTTAGTGTTTTTACTTTAATGTACCCCTGCAATGGGGTTATAACCAAGTTCAACAAAACTGGATAATTAGAGAAGTAAGACATTGCTAGAAAGGTTTGAGTAGTTTTTGCAGCTAGAGTCAGTCACAGAAAAATGATTTCTAATACAACTATCAAACAGTGATTGCATGTAAATACACATAAATATCCCTCATGCATTCCCCAGAGCCTCTGTGCCTCACATTTAGAGTTAAAATACCTAAAGATGACCAGGAAAATGAGGATGAGGATGTGTCACGTTCATACTCAAACTAGATAGAATCTTATTACTCAAGGATAATCAGCACATTCCTCATTGTGCTTTTATCTTGAAAATTTGTAATCTAGTTGTCTCTTAAGAATTTAGGCTCCCAGAAATTCATTATTTCTTTCCAATTACAAAAACTTCTATCACATGAAACCAGCTCACCAGAAACAAACTCTTTACCTTGACTCCCTGCTTTTCATATTCTTTCCCAGTGACCTGGGGGATGGTCTTTCCCACTGCTTTCCCAAGGAGAGCAATTCAATAGCAGAACCTGTGATTGTCCAGGGCCAGAAAGGCAGAAAGGAATGCTTTCATCTTCTCTTCCCAATCCTTCTGCTGGACCTAACCCCAACAGAGGTCTCAAAGAGGTCATATAGCTCTAACAATTGTTTGCCCAGGCTAATCATAAACTTCTGAAGAAGGTAGTCTGATTCCTCATAAAGATTCCTCCAATAGTTCACCAAAACCCCTGTGCTGTAATTTGTCTGTTGTTCCTTGTTCTGTCCTCATAGATATGGAGAACAATCTTCAAGGATAACTGCTTGCTTTATGACAAGCATTTGCTCATTTCAAGACATATCATGGCTCCCTTGTTGCGTCTTTCCTTTCTCGACTAGTTCAATCTATTTCCTTTTTTTCATTTCCTTACAACTCATATTCAAAATTTTATCAATTTTACTGTTCCCCCCTGAACTCTTATCCTTGTCTTATCCTCTTACCCTGTGTATCTTGTTTATACTTTTACCCAGACAGAACCATATTCCATCTGAGGGCGTCAACAATGCTTAATAGAGCAGAATAATTATGTCCCATGTTTTAGTTAAGACTTTCCTGCTAATACACTCCGGTAAAAAGAGTTTACTTTTTTGCAACAGCTTGACGGTTTTGATTCCTATTCAGCCTGCAGTCCATTGACACTCTGGGATCCTGTTTTGTGTTATTTTTACCTAGTCAATGCCCATTTCATGTTTATTCCTTTGATTTGTGCTTTGTAATGATGCTGCTTTGTTTTTGTGTATACTGACTGTTGCTTTATTCATTCCTCCCATTTCTCAAGATCATTTTTCACTGTAACCTCCAGAGCATGACAGCTCCTTCCCTCATTTTTGTGGCTTATAAACCTGCTTGCTCCCCATTCCATTATCCAAACAGTTGATCTCTGTTTTTTAATCTCAAAATACTTCCTCATTTAATGGAATCATGCCAATTAGCAAAAAGTCCCTCATGTGAAGACAGACTAACGTAAAAAAATGAAATAAAACTCCTTGGATCCCTGTGTTCATTTCAGTGTATTTTATGCTGGCTGGGTGGTTTTGCTTGTTGGTGTTTGGGGGCTGGGGAGGGATGTTGCCTGTTTAGCAGTTATTCTTGAGTTATCCTGGTATTATCTACATTCTCTGAGGACTGAGCCTCCAGAGGCTCTAAGCCTGCCCAGCAGTTCCTAGGAAAGGAACAGATGTACCAGCTTCACAGATCCATGGGAACAGGATGCTGATCCAGGGTAATGTTTGTTCTGTTTGGCAAGGTGATTATCAGACTGGCCAAAACCCAGGAGCCTTGTTCTCACTGTTGGGAACTGAGTATCTTTCCTGCTGATAGTGCCTGAACCTAAATCAAGGCCATTAGGAGCAAAATACTAGTTCCTAAGTACCGGCAAAGTGACAACAAGAAGTCAAAGTGGTTTTGTGAGGTTGGTTTTTTTCAAATCAGAAACTGAGCTGTTGAAAACTTCTTAACAACAAGAGAGATATTTCGTGTAGGGAAAATCAACTATCTGAGGCTGATAGCTGCAACAGGCATAGAACAAAAAAATGCAAGTCACATATCACAGTACATAAAACAAATTTGAGAGTGTGTCCTTTGTGTACTGCCCCTGTGTCTGTGCTGCCCGTGGGAGAACCGCTGTGGCTGGAGCTATGGGTAAATAGTATGTGATCGTTGGAGTCAGTACCAGCCTATGGTTTTGCTGTGGTAGGCAGTTGCACCACTGGATCCTGCAGTTTCTGTACCAGCAGGGACCAGAATATTCTTTGTGGCCAATCCTTCCAGCTTTAGAGCTTCTCTGTGCCAGCAGACTTCCAAATCAGGATAGTACAGTAAATAAAATCAAATGCAAATATCCTGCAGTGAATCATATTTCAGTAATATTTGATGCTTTTCTTTGCATTTCCAGTTTTCTTTTCGCTAGTCCAGTGGATGGGGAAAACACGTCAATGCTCCTCGCGTAGGCACATTATCATATCGCCTCTGCTGTGAAGTCTGAGTGTCAGTTATGTAAAATGCACTTTGATCCCCATGTGGTGTCATGTTAGCCTTTAACAATAGCAAGGCGTAGATGGTATGTGTGGTAAACAGTTTAATTTGGTCAATAGTTTAATTTGGTCTGCAGCTTAATGACATTTTAAAGTATGCGCTGGCATTTCTGCTAGGCTGCCTGCCATCATTTTTGCCTTGACATGGCAAATAAAGGCTTACTAACTCAAGAAGGCATTAGCATGAAACATGTCCATCAATCTCCATAAAGAAGGATTATGTAGTAGAATTTTATTAACTCTGAAGTAAAGGCGGTATAATTGAACAGAAATGTGTGCAGCAACTGATAGGGTTGTCTTGAGAAATCTTCAGCATTGCTAGTTTTCGTTCTTTTTGAGCACAATTTTAATTCAAGCTTGCATTTTTTGTTATCACTCCTCAGCCTGTGGACAGTACTAAATATTTTATTTTGAGAAGCTTTGCAGAATAACCTGTGTTTCTTACCCATCAAAAGCAACTGACTGACCTGAAATCAGATAAAGTGCACACAGGAAGGTACATTCTATCACCTCTATGCTGCAAAGTCACTTCTAGTTCAGCTGGCTGTTATTAGCCCTATCTAGCAAAATAGTTCACAGCATCCTATATTGATAGCAGAAGATAAATGTTACAGTAGATGCACTTTAAAAGTTCATTCCAATTTTAGAAGCATTACTAGTAGCTGAAATATCCAACATTTTAGGTATGAAGAGTATCACTGGAATTGATATTACCTCTGCAAAAAGATTCGGAGAATCTGTTACAAATTGGCCTGGCTATTATGAACACATTCTGTTTTATAGCATTATATACTGCACAGCGTGTACACTTTGGAAAAAAGTGGACATAAATTAACCTTGTAAATGGTTTCATATCTTGTATTAAATGAACTGCTGCGAGTCTAATCAGAAAAGCATGGAAATAAAAGAGATTCCCATTGATTTTCATGGTCTTGGGTTCAGATCCTGTGTGTGTGTGTGATCATAAAAGTCATATTGTGACACATTCACGTTCTAAAAAAATTAACATATCTTCCCTCAGTTGCTTAACATTTAAAGCTGTATGTTTTCCCATCAGTTAGATTCAGGAACACCTTATGCATCAGTATCACTCCTCCTTTCCATGCAGAGCTCCTGTTGACTGCAGTAGGAGTTACATGCATGGAGAGACTGTAGGGTCAGCCTTAAAAAGGTGAGTGGGCAAGAAATGATCTGCTCGGCTTTCTTTACTCAGAGTGAATTACACAAGCTTGGTGACTTTTCAGTCATTAATTACAACTGACATGAAATAAGACAGAATTAAGTTTTTCCTGTTGTTTCTATGGTGTTATTTTACAAGGCTTCCTATACATTCTCCATTTTTGAGTCAAAATATTTGTACCAATTGCATATCTGTAGCCAAATTGTTGACATTACCAAATGTTGAGAAACTCTGGTAATCACTCAATTTTTACCTCGTTACAACTTCTCTGAAGTTGTGCAGGCCTATAGCTCTTCAGCTGAAATCCCAACATTGAAATCAGAATGAGGGTTTTGGTTGCTTGAGTAGATCAATGGTTTTGTGACACAGTCTTTAGTGAGATTAACATTCTTAATTTACTTTAAAAGCCTATCTAGTCCTTCATATAGTCCAACAAAATAACTGTCCTTGGTTTCTGGAAATCTTTTCCTTTCCTCTCAAAAATACCGAGAATGCATCTTTAACTACATAACAAAGGAGCTGTGTTGACTTTTATATATTGCTACCTACCACTTAGGCATGATTTGCTGCAACTGCATTCTATGCAGAAAAAACTTACTTTGATTGAGAAATGTCCTAATGATACTTAAACTCAACAGGTTTTTCCATATCCTTGTACTACACTATAGTAACTTACACTTGATTTCTTTATAAGCAGCTGAGCTATGAAAGGGGAGAAATGGACACAACTGCATTAATGCTTTGCAATCAGATCATTAGAGATGCAGCACTTGAAACTGCTGATTATTAAATCCAGAATATTTTTTGCTTGCAGCTCTTTGGTTAAGGTACCCCAGAGACCAGATACATATGACATTAATACTCAGTTATCTGTTGCATCAGTTCACTCCATCAGCTTTATATGGCACTTTGTAGAATTCTTCATTATTGGGTTCAGATGAAGCCATGCTGTGACCACCTCAGTCCTGTGAGTTTCCCCATCAGAGAATATAGTGAAGAGATTACTAATTGCTTTTGTGAAATGCTTCAGTTTGACGATACGCGCAAGTAACCGTCCAGAATCTCAGATCTCTCACAGGCGAATTCCCTGGCTTGTTAAAGAGACATCCTTCTCTTTTTTAATTTTATCTAAGATACAGAATAAAATTGTACATTTTTATTAGAGACAGTAAATCCTGGTTTTGCTTTGCTTGGTCTCAGTGCACCAATATTTTTAAGCCTGCTAAATGCTTCTACCTTCATCACTGATGTTTGTGTCTCATTGTTTTCTTTCCAAATCCTCATTATTGCTTTCTTAATCCATCATTGTTTTGTTCTGGGCATGATAAAAGCAAAAAAAACCCGTCTTCTGGTTTGTTGCAGCTCACTTCTGTTTTCTCTTCATTCTAAGTCAGGTTGCCAAAACTCAGCATGTAACTCACACTTCAGATCTGCAGCAGCTTAAGCCTTTCTAATTCCTGATTTATGTAACCCTGTTCTCTTTCCCAGCCCTAGCTGTGCATTCCTTCAACTCACTTGGACTTTATCCAGCATATCTTGATTCATTTTTTCCTTAACTTTCAAGTAAATCTATAACTTCTGCCTCGTTGTTTTTCCACTCAAAAGCCCAACAGAGGTTACTCACACAAGCTACTACCGAGTGTGATAAGTAAAAGTAGAAAACTCTGGTCTCTGCTCAAATAATCTTGAGCATGAGCCCAAAATTGGATTCAACAAACAGAGAAGAATGGAAAAAAGCTGGAGAAGAAGACAGAAAGATTTCATTAGAAATAGTGATAGTATGGCAACATTGATTGAATAGGTGCAGTATTGAGACAGACATATTTCTATATGGGATTTTGTAGGAACGTTAATACTTTTTCCAGCTTAAATTGAAGAGGTTCATATGCATTGTAACGTTTAGGGCAATGTAGTGAGTGATATACAGAGGTATCATAAGGTACTTGTATGAGGTATTTGACTCATTTATTATGGATATGGCATTAAAAGAAGTAGTTCTTAGTCGTGGAGCTCTAATTTTCCATGCAGATTCCCCACATTCTTCTACGTAAGATGCATTCTTTCTGTCTGTTCTTTAGTTAATTAATTTCTGTAAACAGCACTTTTTCTGTAATATAGAAATACCACTAATTTTCTAGAAATAAATCAGCCCTGGGGTAAGCCGTAGATTTAAATTACAGAAAACATTCCCTGTGAACTCAAATACCTTTTAGTTACCCCAAATAAAACTTTAGAGGTTTCTGTCACCTCAAATGCCATGTAATTAGTGCATGGCCGAAGTGGTACTGCTTTGCTGAAAGAAAGTATGGCTTGCCTTTCTACATTTATGTGTCTTTCAAGTATAGCTGTGATTTTTTATTTATTTATTTTTTTCCCCCCTCTCCCCGTAATAGAAACTTGGGAGTTAGGGAATTTTTCTAGTGATACAGTTGTGGTGAGGCAGGCTAGTTCAGTTGGCATGTATTAGATACATTGTCAAAATACAGATCACCAAGTGATAAATATGTAAATACATAAGTCTGAACAGGTCTGGGCAAGATTCACATCTCCAAGGGTATTTCCTGGTGTCCTCTAGCAACCATAACTTCAGAAATGGCTGTTGGAAGATAGGCTTTTAATTTCTTAGTGTCGGGTCATTTTCCTGCCATATAACAAGGGCAGCCAGAATGTGAGAAAGTTCAAAGCTTGCAATTTTTTCATTGCTCTTAAAATTTCAGGTAAAACAAATATCTAAAAGGCACTCAAGGAAACAGTATTTGTATTTCTTCTAACTTGGGGCCCAATTATCAAATTCAAATACTTTACCGTGTATTTTACCATATATTTACTTTACTGTGTATTACAACTCGGGACAAAATGGGAGAAAAAATTCTTGGATAAGCCTTCAGAAAAAAAACCAACAATGGAGGTGTGATAATATGTTGGGTTTCGGTATATCTACTAAGTCTGTAAAATATACTCTTTTTTGTTTTGCCTTTGTATCTTGTGCTGAATTTACTGGAAAGTCTTCATTGGAATCAGTGTAAAACATTCAGGACACTTGTTCCTTTTGTGTATTTTGCACAGATGCATTTTGCATTTTGGATTGTGCATAAACACCTCGAACCACTGACTTCCATGATTCTTCACTTGTAAACATTTTATAGACTCTGCCATGTCTCTAAACTTCCTGGAGGAGAATGAGGTGGAAAGAACAAGAAAATCAAAGTTCTTTTTCAGTGTGAATTGGTTCTTCAGTTTGTTGGAAATTCCAGAACCGATGTACATGCAGGACTTCAAATGAATAGATGTGAACATTGGGTACTTGGTGCTGTTGAAAATGAAGGTCTTGGAACTTTCTTATTAAGGAATTCAATAGAATTCTTCTCTTCCCACTTCATCTGTTCCCATTGCAGTGTGTAACCTGTCCCATGGCTGGGCCAATGGAGCTGATAGAAAATTTTTTTGGTAGCGTTTCTGTAGGCTGCGGTGTCAGAACAGTGGTTCTTGTGTAGTCCATATGATGTTCACTTGTAGCTTTTCACTAAGCTTGGAAAACTGTGCTAGGAGAAATTTCCTTGCTACTTCATTTCAGGAGTCTTCAGACAGGGGATGAGCTAAGATAAAAATTGGTGGTTGGTAGTTGATGTGTTGATCTCTTCAAAATCAATTGCAGTCCATTTAAATGATTGTATAACATTAGCAGCAGGGTTAACAATGGCTCTATAGTTGCCTTGAATCTAGAAGTTCACTCTATTCAAAGCTACCTACTTCTGAATATGTCAGAAATGTTTCCCTGGTTTGCAGAATGGGGACATATTAATTTGTCATTTGAAGATCTGATAAGCATAGTGTTGAGGGCTGGAAAGAAAACAGTTCCCAATTTACTGTGGCAATAATAGATGGATTACATTCACATAGCAGGAAAATGATCTGCTGCCACTGATTTAGTCTGGCATTTTTTCTTGGGTTTCTCATAGAAAAGAGCTGCTGATGTTCTGCTGAAATGTGCTGCAAGACGGGCACATCATTATTTTACAATTCTTCAAAAGTCCAAACCTTTCCACTGAAATGAAAGAGTTTGGGTTTCTTTGTTGCTTATTCCATAGACATTAACAACTCTCTTCATTAAAACTGTACAATATAGTGAAAAGAATTCTTTATTATTCATAAATAATGGCTGTTGGCCTGGAGAGAAGCCAGTGAAATGATTGATATAATGGAGCCTTTGATTTTAAAAAGTTTTATTTGTATTTGAGCTCTGGCAGCAGGCTTTTATTGAATGAAAGCTGTAATGCTCATAATGCATTTTCCATGATGGAAGATCAGCTCCAAACCTACCATGAAAACATTGCTTAAGTGACAAAGTTAATCAAACTCCTGATCATTTGGGTCTACTCAGATTTGATTAAATTAATGAAAAATAGAGAAAACATAAGTACGATCAATGTTGAGAAGGAGAAGCAGCATTATGGATAACTTCAAGTTGTTTGTAAAAAGATAAGGAATGACCTAAGATGACTGCATAAGCAAGTTATCAGAATATGAGTAAGATATAAGCCATTTGAATCTGTTCAGCATTTTATTAATCTTCTGTGTTGCTGGAACTGTTTGCTCAGGTGCATGAAGGATTAAAAAGTGCACACTGAATATTTCGGCAGGGAGGCAGTAAAATTGTGAAGCCATGATAATAACATTGAAAAAAGGGTTATAGGAGTTTTCTGGCAACTGCGTTTTGGCTGCTATCAGTCCAAAACTGTTTCATGGAGCAAAACTGTATTCTAGTGGTTTTTTGGCACTGGGAAAAAGTCGTGGAAGCTTAAGCAACATTAAAATAGTCATTAATGAGTTGTAAAATCATGAATGGACAGAGGTACAAAATGTCATTACAGGAAAAGATGAAATATTTTGCAAACCTGAAAATTGATTTATTCTATTTTCTTCAGCTGCAGTTAGTGAGTTTAAAATGGCTTGGGGACACTTGGGTGAGTAGAAGAGAAATTATTTTTTTTTAACTGATGTGACCTTCACTATCAGCTAGTAGTTTATGGTGTAAACAGACATCATAGCATGGTTTAGGACCACTCCATAAATTGCCATTACCTGAGGTAGAGGCTTTGTTTTGATATCTCTCAGCATATTCCTGCATTTTAACTCTGTTAAATCAGAGAAGGATTTGAGAATGGCCAAATTACTGGATCTGTCATAGAAGTCACACAAGTAGAGCTTGAGCTTGTCAAGATCAAAGTTACAGCTGTACTTACTGGAACTAAAACCAAGTGTGTACTCTTTCCCTAGGAGCAAAAGTGTGCCCAACAGTGCTTGGAGAATCCCAAGGTCAGCTATCTGGACAGGTGAAAGATAAGCTGTTGCAAATGCTGTTCAGATTTTCCCTTACCTTGCTCATTAACGAAGTTTAGGTGCGTGTATGACCCTCCTCGTTTTCAGGAGAGGTCGGAATGTTTTCCTCAGAAGTTCACGCAAATTAAGGATATGTTTTATTAATTTGGATTGTATGGACAGCAACAAAATTTTTCTCCTATTATTTTTTAAAAAAAAATTTTCATGGAAGTTGTTACTTCAGCACAGCAGCTGTTCTCAGGTAGCGTGAAAGTATCCTTCCTTCAGCTTTTGTAGGCTCATACACTGAATAGTTCTGAAAACCTGTAATTTCTTCTGTTTTTCTTGTAAACCGTTCTTTAAAAGGTATTGCTGGCAAATCCTAAAACTATTCTTTCAAGTCTTATACAAAGAAGTAAATGTCTTTGATATGTAATAAAAGGAGTCAACATATGCATATACAATCATATTAGCTAAGCTAAAAGGGATGGGGCTTTTACTCCTTATGCCTCATCAGTAGAGCCCTGAGAGCATAATCCTCTTCATGGGTAGAAATTGTTACTCAGGTGCTTGATTTTGACAGATGCTGTGATCTGTAGTCTTGAATGATAACCACTCTCACTGAAATCAACAGGAATATCAATAGGAAGAGATGCAATGTTCTCTAGGAGCTGCTTTTTGCTCTCCTAAATCAAGCTTGTCTTAACATGATGGAGATTTTACTGTTTCTGGATTGCTCTTTCTATAATTGTGGCGGAGATAAATCAACAAACAATGGGCCTTATTTCCACTTCCTGGGAAATGGCTGTTCTCTGTATCTGTGCAAAATGGATATGATATAGGAGATTTGGCTTAGTTAGTAACAAGAGTGGTTTTATACCTACTTTACTCTGAGTCTCCATAAGTGCAAATAACTTTGCATGGTTTTAGAGAAACCTTACTGGTTCATACCCAGTTTTCATAATATACAAAATTTGTTTATTGTTATTCTTTAGCTAAAGGCAGCATTTGTTGAGAGATCAAGTAATTTGAATCATATAGCTACTATATTCAAGTAATACTATCTTTACCATCAAAAGCCTTCCATTGAAAAGGAAACGTTTTAAAATGTAGCTTTCTAACTAATTGTACACCTGTGTAACCATCTGGACCAGTGGTATCAGCCCCAGTCCCCCCTTGCAACTATCAGTGAGATTTTGGAGCTGTCTTCCATTCCAACATCATACATCACTGAATCTGTTCTTACAGCTTCTTGTTAATATTCATGAAACACGCAGATTTGTATTGCAAAAAATCTTAATACCTACCACTGTGCACATCATTTGGAATGAATGATTTTCCAGCTTGAACATTACTAGCCTTGTTCCTATTAAAAAAACCCCCATATTTTATGTAAGCAGCTTGTTGGACAAATTGTTTAGATGATGAAAGTTTTTCCTTAGGCATGTTTGTTGCTTATCTTAAATTTTTAAGGATTTGGTAAAGTAAAGCAATAGAAAGCTTTGCATCAAACAGACACAACTCTTTGAGTTTATGTCTAATGACTGCCCCAGGAATAGAGCGCGGGTTGTGGGAATTACATTCCAGTCAATGCATGACCCAAGCTGAAAGATTTGCCTATAAAACTTTGTTAGGAGTGAGTCGGGATACTGTGTCCAATTTTCAAATATGGCCTGCCACTTGATAGTTTTGAAACCAATGGTACTTAGGGTCCTGAAGACAGATTTAGTGATGTCATCTCTAGGAGGTATTCTATCTAGAAGATATCATCTCTAGTGATATCATCTCTGGAATTGCTCTGGGAAGCAACTCTTTTAAATATGAGTTTAAATAGATTATTATGATGATTCTTGTATATGCAGTGCATAAGGATCTTAACATATATCTATATCTTTAAAACTCTGCCTCCTGACTTCCAGGGTCCTCAAGATGAATTTTGGAAATGAGCAATCATACTCTGAAAATGTTCCCATAGTTCAGATTTATTAAAATAATTATGACGCTTAGCCAGGTTTGACTCTTTTATTTTGTCAGGGCTAAGTCGTTGTCACTGCAAAATTCAATTTTCAGTTAATGAATCGGTTTGAAGAAAATTGCACAGAATTTAAAGGGGGAAAGACAAAAGATTGTGGGCAATTAACATGAAGCATTTGCAGCCAGACTGTAACAACCAGCCCTCAGATGTAGTTGAGCGTGGAGGTAGGATTATGGCTGGGGTCTTGCAGGTCAAATCTTGAGTGAAGTGAAATCCCCTGCCAGCAGTCAAGACCTCGGCAGTGATCGTGTGTATGAACTTGAGAACCCCACATAGCCCCACGTGCAGGTGGACAGCCGGGAGCCTAAGGAGCAAGTAGGAGCAAAGGGGAAGAAGAAAATCTTTCTAAAGATTGTTAATGTAAACCAATGAAAATGTTAACATCAGGGTTAGCTGCACTTTCCTCTTTTAACTGGATCGTTCCACCACTGGTACAACACTGAATGTCTATTTTGCTAAAATCTGAAACACTGTCTGCACTTCCGAAAATCTGCTTAGCTTATATACATGCACTTAATCAATAACACCTGGTAGTGCTTGTTACACATTATACCAAATCCCATCCAAATCCAATGCAAATAGTATTTTAGCCCATGTAGAATATTTCTGAATTTTGGACTGGGAATGGATTGCTCTGATTCTCTCTGGAAGGTTCCATATGCCTTTGTAATAATTTCCATATTTCTAGCATTGATCTCCAGTTAATGTAATCGACTTGTCTGACAGCCTTTATGTCCTTAAATCAAGATTTTCCTTTGTCATATAGAGAGATGAGCAATCAGCAAATCCAGTGAAATCTGACAGTCTCATGTTAGGCTGCAACATTTTTAGAGACAAAGGTATAAATATGCATTAGTAGCTTCCACAGATTTTTGGAAGATTTTGTTAGCTACTTGCCTTTCCTGATTTTACTTTGGAAGTGAACTAACGCTTTTTCTATAACTGTATGTTTTTGGTCTAACAAATTAATGACAAGCAAAATAAAAAGAGGTTAGATTAAAGTTGCTTTGCCAGATCATTTGTAATTGGCTGCTTTTGTGACAGTGACAGATGAAGTGTGTGGACTTTTTTTGGCTAAGGTGTATGTTCTGTCAGTATGTGCAAACCCCACATTCAGAGGAACGTTCATTCAAAGCGTTATAGGAGAGCTGTGAGGAGTAAATAGTTAATTAACAGATATAGAACCAGCAGATGGTGGTTAAAAACACAGCATAATATCTGGGCTCTGTGGGCCAAGGGAAACTTGCTGGGGGTTGGAAAAGGGTTTTGTATAGCAGCAATTTACTTTCAACAGGGGGAATTATGTTAGGTAGTAATCAATGGGGAGTATGATAACATGCCTGCTGAAGCTGAGACGAAAAGTTCTCTATGGGGAGAAAAGACAAAGCCTAAACATTGCATGGTTGTGATCCTTCCTTCTTCTCATGCTGAGGAGAGAATATAACGTTAAAGTGAGGCTACTCCTACAGGTACATACCAGCAAGCAAACCAGAAAGATCAAACAGTATTAATGGAAAAATACCAAACTCCAGTCTTTGAGCAGATGGACATGAAACAGGATGTGTTTACTGTTGAATATTCTTCAGATCACAGTGGGTACTGTATGAAAAGGCAAACAAAACATGAGCAGAAGTACTATTACACAGACCACCAGCAATTAGTTAGCAGCAAACAAAGGGCTCCACGCAAAGCTCTAGGAGCACTCCAGGAATATTTGCGAACCACAGAAATGTCACAAGAAAGATACTCAACCTGTGCAATCAAGGACCTGAATAAACACTAAAGGACTGTTTAGCTAAGCTGTACCAAATGACTTGTTCATGCAATTATCAAATCTTAAAAGATGAGTTAATTCCTTATAGATTAGTAATAATAACAAAGAAGGAGATCAAATGAGCATTCAGAGAATCCATCCTAAGTCTATCAAGATCTCTAGACATTTAAAAAACTCTCGTGAGCAGGCTCATACTGAACACAGAGAATAAAAGAGGCGGACAGAGATAATTCATTACATTGGGGAATTCATGAAAACAGAAGTATTGAAACAAAACTAATGTAAAAATAGAAACGTACTATTAGTAGATAAGAGACAATAGAATACCTGTGGGTAGTGCGGAAAATAACATGATAATGGAAAATAACCAGCATAGGGACTCTTGCTGTAATGGCAGCAAAAGAGATCAAACTTACAGATGGGAAAATTGAAGGGAAAATGCATGTTAGCAATTTAGTTTACCACATACTGGACATCAGCCAACAGATACAGATGCTGAAGAATGTCATTTGGGATCAGTCTAGCAGGTGGACAAACGTCAGTGCCGCAAGCAAAAAATACTAATAGGATGCACAGATTTGTGTAGAACAGATGATAGAATATTGTATAGATGTGGAAAGACAGTGGATTCCAAATTTTCTTACAGAGTTTAAGCATATAGTGGCCACGCACATGAGGAGGCAAAATGAGAATTTAATTGTTAAGACCTGATTAGAAAAAGCTATAAGGAACAAAGAAATCTCTTGGCATGCAATTACTGAATGCATAAGAAATCCATAGATGGCTTCAGTTGCTATCCAGTGACAGTACTTCTTGTCAAGATGTACGTCTAGGGGGATATCTCTGCCTTCAGCATCGCTGTAAGCAGCTGTAGTCAAGGAGGCAATAGGCAGAAAGGAAAAGCAGCACACAAAAGCTGGAAGCCAGTACAGTCAGCAAGGTCAGAGTCTCCCATGAACTACAACCTAGAATTCCTGTCAAGATCAAAATATTTCCACTGGACAAATCAGTTACTTGGAAGCAAGCTACAAGCTATGTGAGCAAATAAATCCTTTTTCATATGACCTGTCAACCAGTGGGTACATTTTTCATAAAAACGCTAATACATTCAGTGACTACGAATAGAAACCAAAATTATCTACTGAAGCAGGCACTCTAGTGAGATTTAATTAGTAGGACACAAAAGGAATCCACAGCAAAGATACCAGATTCTCCAGATACCACCACCAAAGTGCCAGCTATAACGCATTCTCTTACTGTCAGAAGGAAGATTTTTCCCAGATTATTGCATTAAATCGCCTGTAGGTTATATACAGGGCTTTGTGTAATGTGAAGGCTTGAAAGTATAGGTCTACTGGGCCCCCAAAAAACAGTAGAAAAAGACTTCAGTCTGAAATACCAGTGGCAAACTTAATCAAATAAGGGCCTTTATCATAATCAGTACATTTTAACCTGGTTTATGGCAGTAAGATTTTAAGGGAGTATAATAAAATGCTGAATAAGTAATCCAGTTATGATATTCATGCTTAATATTGCTTTTTTAGATAAAAAGACAGAAAGTGGTTTGTTACAGAGAGCTTCCCCATAACATATATATGTCAATATCCTTATGTAGCAGGTAATACGTAGGAATGTGGAGAATACTAACTGCACAAAAGTGTTTGCTGGGCATAGAATAGAAAGAGGACAGAATTGCCTGTCTTTTTGTACATGGCCACCATCAAAATACCTAGCTTCAAAGAATTTTAACAGCTCTGACAGGTCTTTGGACTTATTTGTTATTGGCATTAGAGGGTCTACTAGTAAAAATTAATGTGTAAAATATTTGTGGTTAACCAGTTTGTATCTTGTCCCACTCCAGGGAAAAGAAAATGAAACCTTTCTCCTTGCCCTAGTGCATATCCATATAAACTAGTTTTTCCCTAAATACATTATGAAGGGGAAAAAATGAAATGTGAGAATTGTGTTGCTATAGGTAATAATAATTTAGTCTGATGATGCTACAGATACAAGTCCTAAAATGAAAAATATGTATCAAATCAATTTTCCAATGGAAATTTTGCAGGCAAATTACAGGGAGGAGCAGATGAAAGTCAAACATTTCTGTAACAAGAAATCAGAAATCATAATATGTAAGCACTAAATCAAGGGTATAACATTTAGGTTTGCATTCTGCAATTAGTAGTTTTGTATTTTTAGTCCTTTTAGAATAGTTTTTTTTCTATCCTGATCTACCTGCAGGATGTATTTCTGTAACATAGTGGCTTTCAGCTAGGTAGTCCACAAACCCCCTCAGGACTTTTTGGGCTACTTAAAAGGAGCCTGGAAAGGGGAACCAGAGGTAGTAAACCTGCTGCTAAAAGAGTTAAATTTGCTTTCCTCCCCAGATGAACTTTCTTACTGATCTGAAAATCAAAGACAGTTGAAAATCAGTGGTGTTTTGGTTTTGCTGTTCTTTAGTAGCAAGGGCAAACCGACAAATACACCGATTAATGGAAATTCAAGTTCTGTTTATATTTTGTCACTTCCATTATTATGCTGATCTCTGAAAATATTTATTTTTGCACCACCTTTAACTAACTTCAACATTAAGTTCTTTAAAGGCATTTTATGTAAAGTAATATACATTTAGTCAGGTTCAGTCAAACCCAGCATTTTGTAATCTTTTTCACTAGGTAGGAATAAAGAGTCTCTTGATACCTGGCTGAACAAATTGTTATGAAAATAGTTCTATATACCCTGCCTGTGGTAACATTCTTCATTTGCTACTTCTATTAAATAAATTTAGAATGCCTTTATCAGTTTGAGTAAATCTAAGAGAAGACATTTTCTTAGATTTCAAAGTGCTCTATCTCAGTTTACACTGTTTAGATTTTTTCCCCCAAAACTTTGAGGTTTTTGGTAGCATCAGCTTAAAAAAATGAAACATACAACAAATCTAGATTTTATTAATAAAATTTAGTATTGCTGAAGCATGTTTTCTTTTTTAATATACTCTAATAATAATGACTTTTCTCTCATATTTTCCTAGGATTAAGATGTCACTAGAACAATTTTGGGGGCCATTTCTGTCAGTGATAAAGTCTATTAACCTGGCAACACATACAAAGAGATTCTAAAATACTTGAACATTTGTGTTCTTGCTCTCTTTTTAAAAACTGGGTACTTTCAGCTTTTTTCTTTTTTCCTTGTAGTCCTATAAAAACCATAAATACTGAGGTCAGTGGTTCAACTGTTGGTTGGTGCGAATGTTCTATAAATCATTGTGAAATACACGGCTAGTTTCTGACAGACGGGATTCCTGGGTTTTGCTGGCATGATAAAACTGAAAAATTTGGGAATTTGGCTTTAATCTCCATGCTTGGCCTTTGGTTCTGTTGTGGCACTGCCTTTGCTCAGTGTTTGGCTAGCCGCTGTGGGTTTACTGGGAGCAGAAGAGAGGAAAAGTTTGAAATTTTCATGACTTTTCACTACTTCTTGGAGAAGCAACAATGATGATAGCTAGTTAACCCACTGTATTTAACTCAGGCTGTGCTCCTTATCTAGTCTTTGTGGTATATACTATGAGGTCCCACAAAATTCTTCATGCTGCTGTCTATTTCTTCCTATCATCATATAAAGCTGTTGATGTTACTGTTGACCGTCTTTGCAGAAAGACTGAGGAACAAGCACGTGCTCACCAGAATATCCTTATACTTCACTAAACGCATGCCCCATACAGAAAAGAAGACATCAGTGTGTTGCAAAAGAGCAATTTTTGTCTAGCAGTAAGGTTTGTTCTAAAAAGCTTTGGAAAAATTCTCAGTGGATTATTTTTCTTATACAGAAATATACTCTTGGGATCTAACTAGTTCTGCAATTACTTTACACCTCTTCCTCCTGGAAATAAATAAATAAATAAATAAATAAATAAATGGATTAGTGTAATATAGCTATGGTAAGACAAGTTGATTTCATTCTTCTGCTGTTTAAATGATCGGAAGTGTCAGATTTTTCTGACTTTAATCCTTTTTGATTAATTTCCCTATTTTATCCTTAAAGTAATATCTTTCTCTCCTATAAAATCGTTCCACAATAACCTAGAATATTTAGGGGCACTTTTCTGCTCTCAGTTATAAAACTGTAAATCCACAGTAATGCTACAGAGTTTCAAGGCTTTGCTTTCAATTTACACTGGAATAACTGAGAACAAGACGGAGTTCTGGCTCTTAGAGTGAAAGTAGAGGAAAAATAAAAAAAGCTGTCCTTGAAATTTTATATAATAGTAAAACTGCAGTCCCAGGGTAGCAGCAAATTATGCTGCCAGCTCTGCAGGTTTAGCCACAGACAGGAGTATGTGACTAGATCCTCACAGTGTAAAGGTCTTGCCTATTAGAAGAAAGTTCTCTCCAGATTGTAAGCATCTTACTGAAGGAATTAATATTGTTCCTTTTTCCATGAGGCTGATTTCTTGTGAACTCAAAATTTCCCTGTTTAGTACATTTATTGCTGTATCAAAGTGATTGCATGATACACTGGTTCTGCATAGAAAGATGTAATAGGCAAATGCACTGCTTTTATGATATACATCTTCTTTGTTTTGTTTTAATTCTGAAACCTTGACAGATAGCATTTACGTTAAAATGATTGTCTCGATTCCCCATAGGGGAACAGTCTTCTCCCAAGATTTTGGCATACGTGATAGAAAATTTTGGTGTTTGACTTAAGCAAGTATAAACCTTCTGGTGCAATGGCTAATGTTACTTTTTTCAGATGTACCCCTTTTGAAAACGTAAGCCATACACCAAAGAATATAAACATGCTGTTTTCAGTGGATGAATATTCCCATTAGAAAAATTTCGTTCCCTGCTTATGACTTTTGAAGTCTCTGGACTTGTGTTTAAATGGTTATAGATACCATATTGCCCTTTAAGTTAGGGAGGGTGAGTGATAGTAATGTCAAGAAACATTAAGTTTCTTTGCTTTAAATTTGTAAGTTCAGTTGTCTGGATCCACAAATAACCTCAGTTTCCAGAGCTGTGAGACCAGTTCATCATCTTTATGGATCTTAAATTTAGCCAAAACAATAAAAGCAAGTTCCACGAGGAAGCTCATTTGCTGCCAAGTGGCAGTAGCCTTTAATTCCTCTCCAGAATCTGACAGCAGTACTCCTAGGAGAACAGAATTGAAAAGCAACAAGTAACAGCCTCCCATTTCACCCCTCACTTTTCTGCATTATCTGCAGAATATTTAAATAACTTTATTTGAATTTTCGAACCTGTTACTAGTCCGTATCTTTAGGCATCTTCAGATATTTCTCTCTGGTGTTCTTCCCTCAACCTGTCACTTTAATTAAATAATCTAGGAAGAATGTAGCAAAAAAGATAATTTCTTAGAACCATATGAAATGAGTTCTTTTTTTCATGTATGTATTGAAATTGGAGTTTTCCATTGAATTTCACTGTTGGCGTAAACACTTTATCAAAAACATTAATGTCAATTCAAATGTTTTCAGATATCTTATGTATTAAAATGAAAAAAAACCCCATTTTTGTCACTTTTCAAACACTGTTTAAAAAGTATTTCTGCTATAATAGGAAAACAATAAAATTCAAAGCAATGTTTGGGAAAGCAACCAAGAAGATCCTGGAGTTGGGAAAACCCTTCTTGTTGCAAGAGTATGGCACAGAATAGGCCCTGTTTTTTCTCTTGGTTGCAAATACTCCCTAAACAGAAAGCTTAGCTTGACATCAGTAGCAGTTTTTCCTGAAAATGGATTGCATTATCAGGTCCCAAAGCTTTTACTTCACCTGGTGATCCATCAAGTCTTTCAGCAAAATGTTCTAGCTAGAGCCCAAATAGTAATCCGTCTAGTGACTTTTAAATGTACATAGACGTGTGTGAAGTTTATCAAATATTGCTAAGACAACTAGAAAGAAATCTGATAGCAGCGGTCAGCTTCTCTTCAAACCTGGGTAATAAGTAGAATGGAATGAATTTTCATTAGAGATAATGCAGTTGTTAAGAATAAGTCAGCTATAAAAACTAGCTATAATCAGTTCTTGGAATAACACCAACAAGGTCTGGGAGAGCTGACTTTCACCCTACTGCAGAAAGCAATCAACATTCAATTAGTCAAGTGTTTTGATTAGTTGATTAAGAAGCATCTAGGCACTGAATATGTATGAGATTCCTAAATCAACATTCTCAGATCAGTAGATGAATTTTTTCATGAAATCACTTGTCCAGCAAGCTTGAATGGTTTACAGTTAATGAATATTCATTCATACATGCATTTATAAATGAAATGTCCAATTCTGTTCCTTCGCCCTTAAGTAGGAGGTGGCTGTTGATGACCAGCCAGTCAGTCTGTGATTTATTTTTTTTTCCCTTTTTTGTCTCCAACATGTTCCAATACAATAATTTTAATCTGTGAGGTTTTTAAAATCTCTTTTTTTAGTAGAGCTGTACCTAATCAGGAACTCAGATTTAGGAAAAGGTCTAGAATGTTATCCAAGATGGTGTTTTCATAGGTACTAGTGTTTTTCTTTAAAATTAAGGGAGTGCTGGGTATGTGGCATGCAGAAATTTCTGTCATAGTTTATGCCTTCTAGATGATTTCTGTAGTTTATCAACAGCTTGGGGGTGTCAGAATTCTTCCTGAAAATGTGGATTTAGGGAATACTATCTACCCAGCTCTGCTTTTGGGCTACAAACACCTAGAGCATTCGGATACCTGGGTCTAACCACATTCGGTCCTGATGTGCATGAGGTGGCAGGGAAGTGGGCTGCACAGCTGCAGTGTATGGAAATATATGCAGAGCAAGTGATGGGAGTGGGGATGCTGCCCATTCGTTTACCTTCCCTTCTTCTCACCTGCCCTGCTCCTCTCTCCCCTGAAGCCTTTGCACTCAAAACAAAAGCAGCTAACTCTTCTGAAATCTCCTGACATCAGGAAACATGTTGCAATCCAGTCTAAGCTCTAAGAAGCCTAATTGTGCCAGCCTTTTGAAAAAGTTGACCTTGAGGATTATTTGTCTAGTGTTGAATGAAAGAGCTGTCTGGTACTTACCAAGACACTTCTTTGTGGTTGAGATGGGTTGACCCTGGCTGAACACCAGGTGCCCACCAAAGCCGTTCTATCACTCCCCCATCCTCAGCTGGACAGGGGAGAGAAAAATATAACAAAAAAGCTTGCGGGTCAAGATAAGGACAGGAGAGATCATTCACTAATTACCATCACGGGCAAAACAGACTCAATTTGGGAAAATTAACTCAATTTATTACAAATCAACCAGAGCAAGGTAATGAGAAATAAAACGAAGTCTCAGAACACCTTCCCACCACCCCTCCCTTCTTCCTGGGCACAACTTCACTCCCGGATTTCACCACCAAGCCCCCGCAGCGGCACAGGGGGACAGGGATGGGGTTTATGGTCATCACACGATATTTTCTGCTGCTTCACCTCCTCAGGGCGAGGGCTCATCACACTCTTCCCCTGCTCCAGCGTGGGGTCCCACCCACGGGAGGCAGTCCTCCACGAACTCCTCCAACGTGGGCCATTCCCACGGGCTGCAGTTCTTCACGAACTGCTCCAGCGTGGGTCCATTCCACGGTGTGCAGTCCTTCAGGAGCACACTGCTCCAGCGTGGGTCCCCCACGGGGTCACAAGTCCTGCCAGAAAACCTGCTCCGTGGGCTCCTCTCCACAGATGCGCAGGTCCTGCCAGGAACCTGCTCCAGTGTGGGGTTCCCACGGGGTCACAGCCTCCTTCGGGCACCCACCTGCTCCGGCGTGGGGTCCTCCCCAGGCTGCAGGTGCAGATCTGCTCCCCCGTGGACCTCCCTGGACTGCAGGGGGACAGCCTGCCTCACCAGGGTCTTCCCCACGGGCTGCAGGGGAATCTTCGCTCCGGCGCCTGGAGCATCTCCTCCCCTTCCTTCTGCACTGACCTTGGTGTCCGCAGGCTTGTTTCTCTTACATGTTCTCACTCCTCACTCCGGCGGCTGTTTCTCCGTGTCCCAACTTTTTTCCTTCTTAAAAATGTTATCACAGAGGCGTTACCACTATCACAGATCGGCTCAGCCTTGGCCGGCAGCGGGTCCATCTTAGAGCCGGCTGGTCTGGGCTCTCTCTCTTTCTAACACAGGGGAAGCTTCCAGCAGCTTCTTACAGAAGCCACCCCTGTAACGCCCCCCGCTACCAAAACCTTGCCACACAAAACCAATACAGTGGTGCACTTTCTTCATCCATAAAATGGGATTAATTATATCTCCCATATAGCAGAGTAAGAAGGGTTTTAATGTGTTCTACTGCACTTCAGAAACATAAACTACCACCTACGTGTAAGCTCCATTAGTATGTCATGGTAAGCCCTTACTTCTGCTTCCGTCATACCGATTTCTAACTGTATCTCAGTGAATTCAACCTTCTGGTCCTCCTTTCAGTCATCTAATCTAGCTGGGGCTTTATACCACCACAATCAATCATTGGGGTTTGTGGGGATAGCAAGATAAAACGTTACATAGCTATCAACATCAAATTTTAACACAGATTAATTTCAAATGGTAGATTCTGAAATTGGCAGCAGGTTTTGGATAAGTTCCTGATACAGCTGTCCGGGACTTTTTTTCAATAAAGCTAAGTGTATTAACAAGGGAAATATTAGAATCCCCATAAAAGGAAATTGAAATACTATAACATTACATTTTTTATAAACAAATATTAGAGAAAAGAGTACTTGAAGTTAATTCAGAAACAGCAGGGACCCTCATTAATGTTATATAATGCAGAGAAGTATGTCAGACTTCACAGCAAACATCTTTTCTTTTGGGTGCGTTTATGAGAATGTTAGTAATTTCTCAATTTTTAGTCGCAAATATTCATTTTTATTATTAGCTTCCATGAAATTATTATATTCTGTTGGTTCCTATTTTGTTGTCTTGTTCCTTAAATCTTGAACACCTGTAACACACTTGTCAGGCAGAATTGCCTTTTGTACACCTAAGTGACAAGCTGACAGGAGAGTTACATAATGATTTAAGTCCTGACTGCAATGCAAGAAAACCGCAGGGGGGGGGGGGGGGAAGCAATCCCATGGTAGCAATTGTAATAGATACAACTCCAGTGAGATTCCAAAGATTTCGAGATTTGCCAAAGAAGCCAATTTGACAAGAGTCTCATTTGACAGTGAAATTTGTCAAGGAGGGAATAGATTTTTCATTGAAAAAGTGACAGAAACAAATTGAGAGTCATGTTTTGAAGTTGTTGGGTTTAGCCATCTTATATATAGGAGAAACTTAACAAAGTCAGTATGTTTTGGTTTGACATTTTTAAAACTAAGTCTTCCATTTGCTTATTTGAAACTTTTTTTCCCACTATGTACCAACCTTATTATGTAATAATAATAATAATAATAAGTGTTATGTATATATATAAAAGCAGTAGTTAAATAAACAAAACAACCAATGAAAACTGAAACCTGGAAGCACAGTATCATTTGAGGAGAAACAAAATCTCTGCTATATTCTCTGTTTTAATTTATTCTGAAAGAATTAAGTTAGTGATAGCTACTCACAGGATTAGTGGATTAATTAGCTGCTTTTGAAAAAGAACTATATTACGGTCTCATTACAGTAGCAGCTTTGATTAAAAAACTCTTGGTTTATGGAATTAGTTAAGGGTGAACAAGTTC
Source organism: Astur gentilis (assembly GCF_929443795.1). Lineage (NCBI taxonomy): Eukaryota > Metazoa > Chordata > Aves > Accipitriformes > Accipitridae > Astur > Astur gentilis. The sequence goes on along the minus strand of NC_064905.1, from coordinate 18,403,925 downwards.
TTTTCAGTAAGATTCATGAAGATAATACTAGTCCTGTAAATGTTGGTATTCTTTGTAAAAAATATTTATACGTTTCAAACTTGAGTCACGTTTCTATGTCCACTTTAATGTTTGATGAGTAAATGGGTTTTGTCATTGTTCTTCAAAAAATTTTCTCATGCTTTGATGAGTTGCAGTAGAGTCTCTGTCCACAAACCCCTAAAGCACTGAAGCTCTTCTGCAACCTTATGAGAAAATCAGGGGACCCATCCCTAAACTGATGAAGGCGGCATAACAGCTCCCATGTTATTTGCTTTACATTATAGTAGATTCAGTTATTTTATGAATTGGGTTTTTTTTATTTTTAGGTTGAAAACCCACAAAGTTCATGTAATATATAAAAGAGAAAGAGAATTTCTATAGATTACTTGTTTTATTGTACAGTAGGCAGTGACTGCAATGTAAGATCTCACAGCCAGTTAGTTCCTCCTGTTTTACTAAGATGTTTTTCTGGAATTTATAGCAGAAAAAAAGAACATAGGAAAACATTTTTGTCTTGTTTTTCTGCTAGAGGGAATGTCAACTGTACTACAGGAAGAAGTAAATAGTTAGAGTAGCCACAGGGAGAAAGACATGTCTAAAATTCACTAGGGACTTTAACTTTGGCACATGAGAGTAAGAGGGGCATGCAACAGGGCATTTGGAACAACAAAGAATTAAAAAGGAAATCTTTGATAAGTAGAATTTGAATTTGCTGTGGAAGTACCCTGCATAATGAAGCATACAGACAAAAGAAAAGATTAAATAAATTCAGTAGAAATGCTTTGTTGAATTGTATCAGACTTTAATTTTGAATCAAAGTTTTTCTTCTCTAACCTCTTGGCTGGGTAGTTACAGTGTCTGAGAGTCCTGAATGACTATTAAAATTAATTAATTTGAAATTATTACTGAGGAAAGAAAGCAACTGTGGGATTTGCTTTACGAAAAAAGTTTTTAGCAAATTTTGGTACAACTAGGTGAACAAACATTTAAAAGTTTTAACTTCATTTATCTTAACAATTTCAAATTCAGTATTTCAAAAAATAATGTTTGTATGATAGATGCTTATTCCAAAAGTCACACAGAATGAATTGAACCTTTTTTTCCCCACTGCATTCTGTCAGGTAACTGATTTGTGGCATTTGTTTCAGCTACAAAATTCATAAAGATGTGCAGCTCAGATATTTATCTCTGAATGCAGCCACTTAGTCAGAAGATCTACAAAGCAAGGAAGATCAGAACAGAAAAAGTTAAAGACCTTCTGGTATTCAGCTTCCTGAAATCTTTGAATTACGGATAATTCCTGCATCAGAACTGGCATTCTGCTGCCTCCTGTTTATCCTCTTATGGCATTTTATCTTAGCATCAAATAAAAAGAGGAGATTTGATTTAGAGAAGAATATGAGTCGCAGTGCCAAGTGTGAGTAGTGTCACAGTTCACTCACTCTCTCCAGAGATGGAAAATTAAACGAGTTTGGCCCATTGAGCAGAGCCCAGAGGGAGGAGAGCAGGTGTTGCAGGAGCTGGGAAACTGTCTGGAATAAAGGAGAGCCCCATGAGATCAATAAGATGCAGCAGAATCCCTGAGGGCTTGTGCCTTGTGCGTTTGAATTTTGTGATGTCGTTCTGTGGTCATGAAAAGAAAAAAGAAGTATTTGTGCTTGTTCCAGAGGCGTATTCAAATGATGCCGAGGCGCTCAGGCAAGTCAATGTACATTTTAAAAATATGTGCATTTGGTGATGACCCTGTATAGTTTCAGTTTACATATTTATCCATACATTCAGTGTTGTCCAGGCATGACTGGATAACAATATAACTCCTCAAGCAGCTCATACAAATCAATTTTCTGTTTTAAATGTATTCCAAGCTATTCTGTTGGGTACAGAACATACCATTCATTTCTACAAGGGAATTCATTTGCTTCACTAGGCATTTGAAAAGCACAATACCATCACTAGAGGATGAATGGAGATGAATTCATACAGGATTTTAGCACAGCCTATGGGTCCAGTGTTGGCAGCACGTTGGTGCTGGTGATTTCAGAGATACCAGTTCATCCAGGTCATGATTCATCTAACAATTAATTAGAATGAAAAAAAAACCCTAATAAAAACAACTGCAAGAAAAGCAGACATCTCAGAGGCAGATTTCAATTGTGGACTTCCAGTGTGTTAGTGATAAAATGAAGTTATCTTCAGGGAATTAGGATGCTGATGGAGAGGAAAATGTGTGATCATTTGTAAGGCAGCAGCCTTCTCAAGACTTATGTAATGGTTTCCTTATTCCCGTAGAACAGAATTAATTTGTCCTGTCAAACACAAATCAATGCCTGTCTTTTACAAACTTCTTTGTGATTCTCCTATGCAATCATAACCTGAAGTGTAATAATGCAGACATAGAACTCAGTTACTGTGGAAATTAGTGGTATTTCTAAAAAAACCCTAACATGAATCAATAGAAGAAAAGTCAAAACTCCCATAGAATATATGTACTTAGAAAAAATTGTTTTGATAGTCCTTCATTTGTTTTCATTATGATGTAAACAGAATATTATAGAATAGTGTAAAATAGAATTACATGAAATATAATTATTTTTATAATCAATTTGTAAATTAATTAATTTTATTATACATTGAACCACATTTGTGTTGAGTATTGTTGAAATCTTGTTTCTGCAGAACGTTCCTATTTTAGAGAAATTAAACTCCCCATTGATACTCTTTAGTTTTAATTGCAAAGCCTTCTTGGTGTAGTGTTTTTGTAGCTCTCAGAGAAACTGTTCCAATCCGTGACTGGAACAGCTAGATGCCATCACCAAATAATCAATTCTAATGAAAAAATGAGGGTCAAATGTAGTGGAAATTGATAGATTTAGCATCTGCCTCTCATCGTGCCTAATATGAGAAATATACTTCTTTGGGATTAAGATTGGAAACCATTGCCTAAAATGCAGCCTATGTGCAAGCCTGCTCACCTGTATGACTGTGTGGGTTCACATGCAGAGGCTTGGCTTATTGGTTTGGGTAGAAGAATGCATGTGTGGGGTCAAAAACATCAAGGATGTTGTACCTACAATGTGAAGTACAGCAGAAGTGATCAACAGCCAAGAAACACTGATACTATGGCCTGCAGAAGTAGCAGAGCTTTTAAAATACAGTGCTGATTGAGAAAGGAGTTTAACAATTTTAGGCAAGGAAGCTATCATCTGCTGTTTGATTAATTTTGTTTTTCAAGAAATTAGGACTACTTGCGTTTTTTAAAAAAAGATAAAGCTTTCACCAAAAGCATATCTGACTGTCTTCCTCCTAACAGAAAGAAACCTGCAATAACTCCAATTTTGGCTATTAACTCTTACAGCTTCTTAAGATATGATGATTTTATGATGTCTGTCACTGTAATATATGAGTCCTTCATAGTCTATCACACTTCTTCATGAAATATTTTTCAACTAGGCAAGAATGGCAACATTACCTGTGCAGAAGTGAAGTTCAGTTACCATACCATATCTATAGGTCTAAAGTTTCCTCAGGGTAGAACCCAGGTTTCAGGGGACACAGTTCAGTGCCTCAAATACAAGATCCTTCTTTCTTCCTTTTCAGGCTTTTCTACAACAGATCATTGCTGTTCTGAAGAAGGGAGGGGGAAACCAAACAAACCACCAACTGTAGAAAATAAATTGAAGATGTGATATTTTTTACTGAATATTCTTTCAGTTTGTAAAGGATTTTTAAGCTACTCTCCATTACAATTTTATCCTGTTAGTGCCACTTGAGTTATATTACTATTCTATACGATGTGCATTGTCAAAAAACAAATCAGGAAAATATGCATAAGTTTGGGAGCTGGGTGAAGGACATTGTGATTTTACTTATTGTACCTGCTCCTAGTCAAGTGCCTTTGTTTCCTAGTTACCATTTGTATTTTCTTTCATTCTCTGCTGAATATGAGCAGAATTTACATTTGCTGCTTAAACAGCTGTGTTGGCAAGATCCTTTTGGGGCCAATTTTGTGGTATTTTCATGAGTGTATTCTCCAGACCACATGCATCCCTGGTGTAAGTGTATAGTTTGCAATGGGCCTTAACATGACATTTTGAGTTTGGTGGAAGCTGTGCATGAGCAAAAAATGCAGGACTGGGCATATTTTAGACTATATTTTCAAAAAAACTCTGCTCTGATTTAAATACAAGTATAATTGGCCATTGTTCCAGTTGGGACAGTTTACATATATTAAGTGTGTACAGAACCTTTTGGCAGGAATGAAGTCTGTATTTAAATTGGGAAAAGATCGGTCTGCTTTAAAGAATGTTATGTTAATTAGGAATATACTGCAAATAGCTGTTATGTACGTGGGTAGTCTCTGGAGGCAAATTATTCCTGCTCCATGACATTGTGTAAACATTTGTGAGGGGATGGGATTCCGTAAGCCAAAAACAATTACAACCTTTCCTGCAATGTTAGTTATGACAACTGCTCTTAGTAAAACCTTTCCTTAAGTCTTCCAGCTTATTCTACCTCACCTGGTCCCTTTTTCTTTCGCTTTGCCTCCCACCTCCTCTCCCTTTCTCCTTTTCATCTGAATAGTACTTGTATGGCATCGCACGTCGTAATTTCCTAGGTAATGATATGTTATTGCTGTGTTTCAGCATCGACAGCAATGGGGGTCGGAAAACAGTTTTAGGATCTTCCTCTTCACATGTTCTGCTAACGCAATGGCTCCCACTGAGCTTAGAGACAGATTTTGCATGTGCAGGAGAAGGTGCCCCTTTACGAAGCCGATCAGAATCCCTTGCAGGCAGTACAGTTCCAGGCAGACCTTGCCAATGTTCTCTGCCCTTGCAGAAGAACTACACCTGCTCGCCTGCCATAGGGTTCCCTGCATGAATGGAGGACAAGGGCAGGGGTGGCTCTCACTGGGTATAATATGAGTGATTTGCTGTATCCTTTTTCTGTCCTGATTGGGAAGCTGTCATTGCCTTGCTGGTGAAGTGTCATGTTTTCTATATCCCCAGAAATCTCTGTAAAAAAGATTGATGTGTCATTTCACTCAAGGTTTGTAATACGCCACTCTCCAGACATCTATTTTCACAAGTACACTCAGAAATAGCTTCTACTAAGACATTTAATGAGATTCAGTGAGCTTTTTTAAAAATGACAACAAACACGAGCCACAGCCCTTGGTTATTTGTGAAATACATTGTAGCTAAGTAAGTTTGATATGACAGTCATGCCCATAATACAACACGGTGCTATAGTAGATATGGAGACAGAAGAGCTTGGGGATGATGTGTTGGGACAGGTCCTTGAGCCTCCCTCTGTAAGCAGTCAAGGATATATGTGTCATTTCCAGGGGCATACAAAGGTTAAAGGGCTATAGCTGCATTAGTAGCAGCTAGGCCAATATTGTGAGTTATCATAATTAATCCATTTTTATAGGCTTTGATTCTGCAAAGTACTGCATATCTCCTTGGGGATGCAAAGCGCCCTTAACTCCCACTGATGCTAGTAAGAGCTGAGACTTGTTTAGCCCTCCTCTGCTCCCTTCACAAGAGCCCTTAGAACTCTTTTGTTGCTCCTCTCAGTCAAAGCATATAGTTGAGGCTTTTTATATTCACCAACGTGATCAAACCCAGGTGTCTGCTGGTGTTACAGAATAGGTTTCAAGCACTGCCTCTGTTTCTGCAAGTGCCAATTACTATAGTGTTCCTTTGTTGTAGGTATCTTTCCCTCTTATTCCTGAAATGGCATTAATCCACCTACTCCAATTTCTTGAATTAAAAAGGGAGACTCAATCGGTTGAAGTAATTGAGACCATCATTTCTTCATCTTTTAATAGGGCAAACCCTGTGTCCTTTGCTATAGGGACTTGGGTAGCATGGTACCATCAAACTTTACATCCTTCTAGAGCTGGTTTGTCACATCACAAAAGAGAGAGACCATTCTCCAGCAACGTGGAGCAAGAACATTCAAAATGGTTTTGGAGTGGAACAAGTATGTAATTCGTTCTACCTCAGAAAGACATGGGGAGCAAAAGATGGTGTAAGTCACCAAAAAAGAGGTTATCATCTGCTATACATGTGCATGTGTTAGTATATAGAAATATGTATTTCCAGTAATTTTTGTTTGAAATTTCTCAGTGCTTTTAATCTTTACACTTCTTAAGTTTCATAAGTGAACAAAAAAATGTCATCTTGGGCACCAATTATCGCTGAATTTCTCACTAGTATTTGATGAAGCTGTGCTAGCTGTGTGTCAAAAAATTTAACCCTGCTTCATATCCACATGGCTGTTGGCAGCTTTGGGCCCTTATAATGCTTTAACACTGCAGAATTACTGTCATTGCTTCTCTTACCAAGAAACCACTTTGTGAAGAGAGTTAATTATGTGTCCAATAAATTGATGGTACTTGCCACGTGTGGTGGATGAAGAGTCATCCCTGTGTACCTACAGTACAGGGAAGCAAGAGGTCAAGTGGTGATGACAGACATGAAATAGTTTAGGGCCATGAGACCGTTACTTAATTTCAAGATTTTAATTGTACGTTCTTCTCCTCCTTTATACTGAAATTTACATCAGGTACCAGCCTTTCAGGTGTACTGTGGATTTACAAAAACAAAACCCTCATCCTGAGCCTCTGGTATAATCTGTGCACAAGCATGTAAGCAGCTTGTTGGAGACAGCAACTGGCGTTTTAAGATTCTGGTTAGACAACAGTCTTGTCTTTTGTGTCTATCCAAATGAAGGCTGAAGCATCAACTCATTTCTAATTCTTCTCAACTCATTTCTTATTCTTCCCAGTGTCTCAACAATGTGTGAAACTTATCCTGTTTGCTCTTCTATTGCAGTAAAAATGGGAGAAATGATCTTCCAGCTAGACACAGCACTTGCAAAAACTTTTGAGTTCTCTCCTTCATCTCTCTCAAGCAGAGTGGGAGTTGAAAGGGGAGCAAGCTCACGGTCAACAACCCGATAAGACTCCCCAGAGTGATCCAGGCAGCTACCCAACCACAATGGGTTTATATTGTCATACATTATTTGTGGCTGTGAGAACTTAGCTGTCAAAAGCCTACACAGGCTCTGTATTTGCATGTGAGTTTTGCTGAGTATTGGGGGATTCTGTTTAAAGCTCTGAATTTTTGTTTCATTTTGTATTGAGTAGATGGCGGCTTTGTTTAGCAAATGCTTTGCAAGAGAAGGGTTAGAATAAAGCTGCCTGTATTTGTCCACTCCCTTTCTACCAGGGGTTACTATCATTTTTTCTTTGCCATTTTTAACTCTGTTGATTTTATATATATATATATCTGTATGTATTTCTTTAAAATTAGAGATTCTTTGAGGGCTTGGGAATAAGATAGACAAATTACCAGGAAGGAAATAGTTTTTTCTCATACCACCAACAAGATATCTCAGAAGCAGCAACGTAAAGCAACAAAAAAGTATTATAGCAGTATCCTATATTAAAGATCTTGGCAGCCTACGGGGAGGGAGTTATTTATTTTGAGGTTTGTTTTTTGGCATGATTTACTGATTAGCAAACTCCATGCTAATTCATGTTATTGAGGTCTAGTTTACCTCAAATACTACACTAACTAAAGCATCTTCCTTACAGGTATGTATCTGATTTTTAGCGTGACTAGGTCTTTACTCTGAGGTTCCATTACTTTTTTTTTTCCTTGAGAAATATTGGATATATCTTGTAAACCACTAAGGGCAAACAAGTAATACAATAAACTGGTTTCGACCATGATTTGTAGTAGTTGCTCATGTTGTCAAGTTTCAGTTATGTTTAGATAAATTAAAGTTAAGGCATGTTTAAAGTTATTCATGTTTAAAATACATCAAATGTATTGCCCAGGCATTCAAGTCATTGAACTGTTCACATTAACTGCATTTATTCCTTTTATAAATATTACTCAGAGGCTAGATAAGTAGCAATATTGTACTCTAATGAGCATATGTATGCCGCAGTGCTTTTCAGAGAGATTTAGTTCAGTGATTAAGTTCCCTTGATCTGCCAATCTGCACATCAAAAGAAGCTATTTTGTTTAAATAGTCTGTCTACCAATATTAACTTCACTGAATAGGTGACCCCCCCCCCCCACGTGTCAGTATGTTTTAAAACTATAGGGGGATTATATTTAAGCCACTGTAACACTACTTGTGTCTAAAGGTACATCAGCATCTGTTGTAGCATAACATCTACAGATGAAAGGCAGAGAAGATAAAAGGCAAAGGGAATGTTATTCATTAACTGTGGATATATATGGGCCCCACTTCCAGTCCAGTCTCTCAAAAATAACTGGCATGCAGAACAGGCTACAGATGGATTGACTGCAGCACACATATGGCTGCAGATAACCAATGCACATGTCTTGGGTTTTTACTTGTTGGATGGCTGGCTTTTGGGAATGCAATGACTCGCAGTTGTGACATAGAAACATAAAGAGATCCTGGTGCACTGGCAGATCTGTAGTAATAACTCATCTTTAGGCCAAGATGGGAGCCAGTAGTTGATGGCCTTAGCTGAACATTGCCAGAGATAGGGGTTCTTTCCCCATTCCATGTATGTTTGACGCCAAAGCAGACTGTTGACCTCTTACTGGGGTCTCCAGTTGTTCTTATAAATAATTACAGGCCCGGAGACACCTGTCACTTGTTATTTTTTCATTGTTTTACTCTCTCTGCAAGGTTCATTTTCACCCTTTGAATAAGTCAGCCACCTGGCACAGCTTATTTGGTTTTTAACTCAGCAGAAGTCTATCACATATCTGGCTGGAAAAAGCAACACAGGAAAACAGGAATTTCTTTTATCAATGACATGAACTAGCCCAACATCCCCTTTCTCACAGTGACTTGGGGCAGATGCATCAGAAAAAAACTGTGTTAAAATTGTGCAGTAAACCAATAGGCAGGAATTTGCAACATACACAATGTTGTCCTCTGAAGGCCACCTCAAAGCCCTCTTCAGAACCAGAGAAATTCCCTCCAGCTGCAGACAGCAGGGCCAGCAGGAATGCTACAGAGAAAACAGGATCTTCTGTAGCCAAGGCACATGGATTCCTCATATGCCAGTAAGTGGTTTGGGATGCCAGTAGGCACCATGTGTAGAGAGAGCAACTGAACTAGAAAGCAAGCCATGCACAGCTACTGCCACAGTCATGCATCACAGCTGCATACATCTTCCCATTAGGTCTTCTCCTGATCTTTGGCAGATAATAGGCTTAAACCTTGAAATATTTAAGCTATAAGAATCCTTTGTGTGATTAATTATGATAGCTCTAGGTATTTTTGCTGTCTGCATAAATGTCCAATCCTTTGGGGACCTCGTTAAGTTATTAGCTTCATCACCTTCCTGTGGCAGTGATTCTGCAGTTCTGTTCAGGATGGGTCAGCATGAAAAAGAAGTACTCGTTTTGCACTTTTGCCTGTTGGTTTCCATGCAGCAGCCGAAGTTTTGAATTCTGAGAAACTGAGCAAAGAATGACTGTTTTCCTAATATTGGAGCTTGTGTTTATATGCCCAAATGTCACATTTGAAGAAAAGCATCTTGCATATGTGGAACTATAAGTGGTCTGATATTTCTTCACTCTTGGAAGGACTGTTTGAACATCCCGGGAGAAAATGCCACTTGCTGTACCAATAAGACTTGCCTATGCTTTTGCCTTGAGAGCAAAAAATGTTGATGCCAGCTTTAATCCTAAACTTTTCTTATGAAAGCCAATGTACAGGGTAATGCAAAAATCTGTTGCATTGACGGTGCCCTGTCATGCTGAGAAAGCTCTCTGCAGTGTTTGTTTACCACCTTCCTCAAGAGATGGAACAGCAAACGGGGCCTTTTTTTTAGTGGCAACAGAGATGCTGCTTTAATGCCATCTCTGTCTTTTCTTGTGCCTGACTGGCTTTTCAGAGCCGGCCGTGCTGTCAGACAGCAGGGATCCCGTGTTTGGGCAGGTGGTGCACTGCTGACGGTAGAATTGCTTCAATAGCAGGAGAGGTGGCAACATGCCCACCTATTTCAGATCTGTTTGGGGTGACTAAGCCTGATATTAAAGGCTGCAGAGAATGAGCGGCTTTAACGAACCATTGCTTTCATGATTTCTTCACATTTGTTATGACACTGTCTTGACAAAGAGAGCAAAGCTTTTGGGTACAGAATCAAAGAGAGGATCCGAGACAGCTTTTCAGTTGTGTTACCTGTTCACATACTCCCCTGAATCAAGGCTTAACACTCTAACTTGTGGTAGGTACTGTCCACTACCCTTCACGCTTGCATGCTTTGCACTCCCTCATAGGAAATGCCAACAGTTGGGTGCTTAAATATTTCAGAGTCTTTATTGCCAGGGTCCTGAGCATCACAGCAAGCCCCAGTGGTTTAACACGTGGGCATTTTTCCTGCCATATTTTCTCCATCCGAGAACCTGCTGTTACAGAAAATGCAATTTCAAGTATGGTACTTCATTTGATGATTTTACAGTATTACAGCCACCCAAAAACTTTGATGTAGAAGATAATTAGTGAGAAATTATGAGGAGATAAAGCATGGGTGGGCAGACAAGGCTAATGAGTCACAGTCAACAGAAAGTGTGAACTGAAGTAGTTTGCTTTCATTAATATCTCAAGCATATTCCTGTTGCATTTCGTCTCCAGGTATGAGAGGAAGACACTGAGAAGACGCATTCTCAGAGCCAGAAGTAGATTCTAGTCTTCCTGTGCGGTCTGTCAGACAGTTAGCAGTATCACTGCTGAAATCACGGTGCCTTGATTTCTGAAAATCTCAGGTCATAAAAATCAGATTGATTCCAAAACAAGCAATGGTTTAAATGGTTGGTTTTTTGCCTTAGTCTGAAAGATTGAAAGGAGTTTTTTGTTTAAGGGTAGTATTAGCCAGGTTAAGATGCTGAGCTTCATTGCGGTACTGATGTGAGCCTGTCTTCACACTTCTGGCAGACTTTGTGATTGTGCCAGGGATGGTATTGAGCTTCATCATAAATTTAAACATATGTGCTGTGTCTGTGTCCCCCAAATGAACTCTGCACCCTAGTCTCTTCAGCCTCTTTCCTCTTATCTATTTCATCAAAAGATGGGAAGAATCACTTAAAAGTAATTATTTAGTGTTTAACAACACAGGATTTCCATAGCAGTCATGACCCACCAGAACAGGTATCGCCAGGTCACAACAAAATTCTGTTGTTGTTTTCATTTGATGTAGCAAAGTACTCTCGGTTTGGTTTGGGTTTGGGGTTTTGGTTGGTTTTGGTTGGTTTATTTTTTTTTTTTGGGGGGGGGGGGGGAAGGGGTGTTAACATTAACAGACAGGGTGTGTTAATGTTGCTGAAGTTGGTTTTGTTTTATATAGAGTTTCAAGGCAGCTGGTCATTTTCAGATGTCTTGTATTTTGCTTGGGTCCTGTTTATAACTTGGTTTATAGAGATAAGGTAGAAGGTGATGAGGAGGAAACTGTGGTGTACCTTGAAACCAAAGATACCATTAATTAAGCAGATAATAGTCCAGAAGTAAGTCCTGTGGGTCTGTTGTTTAAGGAACAAAAAATGCGATGGTACTGGAAAGACAAAATTAGGAAAGGGTTCAGCCTTAGCTTTGTGTTGAGATTTTCTTTCCAGCTAATCACATATGCTATTACTGTGTTCCTTTAATTCAGCAGAAGGTGGTTTTACAGTACATTGTATTTGAATAACCTCTTCCCTGATGCTAACACTGCCCCTACCATCTCCCTTGCAGTTCATCTGTATTCTGTTGCTGACATAACTTGCGGTTATTGTCTCTTGCATTCACAAAGCTGCCTTCCTGAGGAGTTAACAGGTTATCAGCTCTTGTAGTCATTTTTAATCATTGTGAAGAATCATATCTTTCTAATAAGGCAAGTGATTAATTATCGTGCCCTTTTTATCAGTGTAAAGCTTGTCAGGGGTGTAGTGGCTTTCAGTTACAACCTTTCAAGGTTTACTTTGGTAGAATCCAGAATAGAGAGACAACCCCATAGCTAGGCAGACTTTTTCTCTGTACAAACTATTATTATCTCCTCACTTATCGTTCTATTTATTTACAAATAAAGACCAAATATCCTCAGTGGAACATATGAGAAAATAATAAGAAATTCCATTACCCCAATACTGAAGAAAAATTTGACATCAGAAGCTTAATGGAAACGGAAATATATTATCCATTTGTATGATTAGAGAATAAGAGCCCTTCGTAAGCCTAAAATAAATGAAATACCAATATGAAATTAGGAATATGTTTTTCATTTATAAAGAGTTCTGAAGCAAGATGCTTTTGTCTTTTTTTAATAGCCTCACTTCAGACTCAATTGTTATAGATTACTGTGGAGATGTAATGGAACTCTACAGCAGCACAGAGAAAGAGGCAAGAGACCAGTGCCTGGTAAGCCAAATAAAGCAGCTGGGAACTTACACAGAGAGTGTGAAACTGCTTTATGGCAAGCCATATTGCTTCCTTCTCCATAAATCTGTAGGAAGGTTTGGCAAAGGAGTTGAGGCAGTGCAAGATCCAGAAGTACTGAGCATCTTCCAAAATCTATGTCACTTGGGGTGGCCACAAATCCCTCCATAGTAAAATCCTGGTGTTCCTCATGCTGATTAACATTTTGCCTGGGCCCATCAGGTAGCCCTGGTAGAGTTCTCTTCTAGCCTATGCCTAGGGAAATAAATACACATGCGCCCCTTGCTGCTTTGGGAATTTTCAAGGGTTCTTCGAATTCCTTCCACCTGCCTTTTGTGTATGCTCTGTTCTTTGAGATGCCCCTGCTTTAATACTGTACTTGACAAGCTCTTTAACCCACTCAGTGGTTGTATGGACTCTGTTTTTACACCGTGGTATGAAAGATTTCCTCTGCAGAGGGAAAAACGGAGCCCTTTTGTGTATTTGCATAAATATCAGAAGGATTTGGAGGGACACAAATCTCCTTCAGCAGTAATCACAATTTTGTTGCTATTAGTATAACAAACTAAAAATCATTTTGCATTTTGCTTAGACCATTTGTTTTCCCAAGGGGGACTGTTCTTGCCATTAAAAACTCTTTGTATGTGAAACAAGTGCATAAATAAAAAGGCAACAGGAGAAAGAATATTTATACTGTCAGCATTCAGAGCATTGTGGAATCTTTTTTATTTTTTTTTTTTCTATCTAAAATTGAAATGACCAACAAATAATGAACTTTCTTATTGAGGAGGTGTTCTTAGGGATAATCCTGCCACTAGGCATGGAGATACAGGGGTGCTTCTGCCAGTCTTAAAATCTTCTGATCCAGTTCCTCCTTCAAGAGTAGTTGTTGGAAGGTATATATCTCTGTCTAGCAACTTTGAAGGGACCATTACCTAAAAACGCCCAGCGTTTCATGACAGAGGGAGAAGGAATTTTAGAATTTGATTTTAGAATGAGATCTGGAAGAGATTTTTCCCAAAATTTGCAACTTCTATTTGCAGACTGTATTGATCACCCCAAATATGAAATACATGTGCAATCACAGTACTTCTAAGAGCATGACTTGTCTTTCTATGGCTTCAGCAACACAATTCACTTTCAATTCCTTCCTGTGGCTGACGTCCGTTAACCTAATTGTATTCAAATGTCACTATGATTTATTAAAGCCATGTGAATTCTAGTTTGCCTGTTAATTCTAATTCTTTCACCTGTTCATACTGGTTCTTTCACTTGTTTCTTACAGGGAATGTAGTGTGGATGTAAGTGATCTCTCCCCTTTTTTGAGTTCTGCGTATGGGTGGGAAATCCTCCCCAAATCCTCCAAACTTTGCAGTTGCAGGAAATTTTCATGTCCTGCTCTTTTTTTCTCTCCCAAGCCCAGTGCAGTCTGGCAGGCACCATACTATTCATCGCTTGGCTGGCAGTGCAAGACATAGTATGCTCTGAAATTGCTTCACAGTACATCTCTGCAATAGATCAGCAGGGAGCTCTGAGATGAGGAGTGTAGCCTGCATCTCCTCTAAGATTTACTATGTCATATTCAGGGCTCTATTCACATTTCTGTGAATATACAGGGATTTTTCTTGTCTACAGCACAAATAAAATAATCCTCTCTTTAATCCTGTGAATACCAGTCCTTCAAGTAGCCAGTAGAGGCCACTCTCTTAGTGACTGAGGTCTTTTCCACGTGCAGTTGCATCCAGAAGCTTCCAACTTTTGCAAATACAGAGTGCAGCATACAATTTGGCTAATTCGTGATGACAGAGGAGCATATTTCAGTGAACTAGCACAGAACTGGCAGCCAGAGATACTAGAATTCTCTGTCTAGCTCTGCCTTTTATTCTCCATATTTCCTCGCCTAAGACTGATAAACCTCTTGCTTTCATTTTCCCCCAGGCTAAAGTGCAGCTGCTGCAATTTTATAAGGTTCTTGAAGGATTACTAAAGAAATTTAAAATCTTCCTAAGGTGCTAATAATGTTAGGCTGTACCTATCAGAACAAGCTACCAGCTCTGATAGATAACTGAAGTATAAAAGCTCAGGTTAAGAAAGTCACTGTAACTTATATAGTCTAAACAGTGAATCCATAATACTGCTTACCAGGCTTTAAAACCTCCACACTCAAAAGATATGCAGGGACAGATCCTTAGATTTCAGGTACGGGGCTGACCATACTGCTTCTTTAATAAGTAATTATGGTACCTGTTGATTTATTTGCTGACTAAATTCAAAGCATAAGTGCTTTTGGAACATTTTTGATGAGTAAGTGAAGATAACATGCCCCTCTTTTTCTCCCCATCTAAGGAAACCTCTTTAAGAATTGCCCAAATGAAATGGCTGAAGGACAGAATTTGTGGATTCTTCACAAGTAAATTGTGTGAGACTCCCTCTAGTTGAATTTTTTTTTCATGGTAGCATTGTTAGTAATTAAATATTTTTAATAGCATTACCTCAGTAATATAGGAGTCAGACAAAGTTTTATTTTTTCCCCTATGGGTTATTGCAATATCAGTAGGGTGCATCATCACAGAAGCAGGGATTCATCTATCTACATTTAGCTGTCTGTTACTATGGATCTGATTGTCTGGATTCTGTTTCTCATTGGTACAGGCAAATAGATACTCTGGGGTGCAATTCATCTCATATTCAGATAGCTGTCAAAAAACAAGTCAGAGGAGTAGTTAGGTTTTAGATGCCTACAGTGTGGGAATCTAGTGTTAAATGAGATGGTTTCCCACCTGGTATGTTTATGTCTTGACATTTCTACATCAACATAATTTCCCAACTGGTGGTTGTCAAACACTGGAGAATTTTAGATTTTTTTTTTAAACTCAAATGTGGAAGTGTGAGTGAGTCAGATTTAAGTGATATAAATGTTTTCATTTCTCATTTTAGTCTCTTAAATGGAGAAAATTACACTTTTTTGTTTTGTCCTTTTGTATTATATAGGCTGTAAGGAAATGTGGAACAAGAATGTATTAAGGGACTGCACTCCCTTACATGAAGGAAACACCAAGCACTTCAAATTGCCTCAGCTATTAGAAAAAATGCTTTAGTTTGAAAAGGTGTTGCTGAAATGGCAGTTCCCATCAGCTTTAGCAGCCCCTGCACAGAAAAGCTGTGTATAATACCTTTCCATACAACAGATCCCTCAAAGCAGGTGTTCAGCCAGCCACCGCGAGTAAGAGTTTGACTTGGACATACAGTTAACTGGTCCCAGTTTTGCGGTAAATTCAGCGCGTGTTCATCATCACTTAAAATACTGTCCTGGCATTTATTACCTTTTAATGAAGCGTATCATCACTGTAATAGTTTAGAACCTTGAAAGCCAAATTCTGGCATCTTGCAGTTGCTGCCCAGTACCGTATTTTCATATATAAAGCTCATCGGTCATAGAGGGCTAAAACCAGGAGACTATAGGCAGGGGAAGCTGCTGAGATGAAACTTCTTCTTGTATCACTATCACATGCAAGTGCAATGCCATAGAATCCAAGCTTGCTCTTTTTTTTTTATTATACACAGGAATATATAGTAGTTGGTGTAATCTTTGTGTTTCACCAAGACGTAACAGCAATAGGATATTGCTTACAAGCTAATACTTAAAATAAGAATATCTGGTCAATATATTTTTCCAGTTTTTTAGCTAGTGGATATTCTAAACATTCTGAACACCATGTTGCATTTGAAACTCAAAATTCTGAGACACATAAAATTAGAAAACTGACCACAAGTATGTTAATTAGGGCCATGTCCTGAGTAATTGGGCAGGTCTAGCCACACGTTCTTACACCCTCTTATAATCTGACTTGCTTGGAACCGAAAGTTCAATTTGTATTAATGAGGAAAATCATTCTTTATGCCGTACATCAAGATGATAAAATGTATATTCATTGACTAGACTACAAGTAAGAACATAATGAATTCAAGGGCTCTCAAAATAGCAATCTGGCTTTACCTGCCACAGCTAAAATCTGTGCCATGATACCATGCCTTCTGTGGCCGATACCTGCTTTGAAATCCAGTTTTGTAATGCCTCACCAAGCCCATGCTACTTTCCCAAGAGTTGGTGTGACCACATCCTCTTATTGGAGCTCTGCCTTCTGGCTAACATCACCATCACTCCTTTCTACTTTATCAGTGTCTCTTCTATGCACACTGTAATGGATGTCCCATCAGTAAATGCAGCTCACCCCTTTCATTTCCTCCTCATTTTCTAGGCAACCTGTTGATGTGGATCACATGGATTTTCAGTGGTGTATTCGGCTGACCAACTGGTTTTGATACATTTGATCAATTTTCAGAATAATAAATTCAAGGCTAGGGAGAAAGGCATTGTTGGTGCTGGTTTATACATATGGTACCAAAATAAAATTCCGATTGTTCTGTAGATTCAAGATCCTATCACCTGATCTGAATAGAAATCTCTGGATATGTTCACATGATCTTCAGCTACCTGGTTAATCCATTTTAAGTTACTGTTTGTAGCTAAAACTTCGCAGCCCTCAGCTAAAACAGCATAAAGGATATTGTGCTGCCTGTAGTCTCAGACAGTGCAAACGGATTCATTCCGTTGTTAGGGAGCAGCAAGAACTTACACTTTTCATTTGCTTTTGATCTCTAAGTGACCAGTAAGAGGTACTGCAGGTTATAGATTTCACTGGATTGAGGTATTTAGTTATACCAGAATTTAATTATTATCCTACAGTCTGAGTGTTAAGATCATATTGGGCTATAGATGCTAGTTCTTATCTTTGTGCTGTTTGCAGACTCATAGGAAATGTAATATCAGTTATACTTGCTCCCTCTTGGCAGGGTAATTTGGTAGGTGGCTAATTAATGAAATTCCACCCCCACCCAAACATTCTTCTCCCCACCCCCCCATCCCCCCCCCACCACCACTGAACATCAGTGTAGTTTCCCAGGTCAGTATTTCAAGGCAGTGCTGATGAGGTAAGATGTCAAGTTATAATAAAAGAAGATCATGTTGGTAAGTAAATTTAACACATACTCCACCTAGAAAAATTATGGAACAACTAGATTTTCAGAATGTTAATTGGATATTGAATCCTCTGAGTCATTTCAAGTGAGGCGAGCAAGTCTTTCCTCAAAGAAGAGGATGTAGCCTAGAGATAAATTAAACACTGGCTGCAAGCTGAATTAGCAAATGAGAGCTGGGCAAAACTTTAGTGGGGAAGATTAGGATTATTTTATGTCAGCAAGTAGACAATCTGCGATTAAAGTACCAAAACATACTGGCATGCTGAAATACAGCATTTCTGTAGTACTTCAGTTGCATTTGCAAGCTCTCAAGTAATGTATGTGCTAGAGATACCGATGAGGTCAGTGGGCCCTCAGAAGACGCAACACTCAAGAAGAATCTCTGGTACTTCTGTCTCTTAGTACTTCTCTCTGTCATGCATTTCCAAGGGCATTAGTTGATTGGTATTTTTTAGGTTTGTTTTTTTTCACTGAAAGAGTCACAGTTACCAATACATGGAGCCTTCTGTTCTTCACATAACTTTAAGTATTCCCTAAGGGCTGTTCATGTAGGTGTTCTCTGCTAAAGATTTGCCTCAGGAGTCTGTAATTCCTACAAGAAGAGCATGTATCTTTATTTCAGAGTCATCGCAGGCTATCATGCTGGTTGATGCTCGCTCACATTCTGCTTCATTAACTGTTCCACATTTGTTTCCTTCTCTTGCCAGCCTGCTTAATCCACATCCCCAGTGAAACTCCATTAAAGCCTGTATCAGTTTCAGTCAGAAGACAGATGGCCTCATGCCCTATTCCCTCCCTTTCTGTGATGTACAAATTGTCTTGAATGCTTCTTTTGCATGTTACCAAAATACTGACTGCACTCTTGCCTTTCTAATAAAATGACAAACGTGACAATTTTTTTTTCTACTGGATTTGGAAAAGTCATGGTGCTGCAGAGGAATCAACTAGACATTGGAGTGTGGGCACAGCTTAAGATGTCATTAATGGGCAGCAATAGTCCCCTAAGGATTTTCTGTCTGTTCCCACTAAATCTGAGCCCGTGCGCTGTGTATTTGCATATCCTTAAGGTATGACCTAGGACGGTTGATAATAGGCACGCTTAATCTCAAAGAAATAGTAAAAGGAGTCCAGAAGCTTTTAAATGTTGATGGATAATGTAACTCTAGTTAAATGTGTAATCTAATCTAATAAAGTTGCTTCCAGTTGATCATCTTCTTGGGGAGGGCCAAAAGCTCCCATTATGAAAGACAGTGTGATCAGTTGTGGGTTTCTTCATCTCTGATTTCAGCTGCAGAAAGATGTGAGATCATTTCAGACAGTATAATGGTATGTGTTATATGGCAAAGCCACATGTACAACTGTAGTCTTGACAAATTTTAACATCATTTTGAAGCTACATGCATTATCTAGATGTTAGTAGTTACGTGATGCTTTTAAGATTTCTTCTTCCTACACTGCTTGTGTATATGTTCTGTGTGAATGCACATTGTCATCTTTACATTAATTTGAAGAAACTGGTAAGTGAAGCATGCAACAAATCCACTATTCTTTATTAGCTAATTATCTGGTTGTGAGTCCCAGCATTCAGCAGTTCAAGCAAATAACGTAGATGTGAATTATTCATTATATGAAAACTGCCGTAATGGGTAAGAATAAAAGATTCTAGCTATTCCACTGTCCTCTTTCTGATAGCTCTATCAAGCATGAGCAACAAAGATATTGGCACCATAACATCATGCAGAGATAGGGTCATTGACCCAAACTGTGCCTAATGTTTGGCTTCCATTTTCTCTTCTAGAACACAGTATGAGCAGTAATATGCATTGCCAAGCTATCAGCTTGTGCATGGTGGCAAGAATGTTTATGTCTACTGTTGTTGTATTTCCATTTGTTTCTTTTTAGTTTGTGCATTTTTTCTCAAACGTGTCAGCAGTATAGTAGAAGTATTTTAATCCTCCAAGTGACCAAAGCTGCTGTTTAGATAAGCCTTGGGTTTCCCTACCTTCTTATTAGTTCTACCTTATGAATCATTTAACAAAGCCCATTTAAAAGCAGAAAGTGAAATCCTGATCCCAAGGACACCAAAGCTTCCACTAGTCTGTGATATAACACCCAGTGTTTCATCATTAAAAGATAAGTATCTGTAAAAACATGGCCATTTTAAAATTTGCACGTTCTCTGGTATAGGCACTTAGTACTTCCCATACAGGTAATGGTTCTTCATTTGGATGGTGACGTTTCTATGGCAATTTTTAAGGCTGCCAGTTAATGCCATCAGAGGAAGTTGTGGATCAACAGCATTTTACAGGATCAGCACTCCAGCTGTAACACTCTGGGTTTTTAAGCACGATGAAAAACTTATTTGAAGTTACTCACAGAAAAAAGAAACTATATGATCAATTTATTTCACTACAAAAACATGACAGTCTACTGTCAGTAAAATTACACATCACTCTTCCGTATTTGTAGTCACGAGCCTGCCGAGCTTCCTCTTCATTTGTTTGCTTTCTCAGGCTGCAAGTAAATAACAAGGGTCAGTAAAGCCCTTCTAGCCACAGCCTTTTGGCTTTGTCCTGTTTCATTATAAAACCAAATGATCCGGAAATCCACCTGAAAATGTAGTTAAGTGATGTGAAATTTAGACACACTAACAAATTACCAGTAGGCGAACATGCTGAGTTTCAAATCATCCTGCAGTCTGAGAGACTGCTAAATTAATTAGCTGGATAGAAAACTTCAAGGAGGAGCTACTGAGCCAATCCGCTGAAAGGAGGAAAGAAGGATGTTTCTTCTGAAACAATGACATTGGCGTTCTGAAGTGTTTGCCAAGCCCTTAAAAAGCCCTATCTATATATTAATGTCAGGCTACCACCGTCCTCCTTCAGCAAATACTGAGAGCCAGTAGTAAAGGGTGCACACATAATGGCCGTGTCCCATAGAGATTCTTCCATGTTTAAGGAGCCTATTATGTCTAATAAATATCTTGACTGTTATTGACTGTTCAGCTTGCATAAAAAGACCTGATATGGTAGTCTTCCTGTAGAGAGAAAAAAAAAAAATCACAAAGATTTGTGGGCCATTTAAAAACCTATAGGGCATGAAATTGATACTGTGTGAGAAAGAGAGAAAGGAATTCCCTCATTAGGTCTTGCACAGTAGTACAAAGGCTGTTGCTGTAATTTAATCTGAGTTCTTGTGATATATCATTGTAGCTCATTTATAACAGACAGGCATGTGGAATAATGCATTAAAATACTGATATTTCTTTTAATTATATTTTTTTAATGTCTTCATTTTTTTGTGTGTGCATATGTATTGTGTATGAAAGAGTAAGGGACGATTATGTAAGTAGCTGAATTAAATACCCTGAGCTG
Source organism: Astur gentilis (assembly GCF_929443795.1). NCBI lineage: Eukaryota > Metazoa > Chordata > Aves > Accipitriformes > Accipitridae > Astur > Astur gentilis. The sequence goes on along the minus strand of NC_064905.1, from coordinate 18,383,073 downwards.
AAACACTGACTCCCTGCTTCCAAATTGTGATGTATAACATAATGGCTCTCAAGCATTTGGGGCAGAATTATATTTTTACTCTGTTGTTGATGAATTTAATGGTACTGAATGCTAAGACTGCCTCTGTGGCAACAGTAGAAGCTGATGTGACAGCATTTCTTTCCGAGGTTTGTGATATAGGCAATTGGACTGCGCTTTAACTGCTGCTTAGGCTTACTAGTTTGTACAGCTGTTCCTCACCTCTGTATCTCAGTAAAGAAAGTTACTTTAATATCCAAAGTGTTGAAAAAGGGTCAAAGCACAGAACATGAAGCTCTTGGTTAGTTTTTTCTCTCCTGCGTGCCTAGCATATTCAGGTTGTCTACAGTCTTTGCTCTGACCTGACTTAGAGTGGATGAAAATTTTGAGTTAGGTTTTCTGGCATCGACTTTATCCTGGAAAGTACTATGAAATCAGCTGGAAAAATTATAAATGCAAACTCAGTCATCATGTCAGACAAACACATTTTCTCTGAACAGATTTTAATATTTGACTATGGTAAAATCAAGCTAAACTCATTTTCCAGTTCAGTGTCAGCCCAAGTAACACAGGGAGATATTGCAAACCCCGCAGGAAAGGGAGGAGAAATCAGAAAGGAGCAGAGATACTCCCTCATTTTCAGTCCGTCTTACTGTACGACTTGCTCTGCCTTCTTCTTGCAATAGTAGTGATGCACCCTTATCAAAATGTCAATTTACTGATTAAAAGCAAATGGAAATATATTCTGCAGAAGAAGCGGTGGGATGGATAAATCATGCTGAAGTAAAATTTCTGTTCCCTTAACATCACAGCACATTTATATAAATGGAAATGTTTTTTTCTTCTTAATACTAAGTTCACAATTATACTGTTTCTATCTTCTGACTGTCATTTTTCAACAAGGATCTTTCTTGAAATTGGAAAAGCATCTGGCATTATTTGGTATTCCCTCCAATCTGAGATCCACTGCTTATCGTCCTGGGTTTTCCTTATTCACTGGGAATGGTGAAGTCTAGAAGGGGATAGCAGTTACAGGTAACATTTACATCTCTTCAGATCAAAACTGAATGAAATTAATTCATTTAGAATTATAGCAGTAGTGCCTGCTAGTCTCCTCCCTCTTTCCCATCTCCTGTCTCCAAACCACTGTAACACTGTTTCTTGCTATTCACATTATTCTTGTCTCAGATTGGGGGCAATGCCTCCAGATATGTCTAGAGATAGATCAGACAAGTTGACTCTGGAAATATTATATATATATTCCCTGAAAGAGTGTTGAACTCAGTTTCCAATTCCATTGTTACTTTGTGTTTGAATTATGCAGCATTACTGATACACATAGTTCCTTTTTATTAGAACTGTATATTTTATCTTTGTTCAAATAAAAAGTAACATGTACATCAAGAACCCTGAATAATTCAGTTTTACTTCATAACTCAAGAAGCTTACTCTTTTCCAAGGCATTTCTTGCCTAGGTGTTCCAGAAATCAAGCAATTCTCTTATGAACAGTTGTTCCTCTGTTGTAGAAGTAGATTTTAGCTACCATGCTGAGTGCAAAGTTACAGAATTTGCTGTTGTATTGCCTGAGGCAACCTTGGCTCTTTCTCTGTGGGTAAAGGACAAAACAACATTTTAGTTATTCCAGAGAGTTACTGAAGTATCCACAAGGAACTGTTCAAACTTTAAGGATCTTCTTTCAGAATTATTTTAGCTAACTATTGGCAAGAGAAATAGCGTTTCTCCTCTGTCAGATGATATCTTCATGAATGTATAATTTTTTAAGAAACATAAAGCATTTTAATTAAACTCTGAATCCATTTAAAGCCTTCCAAATGTTGTTTTTGTGTGTTTAAAAATTATTACCAATCACTTATCTAAAGACGTATTGAGATGCCCTGGAATGCATTAATGAGGCTAGAATTTTAGCATTTGCCAGAGAACTATAAAAAGACAACTGCAAAGTGTGTTGATTTAGCAGTAGCTCTGTAGAGGTGATCTTTTGTTGTTAAAAATTAATTCTGAGGTCTCAAAACCAAGACATGAACTGTAGGCTGTGTAAATTAAAAGTTGATCATCAGTTTCCATACTTCGGTAGCAACTAAAGTATAGCAACAAAAAACCCTGTAGAAAAACCCCAATGTTGTTTTTCTTCCTTCTGTATGTATTGTTCTGCAGGGCTGTACGAGTCCTGTAACTTCATGTTTTCATTGCTATCGTACCACTAGACGCTTCTAAATTGCAATGCTAATGCTCTTCCTTGTGACCATTTTCTGTCTTGGGCCAGTTTGACAATCTGCTTTTTCCCCTTCTGAGGTTAGCTGCTTATTTTACCCTTTTGTTTCATTCTGTGCAGAAAAGTCACCAATCTCCTACTGTTTAGAAACTCCCAGTCTCAAAATTTCTGCCTTTGGCACAATTCCAGCAGTTGCTGGTCAATTCCAGCAGAGTGGAGTTAATTTTTACAAAATGATTTTGTAGTTTATAAATTTTCATCTTTATTTGTTTCACATTAGAGATTCTCTCTCGCACTGTGGAGTGAGGAATGGTATTAGATATTCACTGATTTTCACAGCACTTGTCTCTGTTAAACTCATGCTAGAAGAAGGAATTCTCTTTACAGTATTTATATTTACTATACTTTAGAACCAGGCAGGATACGTGTTTGTCCTTTCGTTTATTTCCCATTTAAGCCTCTTTCAGATATCAGTTATATGACAAATTGATTATCCATAGAGGAGCTTCGTCTTTTCCTGCTTAGGTAATTCCTCTCAAAAGCAATGGAAATTACATTAAGCAACAATCTATGAAGCTAGCCAGCCCCCAGCCAGTTTATACTTTTGATGTGTTTTGTGTGACACAGATTTCTAGATTATGTACAAGCTATGTGTAGTAGCAGCAGCACTCATTCTGTAAGGGGTTTTTTTGGTCATGTCTCATGGCTAAAATCCCTATAACTTTATAATTCTAGTGGTTTCTTCTGACAATAAATTCTTTACCTGTAAGATTACAAAGCTGTGTTTTCTCTATTTCATCCCTAATCCAGAGGTGTTCTGCAGAATGCTGCCCATTTTGCAAGGTTTTCCACTGTTGTTTCAGGCTGACAGGAACTGCTTCCATGTGATAGGACTGAAACTGCTACCTTTTCATCATTAAATCAGTCTTTGAAAAGTCTTTTATTTTTGTGTTTGTTTTGCTCAGTGCACACTAAAACTAATGTAATATGGAAACAAATCTTCCTCTGTTGATGTAGAAAATGAAGTGTTTTGCCCATGTTTCCATGGAGACAATCAGACTGCCATAAATGAACACGAAACGGCTCTTAGTTCTGCAGAATTTAGCTGTTTTGAAATCATTACAAATCATTCACAGGGGTCCTTTGCTTGTGTTCTGTGATGCCTTCCAAGAGTCCCAGGGCGATTTCTAGACAGTAAGTATTACTAACCCCATTTTAAATGCTGAAAAAGAGAGGGAGGCATAGAGTGACTAACTCATTTGTCCCAAGTCATAAAAAAGGCAATGGTAGAAGACGACAACGTAAGGGTGTCCTTCCCTTCCTGCCCCATTGACTAGGACAGCCACTGCCTATACGCTAAGATGCTAAGAATGCTAAGAACGAGTGTAAAGTTGGTAATTCTTCCACGGCATACTGTTTCCAAAAATGTTATCCATATTGCACCTAAGCATAAAATGAGCTCCTATATTTTATACTCAATAGCTGATAATGTTCAGAGCCAAATTCTGTTTCATTTATCCTAGCAAATAAACAAAGGAACGTAATGGAAAAAGTAGAGGTTTTCTTATTTCCAGGGCTGACTGTTTTATCTAGTTTAACATTTAAATACAAATATGTAGAGATACGCAGGGTGCCTGGCTGGGAATTGCTGTAACTGTTACAACATTGACATTCAGTCTGTCGACAAATAGACCAAACTCGTCAGCTTTTCAGAGAAATCATAACCAGAATTTTTATTGCTTGCCTAGCTCTCTACAATGCTGTATTAGAAAAGAATTGTAATTACGCATACTGGAATACTGATTTGTAAAAACAGCCATTTGGTCCTTATTTTTTGCTATTTGCTGACGGAATCATAATAACAGTGATGCACTTTTGCTTCTGCATTACCTCTAAAAATTAAGCATTAAAAGATACGTTTGTTATTCATGTTTTCAAATTAAATTTAATTACATAAAATATCTATTGAAGAATAATAACATCTGATTGGTAAGAGATTTTTCTCTACAAAAACTACAGAGGAGTCCTGTATTGTTTCAATTTTATTTTTTCCTACTCATAGTTCACAGTATTACGCATTGTAGTTTTTAATCAAAGTCAGAAAAGAGTTCAGTATCTCTCAAACTTGCTATCTGAATTAAATAGTGGTCATTTTTTTCCCCATTATATTATTGCTTCAGTTAAAGTATAAATTACTACAGCTTCAGAAGTATTACAGAAGTAGTTCATGACATATGATGCAACTTCTCCCCAAGCAAATCAAAATACCTGTTTGTATTCATCTGAAATGGGAAAAGTGTATCTTTAATTATGCATTAATAATTTAAAATATTATTTTCTGAAGAAGGTATAACCTGTTTTGTTTTCATTGGCTTTGGAGCAAAATAATTTGTATTAAATGAAATCCCACTAAATAAATGATAATTAACTCCAGTGTAACAGAAAGCAGAAATAGTCTAAGTCAGTTCACAGGAAAAATTATATCCAGGATTTCAAAATTACCATAGGATTGTCAAGCCCAAGCATTCAGAAATCTCAAAGTTATCTTAAATATACTGTCTTTTTTTAATAATGATTTGGAGTCTTTTGTATGGCTTTGATTTTTTTAAATCTTTGTAGTTTGTATCTTCAGTATTTCCCCATCAGCAATGAGAATAAAATCTTACTGGCTTTTGGAGAGAAAAACAAAGTTCTGTTCTGATACTAGGAGTTGCAGACTTAAGGGAAACAGCAGGTATCGCAGGACCCAAGTTCAGCCACAGATAGGGAAAATGCAGCCTCAGCTTCTTAAAAAACTAAAATCTGACTTACAATCACTTCACAAGATGTTATCAGCTAGCCAGTTCTACCCGTGTGGAGATCCAAGTGCTTTCTCTGTCTTTTCCTCGCGCTCATTTGCTAGAAAATTGAGCTTGCAGGTCTGAGGGAGGATGTGTCATTCCAGAAGAGGTATGGCTGGGACTGGGAGCACCCGGGGGACGGGGAGGTGGGGTGAGGAATGGCTCTCCCGCAGAAAGAGCCGGGCCTGCTTTGGCAGAGCAGTGAAAAGCTGGTAGGGTGGAGATATTTGGAGTGAGCGTCAGGGTGCCTGGGCTTAGAGACGCTCGACTGCCTTGGTATGGGGTGCCTTTGAAAAGCAAGCAGAGAGCTGAGGCTGGCCAAAGGAAACAGTCATGGGTTTAGCTCTGCTCCTCTGCTGAGGATCTGTGAAGACAGATACTGCCGAACCGGGTCCTCCCTGCAAAGGAGAAGCAGAGGTGTCTTCGTTTTCTCATGTTCCACCAACTAAAGATTAGAGCAGTCTTTCGAAGCGCTCTACTTCCATCCCGGGAAGCTTGAAGCTGGATCACCCCAGGGGTTTGAGGGATTCTAAAAGAGAAACTGCAGAGCTGCTGTCATTAAACATATGCCAAAGCCCCGTGAGTCCCGGAGAATGGGGTTATTTTTGTACCCTCGGTACTTCCTGGAATTAATAATTGAATGGAACATCTGACCAGCGTCCTTCTGTCTGTAGGTTTCTTAGGTCTGTTTTGCCTTCAGCTTCCCGGGATGTGCAGAAACACACCCTCGGGTATGACGTGTAGAAGCACAAATTATCACATAGTGGAAGTGCTTGGAATTTAGAGAAGCATTATGGCACCGGTGCCAGATCATACTTTATTGAACCAATGCGAGTGCTCTGTACTTGGGTGTTGGTTGAACCTCTGTCTTGCAGGTAGGAGAGTTGTTTGTGAAAAGTGCGCCTGGTGCTAGCAGAAAAACACAGCAAGTACCTAGCTGGATTTGACAGCTTCTTTTTTCCAGTGGAAGTTTGTTTTTTCAGAATGAAAAGAAGGTGTTAAAAAGATTATTAGCTAAACATGCCTAAGTATACGAAATATTTAAAACCTGCCCCGTTGTAGGGAAGTATTTGAGATACATTTGCAGTATATTGAGATATAAATCATAACGATTCATTGTCAGAAATCAAACTGGGAGCTTCTCTTTTATGACTCTTTAGCAAATCAACTTTGGTCTTGTACATGTCTTTTTACTAGTTGCTGGCCAAATACCTACGTCGATGGTTGTGACTGATTATCACATCCACCAATGGAAGCACATTTCCTAACTTACAATCCTATCTTTTTTTTCCTTTTCTTCACTTATTTTCACTGCGTCATATTTCTGTATATTTGTCAAGGAAGTTCATTTAAATACTCGGGTTCTTATCCTTTGCTTCGGAAAGGAAATCTGTAGAGTCCTTAGAAGCATCTTTTGCTTTGGATGGCCCTCAGCAATGTCAAAAGCAATTATATGTCAGTTATGTGAAATGATTTTTGAAAGTGCCTGTAAAAATTAAAATAGATGTTTCTGTGCACTGTACCAATGTCTTCAGCCACTCAAATGTTAGAGTGCTCCAAAACAAAACTATACAAAAATACTACACGGTGATGGAATAAATGCTGACAGTTTGAGATGTCACTGTTTAACTGCCTTGAGAAATTCCATTTACTGAAAATAATTCACATACATGTTTGAAACATTCAGGCCTACAGTAATTAATTTTCAGCTGAATTGATTTCTGTATGCAGATTGCTCTGAGTAATTATGCAGAGAGGGAGCATGCAAGAGAGAAAGAGAGACTTAAATATCTGAGCTTGTTAATCGAAGACATGTTCTCCCCTAGATTTGGGGGAGGGCTAACACCAATTTTCTCCCTAATGAAGCAGAATGATTTATGCCAAGATTTGCAGAAGCAGAATAAAAAACATTGGTAATTATTTGCAATTGATATGACGGAGGGGGGGGGTAATCTGTTATTAAATAACAATTTTTAAAACAAGAATTATTAACAATACCAGCTCTGAGAAGAAATGTTAACTCAGCTCCAATAAACAACAGAGTCTTAGCCACTCAATGTAGCCACTTACCAACCTGTAAAATAGGAAAATCTGGGGAAAGAGCGTAGGCAGAAACCTTCTGAATGGCTATAAAAGCCTGGAAGCCCATCCCAGGGTTACTTGGGTGCCTTGTTCATACAGGGGTGATGGGGTAGTCCCATTGCACTTGGATTTAGCTTCACCCACAGTCTAACCTCAGCACATGGGCTGGTTGGAGTTCACCACTGGACCACTGAAAACTATCATGTTTTCACAGAGAAGCAGAGCAACGTTCACTTGAGTGCTCTTTAAGTTAACATGTATGGGCGTGTTCACCTTAAGAAAAAAAAGCATAAATTCATCATCTACTTTAAAGCTGAGTAGAAGCTCTAATTCTGGGGGAAAGTCTATGGTTTACTTCGAACAACTGAAATTTTAAAACCCAAACTGGTTTTAGCCATCATGTGTTGAAAACACGCCCTTTCCCTAGCAAAAAATCAAGGGCAAAGTTTGTAGAGACTTTTACTAATACATGTTTAAGCTGGCTGCGTGGTTTCTTACACGTTTACTATACAACGGATTTCCTGGAAGTATATAGTAAAATTCCTCCAAGTCGCTACTTCGCTGCTTTGATCACACTTTCTCTTTGGCTGTCACTATGCTGTAAGTGGAGGCAAGATGCTGATTTGAAATGTTGCCTCTTAGATCTGAAGTTTGAGATGAGCTGCCATTTGAGCTTCATGCTGAGTGGGGAGGCAGCCAGGTGAGGAGTCAGCCTTCCGCCCCTGCCTGCCCAGACCAGCTTGCCTTCACAGCGATCTCATTCCCGCGCCCTAGCTGCTGGCTTGTACGGCCAGGAGCTCTGCTTTCCTTCTCGTGCTTGCTTGTGGAGTATTGCTGGAATCAAGTAGTACATAATAATATTGAAATGGACACCTATAATGTAACGCATCATTTAATGGAGAGGCTTTGTTTTTTTATCAATCTCTTTTGTCTTAAAATATGCGCTAGGATCTCTGCATCGAAGACAGCAGGTCCCATTTTCCAGTTCATCGTACCTTTCTCAACAGATGTTGTTCTTTTCTCATATAGTCAGAACAGTTCCAAGGGGATTGCATAAAAGCAACTGCTCTTGACATTTCATTATGCAGTAGTATTTTTGTCATTGAGTGATCATAGTACTTATTGTCAGGCAATTTTGAAAACAAAAAACCCAATATTTACATAATGCTGTTTCTTTTTGATTGTGTAGTTTGTTTCAGCTCCACTAAACAGCTATGAGTTTGAAATTACTCTCTTCCCCCAAACGAATGGTCATAAAAACGGAATCAAGCTCATAAATCTTTCTGTGAACTAGTTGTACAGTTTCTGCAGGATTACACATCCATTGCTGCAAGACATTGAAAGTATTTATTTGTTATCACCCTTTTAAAGTCAAATGTGTGAAAAATAAATTTACTCTGTTGTGATTAACACAATGACCCACAGCTGCAGCGTATAGAGCTACTGTCTTTTAGAGCAGCTTCTCCCTGTACTGCCCTTGTCTGAACTAAGGAGGTTCCTGCAAGTCATAAGTCTTCTTTTATAGTGGTAATATATAAAAACATGAAATGTAATAGAAAAGTATCTCCAACACTGTTGTTAGGTCTTTGTCCAACACTGATTTATACTGCAAACTCACAGCCTCTGGTGAATGGTGCAGGGAGGGGAGAGCAAAGTGTGTACAGTTCATAAGCAAACATTCCCTGTGTGCTTTCTGGAGCTGTGAGGGAAAGGGATTTGGGGTGCCATTGGTGTTTGTAATCCTTTTTGGTATTGGAAAGGGATGTCAATATACCGTTAGGAGGTTGCCCATGGTCTGATGCAATCCCTGGTGTTTATTGTTTACCAATTATTCTGGTATCTCTGTGAGATAACCACAGAAGTTTCATAGTTTTAAGAGGGTACTTAGGTTGCTATGTATAATAAAAGCTTGACCAAAAAATGGAGTGCAACTGTTTTGTCTCTTGATGACAGGAATTCTGATTCTGCACCTCTATATTGTATAAATGGCCCTAGCACAGGTTTTGGGTCAATGCGTACATATGAAAGCCTTTCCCCTTTGCAGTGCAATCAGCTGACTTGTGGAGTACAATTTTCCTACAAAAACGTTGTGGCCAATGAAGCAGAAGCTTTAGCCCATCTAAACACTTTTTCGCTTGTGCTCTGCCACACAGGAAGAGACTTCACAGCCCACAGTACCAGGACAGCTGGCCAGAAAACAAATGTCAGCAGCAGAAACATCTAGGTGTTAAGTGAGGAAGAGTAAGTCTTTTGATTCAAGATAAAAAGCCAGAAATTCTAAATTTTTCCAAGATAAAAAACTTATGAAAATTATTTTACTGAGAGATGTGCAGTACTGTATTTCTCTGTATTTCAGACAGCTTTCTCCTGGGATGGATACCTCCCTTGGAGACCAAGTGTGCAGGGATTTGAACAACATGGGAAAAGCTCGGGACAGGAAACTGTGAAGCCTGGACTCAAAAAAAAAAGAGAGGCAGGGTGACTGAAGTGGGTTTTCATCAAAGAATTTACATTCATGTGAAAACTTTCATTCCAGTTCTGGCTTAACAGGTATCCTCTCCAAAAATTTTGGACCAATCCTCAGCCACTCTCAGCTCAGATTAAGTAACATCACCTTCAGTCTCAGCCTAAGGAAAATGTAGAAACATGTTCACATATTAAAACCAGGCTTGAGGTACTTTTTGTTATTACTCTGCAGACAGACCTGAGTAACTATGTGCAGACTCTTCGACATAGAAAAGGGATGGCTGTAGTTTTCCTTTCAAGCTGATAAAATAACATCTTTAAAATAAAAACCTTCAAATTTTTGCTCACTCCTCTTCCCACTTTCATTTATTTATTTGTACTTTTGGCTCTTCATTTTCAAGATTTCATACTCATTGCTTTAGGGCAGAAAGAACTGTGATGACAAATATGGTTGTTATGTTTCATCTTATTCCCAAGGGTCTTTTCTTCTGCAGATGATGAGCATCTGCTCCTAGTCATGTAGAAATCTGATTAACAAAGCATGATCTTTGATTAGCATATTTCAGAAATTGTTTCTTATTATGAGCTCTCCTTAGGGCTTGTGTTGCTTAGCAGTAGAACAACCTTCCAAACTTATTTAACATGTTGAGGAACTTTGCAGACATATAAATCCCTATTTTGACCCTTTATGTTCATATGGATCATGCATTCTGCAGAAGTGGAAAAAAACCTCAAGAAATCATGATCTGCATCATGGGGGTTTTTGCTGTCTTCTGACAAAGCCCACAGTTTTGCTTGTATTTAATAAACTTCCTGCTACTGTTTTGAACTGTAGGCAAAGGCTGTTTATAATGAATAATAAATGATGCTTCTATAGTGTGTCCCATTTAAGGATCTTCATAAGCTTTTCCACGATGAATGAAATAATTAATCCAACATATAGGTGGGGAAAAGGTTTTTTTATTATTATTGCCAGCATTATTCTTTTCAGATTTTAGAAGCAAGACACTGAGGTAGAGAGGAGTTCAGGAGGCCTGATTTAAAAGGAAATAGTGACTGGGATTTCCAACCACATCTTTTCCCATTCCTTTGCTTCAAACTGATCACCATTCAACAATATTTTTCTTTTTCAATAGACAATTTTTTAATTGCAAAATATTTCAAAGTTTTGTTTCTTTTAACAATAATATATTGTGTGATGCTATTTCAGAAGGTGCATACTTCAGAAGTGCATGCATTTTTATTGCCTTAGAAGACCTAAGGAGTTCCTGAAGTGGATATAATTCTTCTTTTACTGTGAAAAAATGCTAAGTATTGAAACTGTGCATGATATCACAAAGACCATGGGGGCCTAAAGCTTGCTTCTCTTATTCATGACAAACTAATATTGACTTGCAAGGCTAAACCCACATCCCTACTTATGCAGGCTCTGGCTGATAGGAAACTATGAGCGCAAGGCCAGAGTGCTCTCCAGCAGCCCAGCAAGGTTGGCAGCTATTAGCCCTGGGCTCCTAGCCAGTTTGCACTATGGTTTCTGTTGATGCAGCGTTTTGCATCAAGGATGTGTCACCAGCAAAAGCAGACAACGTGCATGAGCTCCAGTAAAAGAGCAAGGACAGCTGCAAGCAAGCAAAAGTTCTGGTCATTAAATTTTTTCGTGTGGATATGACCTTTGAATTACATCAGCCCACTGAACCTATGATCTGGTGACCGTTCATGCTCCAAGTGGTGCTTACTTATTAAAGGCTTTGCAGAAGGAGGGTACGTTGCTCTGTTTTGCAGTTTAAGAATACCTACGTAGAGAGATAGATAAGGAAATTGTGGCTTGCCATTTCAATCCCTGTCAAATATCTACCTCGGTCTTTAACTCGGTCTCCGGTGAGAGCAAAGTAAGAGGATTAAGAATGTGTATCTCACCTGCTGTGTTCTGGGAATTTAAGGAGCAGGGGATGGGCTACTTCTCATGTGCATGTTAGTCTGACTTGGAAAAGACACCAAGAGGCAACAGCAAAACACCCCTGAAGGGCCTTTTCAGCCTTTGGTCTTTTCAGTGGGACAGACCCTGGCCCCTCAAACACTGCCTATATATTTTCCTAATGGCAACTCATTGGATGTTGATGCCTTGTTGTCTATGGTGCAGGAAACAGATGGTCTTGCTCACTTCACCTTTTCTATCAGTTTTAATGGCTTTAAAAGAAAATGCTTTTAACACTTCTGGTTTGTTTTTACGATTTCCCCGTGTCTTGCACCAAAGGCATTCCACTAAATACATACGCACTAGTGAAGCTCAATTGCCCATCACAAATGTGTAATGGGTGTTAATGTGGTAAGAGCTTGTAGCTATGGCTGTTTAAACCAACACCGAACAGCTGCAGCACTTTAGCACCGCAGGAAAACGGAAGAATCCTCTGCTTGTTGAAAGTACGTTTGCTGCCATATAAAGAAATTTGGTACATAGCAAACTGAAACTTCTTGTACTTCAAATAGTATCCTTTAAAAGTTTCTCTGATCATTCAGTAAAAGTGGGAAGCTTAGTTATCGTAATGTGCAATAAGAGTTTTATACAGTCCCCAAAATGAAACTAGGAGTTGCCCATTTCCACGAGTGGCCCATTACGCGGGGAGGGAAGGGAGAGGTAAAATGGGATTTGAGGGTACATTGAAGAGGCGTAGAAAGTCGAATCCATGGCAAAATAATGTCCCAAAAGACCTTATCTAAAAATCACTTCTTAAAGGTGAAATTTCTCTGTATGGCTGTGACTTCCCTTCTTCTGAAGTATTCATATAACCATTTTTTGAATATTTGTAATTCATCCTGGCAGATACGTTGTATTGCTGATCTTTAGAAGCATCCTTTTGTAAGAGAACAAATTTAGATAGATAGCTTTTCAAATGGGACTTGATTGCAGAGAAGTATTTATAAAAGATTTTCCCAGGTGGGACCAGTGCTCTAATTGGAGTGGTATCCAGCATAGCACTGTATCACTCCTCTTTTTTTTTATTTCCAAGATTACCAAATCACCACTCATTTAAGGAAGCATTCTATAGAAACTTGGCAGGAGCAGACAGACTTGCACATTGGCAGGACAGCAAATACCGTCTGCCTCTGCTGAGCTTCTGTAGGGACCAGGAGGCTGCTCCGGCACCCGCGCCGGTGCCTAATGCACCAGCATCTTCTTGCCTCTGTGAAGGAGCAGCTCCTGCCTCGACTGAGATCAGACCCTCGCTCACTTTGGATGCTAAACAGAATGTTCCCAACCCAAATCCTAATTTTACCACATCAGACCTCTGATATATGCTTAATATCTTCATTTATTTGAGAAGAGGGGAAAGGTATGTGCAGTTCTAGTAAAACCCAGCGTAATGTGCCACGTGCTAATTTCTTCATTTACTGTTAGGAGACATTTTTGTGTATAGAGAAAAAAAATGAAGGGGCTTTTCAGGCTCTCACTGCTCCTTTCGGAGTGTGTTTGGGGAAAACTGTTCATTGGAAGCTAAATGAGGATCTTTGCAGGAGCCTCCTGTTAGAATATTGGCTGTGTATTGCTGTGCCATTTTGGTCTCTGAGTGCCCTTTTCAGATAAGCAGGGCATGTGTGTGTGTGCACACACGTGTGTACACATGTGTGTTAATCCTTGTGTCCTGGCTAAATGCCAATTTTGACACTTACTTTCTGTCTGCAGGCCTTTAAGTCTATTTGCATTATCATTACAGTCCAGCATTATTCACTCCTTTGCGTCCACTATTGTGCTGCCTTGCAGTACGCTGTCATAGAGAGGCAGATTTTAGCGAGAGGGCTGGGAAATGGGTATGTTCAGGAGGAAGGTTCCTGGGATCTTTCCTAATCAAAACTGTAAAGAGGGTACCAGAGGGTAAACCCTAGTACTCTGCACTTTCCAATGCAGGATTGCCTGTCACTTTTGCACATTTATGACTCCTGACTAGCTGCAGTACCTCAAATCATCCATTGCATTAGAGGGAGAGAAGCTCCCTTTACTACTGCCACGTCCTTTTCTCCAGCAGCTTAAGAACAGTTGAGAGAAAGATTGACCACTGTGTTATTCATCCTGGGCCTGACTGAAGTACTGAAGATACATTTCTGGGCTATGTGTCCCTGTCTGTCCCCCAGTCCCATCAGGCTCCTGTTGGGCTGCTGGAGAGAAGGACAAAGCAGCAGTGATCACTCCGCGGGGAACCACAACCTCAGACCAAAGCAGGGATGCTACCGCCAAGAGGGGGAACATTGGACAGTGTCGGAAGGAGAACAAAGAGTGTAAGGACTGACTTTAGAGGAACGAAATTTCTCTGGGGAGCATTAGCAGGGACAACAGCTTGGGCATATTTGCTCTGAGGTAGCAACTCATCATGCTTTCTAATCTCACTTCTGACAGCACTGCTGGTGATGTAAACTGTTGTATAAAAGCCCAGGATTATTTTATTGCTATTACTGCTCTTCCACTTAAGCATTTTAAGTACAGGAGATGCTTGTCTGTAAAAATTAGAAATAAATTCTACAAAATAATATGCCTGTTATACATAGTATCTATGAAGCTAAATTTATTAGCACTCTGCAATATGTCAGTTATTAGACAGCTTCTAAAATACGTCATTTTGTTACTTGTGAGTGTATTTCATTCCACCATAACTTTTCTATGAAATAAACAGCATGATATAGATTATTATACCAGAACTCCATCCCAAAGTATCATGTCTAGTATTAATGTGAATGCCAAGTTAGACTCAGATCACTGTTCAATAATCAGAGTCTTTAAGCTCTCCATCTATCTTTCTACTTAAACATCTCTATTTAACATGCAGTCTGAAAACAACGGCACATACTCTAAAATGGCAAAGTATTTATTCACTCAGATGTGGGAGTGTTCATTCTAACCAGTTGTCATCTGTCAACCAAGAGATAACTTTATATGCATTTCTCACTTTCTTTTTTAATATGTCTGGTTTTTTATAGCCCTTGATCCATCCAAAGATCCATGTTTGAAGGTGAAGTGCAGCCCACATAAAGTGTGTGTCACTCATGACTATGAAACTGCTATTTGTGTAAGCCGCAAGCAGCTGGTACACAGGTAAGGAAACTTTAAGTTGTTTGAGGTTTTTGTGTCTTCACAGGCATACAGTATGATGAGAAGAAGTAAAATGAGAAAACTCCAAAATGGACATGAAAAAACATAATCTTAAAACATTCCTTTAAAGTTTAATTTGCATTTTTTTCCAAAACCAAACAGAAGTCTTATTATTTATAACTGAGGCTATTCCAAAAAGATGAACTGGAACATGGTGCACCATGTAGTCTGGAGTGCAGAATGCTCTCCCAGTTCTGGGAGTGGTTTTCTCCTCCCAGAGAGCAGTAACTATGCATAAGTTAAAATCTGAAAACCTGGAATATGAAAACATTGTGTCAGACACATCTACAGTTCCTGTAACTTAATTAGAAGCAATTAAAAATATTAATAAAGGACTTTTTTAAAACATATCAAACCTCTGCTTAAATTTAGTAAAGAACTGAAAAATGTTGGTGGAACTTTGTAGACCATCTCCCTGGTGAGTCACATAATTACAGAAATCTCCAGATCTGATGGCTGACTGACTGAATTAAGAGCAAATAAAATAGCTAATATGTTAAAAGCTTTGGCCAGGATGTTCAGATTAGACTACAGAACTTCACTGAAGGAAGCTATGAATAAACAAAGAAAAGCCTCCTTGAGCATAGGTTGAAATATGCTATGAACAATCAAGAATGAAGAAATTTATAAACAAATTTAGAGAAAACAAACTAACATTGCCCTACTTTGGAAGCAGAACAAGTAGAAACAGTAAGGAAACTGGTCTCAAGTATCTCCAGAGGCTCTCTGAGTCAAGACCCGGAATAAAACTGAAGAAATAAGCCCTTCCGCTTGCCAACAGATGTCAAATAAAACTGTACTGCTGTAATGGGCGACTCGGAACGGTTGGTCTGTACTTTAAGGAAGATACGTTGTCTTGCTTTCATTACATTTGAGTGACAAATCTGGGGACTGGTCTCTAATTGCTTTCCCTATTTAGTAGTGAAGCAAAAATTCACCTGTAACAACTCAGGTCCCTCAATGTCATTGTCAGCTGAGATTGTAGTTCCACAACTGTTTAAGCCAAACTAAATTCAGGATGATCTGATTCCCAGGTATTAGTACTACATCTCATCTTACCTCACTGCTACCTGCCTGAGGAAGCTAATACAGTAAAAAAAAAATTGCATTTGATTTATAATACAAAGTTAATGGTGTAATGTGCATGAGGCAGTATGTTTAATCTTTGGGTTTCAATATGTAATGAACCCTGGAAGGATGTTAGGAGTGTGTCTATGTGCAGTGCTTACATTCTAATGACATTTTTGGCATTATGTAGCTTACATTTTCTAGTTAGGATGGATTTAAAGTGCTTGCATTATATAGTAGTCCTTATGATATATAGACATAGATGTTAAGCCAAATGCTTTCTGAGCTATTTCCAGTATTTAATGTCCCAAAAGTGGTCAAAATGATACAGAGTAATGGTATAGAGGAGGAGCTGAATATCCTTTCTTTTCCAGAAACCAGGCTGTGTTTCATGTGATCTCTCTCTGATTTCTCCACTGCCTGCAGCTATTTCAGCTAACCTTTGAGGAGCACTGTGACTATGGAGATGAATAGAAAAGTATTGAAAACTTACTTTGAAAATTCTCCAAACAATTTCCTGCAAGTTTTGTAATGCTGAAAGAACTACTGCTGATGTGTGATAGTGGCACATATGTCCCCAAAGTGTTTTTATTCTCAAAATATCCAGCTACCCTTGCTTCAGAGGGTAGACATGTCAATGAGGAAACTAACTAGGCCAAATTGTCTGCTGATTTGGATCTGTGGAGTAACACCACTAAAGATTTTCATCTTTAGTCCCACAACATTCTGTTCTTTTTTCTGTGCCTGACCTAAATACTCCAGTCATATTTAAGGGTGTGTTAATCAGGAGTAAATGCATTACAAGAGGTGGAGTTGCACCTATTTAAAAGTAGGGAAAGCCTGAATATATTAGTGTGGTCATATGTGTAGTAAGAACTATCAAATAACACAGCACCATTGCGATTGTTTTGCACATTCACAGTGATTTTGGGTGTGCTCAGAAGGATTTTCCATTTTATGCATCATTATCAACTTGCTGTAGTGGCTTTACAAAGCATGTAGGCTCAGCAAAAAGTAATCAGGAGAGGAACATCTTGTGTTATTGCTGAGGTTTCCAGACAGAGCTGCACCGATTTGCATCACCTGATTAACTGGCCTACTGAAGAGTTGCAGCACAAGGAAACTGTATTTTTCCAGGCATAGTGTAGCTAACTTTGAAATCACCAGTGACAACACATTGCCATTGCTGCTTCATTTCCTTTGTGCTGGAATGCACACTTTTTAAACCACTGCAAGAATACAATAACAGCGTATAACACTGAGTTAAATGGAAACTTGTTATTTTATATTTACTCAGACCCTGGCTCCCTGACGGCTAACTCATCCTGTAAAGCTTTCCGTCTCATGTCTTTAGAGTAACTCTCACATCTGGCAGCCACATATTTCACGGTGCTGTGGCTTTGGTCCTGCCCATGGTGACCTGCTGGATGTGGGATCCCCTGACCCAGCTGACAGGGCACACGGGCTGGGTCCATGGGAGAGCAGGTCACGGTGCCGCTCGGTCTGGTTGGGGGTTACCCCAGGGGTGCCAAAGGAGCCTGCTAGAAGTCCCGTGCCCCAGGGGCAACCTGGCAGCCTGACCCCTCCTCTGCAGCCTCCTCCTTCCCTCCCCTCCACAGCCACCTAGTGAGCAGCCCTTGGTCTTGAAAATAACGGAGAAGATGTCTGAGAAGTGTTTCAGACAGATAATAGCGTTTTGTCAGCACATCCTCTAAGGCGTTTACAGTACAAATTGCACAGGGCATTAAGAGAAAAGGCAAGACTGAGCAGTGATTGAAGGGAGTGTAAAAGATAAATTTGAAGGTGCCTTCGTATACGCTTAATAGTCCTTGGACTAATGATGGAGCCTTATGAAATCTTTTGTGTGGCTTGAAAACCCTTTCAATTTGGACATGATCTATGAGGAAGGTTCGTTATTAGTTCAGTTTTGCATGAAATGCAGTAGTTAATATCTCTCAAAGATTACTCATACATTTGCAGTCCTGGAAAACTTCATACCGTTTGTCTCTTCTGGTGTTGCTAGTGAAGCTGGTGGGAAGGAAAGATGTCACTTGTGGGCTTTTCTGAAAAGAACAGAATTAGAAAAGAGGATTGATGAAAAAATAATGGGCATATTAACATGTCCAGGGTTTACAGCTTTGTTCAGTCTATTTAACTGGCAATCACCAATTAGTTCATCACTGCAGTGTATGTCACTCACAAAGGTAATCATGCAACCTCTCTGCTTCTCTGCTGTGACTTAGAAATCCAGCTATTTACTCAGTATTTCTTCAGTACCTTTGAGGCTACTGTTGCTGACAAAAAAGGCCACTACTGAGTTCCTCACGAATTTTTTTTTAAGATCTAGACAAGTTCCCAGATCATGGAATGGTTTGGGTTAGAAGGAACCTTAAAGACCATCTAGTTCCACCCCCCCTGCCACGGGCAGGGACACCTTCCACCAGACCAGGTTGCTCCAAGCCCCGTCCAACCTGGCCTTGAGCACTGCCAGGGATGGGGCAGCCACAGCCTCTCTGGGCAGCCTGTCCCAGCGCCTCACCACCCTCACAGGGAAGAACTTCTTCCTTCCATCTGATCTAAATCTACCCTCTTTCAGTTTAAATCCATTACCCCTTGTCCCATCACTACACGCCCTTGTACAAAGTCCATCTCCAGCTTTCCTGTAGGTCCCCTTTAGGTGCTGGCAGGCTGCCATAAGGTCTGCCCAGAGCCTTCTCTTCTCCAGGCTGAACAACCTCAACTCTCTCAGCCTGACTTCACAGGAGAGATGCTCCAGCCCTCTGATCGTTTTTGTGCCCTTCCTCTGGACCCACTCCAACAGGTCCATGTCCTGCTGATGCTGGGGCCCCAGAGCTGGACGCAGTACTGCAGGTGGGGTCTCACGAGAGCCGAGCAGAAGGGGAGAATCGCCTCCCTCGACCTACTGGTCACACTTCTTTTGATGCAGCCCAGGATACGGCTGGCTTTCTGGGCTGCAAACGCACATTGGTGGGTCCTGTTGAGCTTCTCGTCAACCAACACCCCCAAGTCCTCCTCCTCAGGGCTGCTCTCAATCCACTCATCGCCCAGCCTGTATTTGTGCTTACACATCAAAAGCTTGGTCTGACCAATGTGGCAGTGTTGGCAACTACACTTAGCCACATGGAGCAGTAAATTCTCCCTCTTTCTTTACAAATCCTGCAGTTGATACGCTATTTCTGGTTAGGGAGGACTCTGTTGAAAACAAGTCCAGTAAAACATCCCCATATGTGAAACTGAGCATTTTCATACCAGTGCTATTCTATGTGCTATTTGTATTTGTGCTTTAAATTGTATCCAAAAGGGAATTCATGAATGAAGAAAGTTCATAATTGCAAGAATGTCAGTGACCCACCTGCTTTGAAGAACTGCTTGGGAGCATTACAGAAAAATCTTTAACCACAGCAAATGCACTTCTAGGGATTTACCGAAAAATTGTGCACATAAGCAAAGATTTTAAACAGTGCTGTTCCTCAATGGCTATGTATTAGATCATTACCTTTTAAAATGCACTAAATATAGGGCCTATAAACCTTAAGCCTGTTGGTTTGCTCTCTTCTCTGACTCATGCATGTCTGTGTTTTCTCTTGCTTGCTTTGCTGCTAAATGCTAGTGAGGGTTTGCAAAACACCAAGGACTCCTTTGGGGTAACACCTTCCTGTGCCCAAAACCTGACTCCCATATTCTCAGTGGCCTGACGGATGTGAGGGAGGACTTGTTCCTAAGCTCGTGATGTTTAAATCTGCATGACTTATGTGGTAATATTTATCAAAGCCTGAATACATGAGCAATCTATATGAGGTGTTGTAACAGACCCAAACCTGGGAGGTGATTAATTATCTTTGGATCTACTAATAACATCAGTTTGTTCCCCAGTTAGCCTTGCTGTGCTCACAGCTTTTTTCTACTGTTCATTTTCATGCTGATTCAGAAAATAATTGTTGTTCTTTTATGTATTAAGTACAGTTCAAGGGAAAAAAAAGCATATCCCAAAGGGAACTTTACAAAAGAACATTGTTCAGCTTCCTGTTGGTGTATTTATTAGTGTTAATTTTATGTGGTTTACTTGTATGTATTTTCTTGCATGGGTTACCACAAGCAGCAAGATGGGGGAACCCAGACAATAATAGGGCAAGACCGCTGGGTAATTTATTCATTTTCTTGTCTTTCTCCATGAAAACTATCCAAGTAGTTTTTCTAGTAAGCTTTTATTACCTCACAATGTTTCCAAAGTAGAGTGTCAATATTTCTAACTTCCCTGCAAATCCCTACTTTTCTTTCAGTTTGTGCTAAAATGAAGAGGGAGGGGATGTGACTCCCTAATAGGGTGAATTCTCCCCCTTTTCACTGAAGCCTTGACGCTTTCTTGTAAGCTGGCAGGTGCAAGAGTGGCAAAATTACCCAGAAAATTTGAAAAAATCTGCTGTAAAAATACTGTTCTTTCAATTATGATTTAATCTTAGCTGAGGAAAAATGCAGTTGTTTTCAATGGTGCTGCAGTGGAACACAGTTTATTCATCCATCCTGGGTAGGCAGCACGCCAAAAAATGTGTTCTGGGACACTGAGGCCTTCCTAGAGAAACAGGCCTCCATAACTTTAATGGTGAGATGTGGGACTTCACTCAATAATTCAGGATAATACAGCTCTATAATAAAAACATTATGAAGATTAAATTGTTAATGTATGCACCGGATGCAGAAAACATAAATATCTAAATTATTTTTCACATCCCCAGAGTTTCTTCTAAGTTCTGGGATGAATTCACAGTTATGAGTTAATTTTTACTGCAGATTTGTTTAAGGGCACCAAATGAATTCTTTTGTTGATTAACATTTTCAGAATTAAGGGAAGAAAACTGCCCAGTTCAGAGCAAAAATAAAATCTTTTGACAGTTGTTTTAGAAAAAAATAAAGCCATTTCAGATTTGTTGGATTTTTTTCTTTCAAGTAACAATACAACAAGATTTACATCTCTCTGCAAACTGTTTTGGAGTTACTAAATGTGATTTTCCCTGAAAACAAGAAAGTTTTCATGTGAAACATTTTATCCACCTTTAACGCTGAGCATTGATTTCTCTAATCTACTGGCATAGATTTTTGCTTCAGAAGAAAGAGCGTTGAAATATTTGATTAAACACACACTCACAAAAAACAACAGATTGCATTAGGTGTTTTTTCAAACAGATATATTGTACTGGGGAAATTGCCAAAATTTAGGCTTATTATTCCCAAGGGTACCTCTGACAGAATCTTGTAGAATTATTTTAATCTTCTATGAATGAAAGTTCTAGACATGAACAGGATGGAGTAAATGGCTTTTTTTTGGTAATTTGTAAACTATAATGCATTACTCTGTAAAGACTATTATTCTTTCTAATATCTAATCACTCATGGTACATTGCACAGTTTAACTGTAGCTCATGCTGTTTGTCCAGAAAAATAAATGAGAATCCAGGAAAATCAAAAGAGCGAGGGGCCTTTGAGGTCACAGCCAAGTAAAGCACATAATGTGATGTGCAAGTGGTGTGCAAGTGATGTGTGGAAGTCCTTAGAGAAAACGTGAAAGCTTTTAGAAGTATTTCATTTCTCGACTGCCTGACAACAAAGGCACGCCTCTGCTACAGTGCAAAAGCTTTGGGTTTTGCAGCAGACAAGTAATAGACATGTGGAAATCAGGAATGTTTGTTTTTCTTATGTGGGCTATGTTGCCTTGTAGTAAGACAGAGAGCACATGGTATGATGTGCCATCAATCTACAAGTGCTCAAGGGGACCACTGAATATTAAGAGAGAACAGCATAAGAGTCTGGCACTATCCTTTGTTCCCCATTACAGTTATTTTTAAAATTTTGATTATGAAAATTTAAGCATGAACCCCCAAAGGTCACTAGCTTTTCCTCCAAGACGGTCTCCATCTTTAACAGCCTGGGATTCAGTCCAAGGATGCTTAAATATTCGAACAGCACTCACCGGTTTTAAAAGCAGATATTACTCTCCTGAACAGGATAATCTGTAAAATGTAGGTCTCATTTTCCAAGTGGTCCATTTCTCAGCTTCAACTCTGCCTAAGGTAAATTGCTTTTAACTAAAGAGACCGTAGGGAGAGTCTGTGGAGGGACTGGCTTTCATCAGTCAAGATGATATGAGCTGGTTCTGTTCTGAGTCATGAGAGTGACCTACTGGCTGCCAGGAGTTTCTGCACAAAAATCCTCCCGTTTCTTATTTTCTGGAGGAAGCTGGCTATGGTATCTCCCCTCAATAGACAAGACTTCATGTGCCTTTTAGGCTGTTTTCTGGCTTTCCCGAGCTCTAGATATGCTGCTGACTTTGGTGTATTTCAAACCTCAGAGGTAAAAGACTCCTCAACATTAGCAAACAAGTAGAAGGAAAGATCCACCTTCCTTGACTTCAAGTACTGCAGTCATCTTTAAAGCTGAATTCAAATATGGTTCTTGACTCAAAGCAAAAAGCTCCCAAGTTTTATACCATGCATTTTGGAATTTCCATGCATTTTCAAACTTCCACAGAAGAATGTAGACATGCTAAAGTATGATCAGACAGAGCATAGACATCTCCCATGGAAATTGCACAACATTGTTGCCAATAGCCTAGATGGGAAACTTTCTGCATCCCGAGGCCAATTAGCCACGCTGCACTTCTCTCCCCAGAACTGGTAACTCATTGCTAGTCATGCTTCATCAGCGTTAGAGCTCATTAGAGTAGTGCAAGGTGACTGTCGCCTATTGGACATGAGTAATTCTTGAAATATATGGTAGTGCACAGCTCTTTTATAATGGATTTTAGTGTGTAGTCCTTATCTCTGTCTGCTTTGGCAATAGCAATAGATGAACTCATTCTTGCTATCAACAGGGGATTTACTGTATTTTATTCACAGTCACCAAGCACCTGGCTGCTGGGGTGAACATCTCACTGCTAAGGTCATTGTCTTTTACTCTGCAGCTCCTCTCTTACTGTGCTCTACTTTACTGTGAGGCTGCTGCAGGCACAAGAGGAAATACAATGGTTATTGAGACATTCTCCTGCTGCAGAACTCCTTTTAGACCAGTATCAAGCACTCGCTGAAAACCACCTCAGTACCTCTGGATACCTTTGCTGTCATCAGAAAGTTATTACAGTGAATAGAATAAGAAAATCATCTATTCTCTTCTGCACTTTAATTAACATTTATAAATAGTTTGTGCATTTAAAGGTAATATTATTGGATGGATTGAATACCACTTTGTAAAATTCCTGCCCTTAATATTTCTAGTTGTACGCTTTTAGCGGTATATAAAAATGGACCAGAAGTGACTTCTTGGATCATTAAGTTCAGTCCCTCTGCAAGAGTATCATATAAACTTTTTTTATTAGCCTACCAACCTCTGTCTTAAAGATAATAAGGTTTATTGCCCCCTCTACTCTGTTTGGAAGAATCTTAGCATCTCAACCCTTCTGGTTAGAAACCTGCTAATATCTAGCTTAAATTTATTCAAATCCAGCTAAAACTTCTGGAGTTTTCCTAAGTGGTTCCTCAGTATTTATTTGGAAAGAATGACTTTCTGTGGTTTTGCTAGACTTAGCAAATGCTCCTACTCTTTTCTTACAGCTCTCTTAAAAACACATTCGTCTTGACTGTCTTAGTTTTCCTTTGTGGCAGAGCTTATTGGGCTTGGCTGCTGAGATCAGTCAAGAAATTAAACTCAAAATTATCACTTTGTCTTCTTGCTATTTAAACTCTTTACACATCTTTAGGTATTATATTCCCTCTGAGTCATTGATTATTAAGATTTTAATCTTTATTTCTTAAATTAATCCCCTCTTTTAAGTGCCTGTTCCATTCGTGCCTGCTTTAAACCTGTGGTTGTCCTTCCCTGAGCCCCAGTAGAATATCTGCAATTCGAATCTCCATATTCCAGGTGGGCTTTCAGCTGAGCTTTCTGGAGGACAGTTCTGGCTTTAATGTTCTGTGTACCTCTGGATTGATATACAGTCCAGAATTGGGTATACATATATGGAATTTACTGTTAGAAGGATTTGTACATAGCATTCTACATTTGTTTCATCCTCACTAGAAACATACAATAGCCAAAATTACTTTTCTCTGAGCAAAACATTTTTTATTAACATGATAACAAAAAGAGGGGGAGGAGGGAGTTTGAAATAAATACAAGCCATACCTAATAGAGCACTACAAACTATATATTATAAACTATGTATAAAATTCAGTGTTTAGAGCTCTGAGTTCTGACTAATGTGAAACTTAAATGTATAATGGTGGAAAATGCATGTCTGAAAGCTCATGTGTGAATGTAAGTTTGTGCAGCAGTTTCATAGGGAACACAAGCCAGCAGGAAAACTTAAATACATGAAAGAGAAAGTAAGGGCAACACAATGTTTGTTCTTCAATGGTTTTACTATCTCAGTGGGCTCTTTTGGTGACTGCAGAATTGGTCATATATAAACCTCTTGATATAGCTCTTATCAACTTGTCAGGAGCTAGCATTCAAAGCTAAGTTAGCATCCAAAAACTCCTGTTTCCCTTGAGATATCTAGAGGAAGGCTGAGTTAAAAGTTCAATCACCTCCTCCATGGCATTTGTCTCTTCCTGACTTGGATTGTGAGCTGTTTATAGCATAAGGGATGTTGGCTTTTTTGTTGTTTGGAAATCTCTTCTTGCTCACTCTCAAGTGAAAACAGTAATTGGTATAAATGTCATCTGCTTGGCAAATGTCAAGAGATTTGTCAAGAAATGAATAATGAACAAATGAATAAAGTTGGATGGGACTCTGCCTTTATATCCTCATCCTGTAAGAAGACATTAGGCTTTGCATGCTTGGTAATTCTTGGATTTTTAATGCTTTTTCAAACAACCTTAACACATCGTCATTATCACTATTATTAAAATATAAACAGGTAGGTATATTCAGATGTGGGACCCAACAGGACAGTTTTACAGGCTGTCCTTATACCTGTCAGCAGTACCACATTTGGCCATTTACCTTGGAGGTTGCGTGCATGTCTTTTTGCCTTGAGTTGTTGGCTGACTTTATGACTACGTTAACCCTCCAATGACTTGGAATCTGCAGTCTTTCTGGGTTTACCACAACCCAGTAGATTAAGAATGTATTTCCCAATTCAAGCTCTTTGTATTTTCTATGTGCTAAAAATCTTAACCACAGAACTGCTAGAAGCAAATTTGTAATGGTATTTGATACGTGTCTGCATTTTTGCCGTTTATCCCTATCTTAAATCTGTTGAGTAATCCAGTCAGTCAGAAATTATTATTTAATGTTTACAAATGACCTCCAATGCTCCGAAAATTATTCTGTATTTATACAATAATCTGTTTACTGGAGATTCTAAATTTATTGCTGGTTTTTGCTGTAGAAGCCCCAGGACATGAATGTGTTCAGTGGAAAAGTCTTTTTAGTGCTAATAAAAGGCATGGTTTTGTAAGATTGGGACTGATGTTTATGGCAAAGGAATTTTATTAAAGCTTTTCTTCAATTTTCAACATCCCATTATATTGGAAAAAGTATTAAATGCACAGCATTTTAAAATCTGCCTTTTGATAAACAGCATTATACATTGCAATTCAGTGAATGTTACAAACAATATGTTTTGTATGAAATTTTCAAATTAGGCCTTAAAAATATTGCATTTCATTTGATGCTGGTCAGCTTGCTGCTTTTTACAATCGTGTGTCTTCAATGTGATGCAGACTCAACGTACCTAACTTTTAAACCTGCTAAAGACTGATCTTTATTGTTTGTAAAACAGTTCTATATTTTACCATTACTCTTCTGAGATTTCCAAGTTATTGCTTCTCAAGCCTTTCGCTAGCAGTGAAAGGCATTGCTAACAATAGGCTAAAATTCTAATGAGTTGGGCCAGACTCTTCTTTTACACCTCCTGCCTTACATAGTTCACAGTTTTCTATCCCGTGTGTATGGCTCTGTTGGGTGGGAAACCTTGGCTCCTCTAAAGGTGGAAGTGGTTTTCTGCAGAGTTCTGCTGAATTTCATATCTGGTTCAACATCCTTCATCATTTCAGGCACAAAACTTCACTAGGAAAAATGATGAAGCCATATCCAAGACCACCCTGAGGAATTCAGCAGCGAGGATCTTTACAGGCTTTCATTTTTGAGTTAAAGCTTGCAAAAAACTTACACTGTGAAGACATTTTCCACATAGGTTTGCCAGTTCCAAACTAGATTAGCAACAAAGGTATGAATGACAGCTAATATAAGAAGTTGAAAAAGGTAGTCTTAGGTGTTTTACCCCTTTCACAGCCATGCAGTTCCATCTAATGGCACTCTTTTGAAAGAAATGGCATATGGAAACAAGAGAAAGGAGCTTCTTGCATCGATCATTTTCTTATTTGGTGCAAGTTATGGTATCAAAATTAACTCTTAATCTGTTACTTCCTGCTTCTTTAATATTTCAATTTCTATCATTTTCTTTTCATTAATAAGCTTATGATTGCCTGCTTAGTGCTCTGCCAGAACTCATCAAGAGCTCAACCTACAGATTTTCAATTTAGTCATTTTATATCAGATTAATTCAACCAATGAACCACAAATGACATTATTTATGGACATGAGCCACCAAAGTACAGTCTGTTTAAAGCTCTGTACATAGGGACTACTAACGATGATTAGAAATCAAGCCAAAATATTTTGCTTCTTTAAATATGTCAGTTCGGGTATCACTGTTCCACTTACAAATTAACGGAAGAAAGGCAATGCTGTGTCATTAACTTTTTGGGCAAAAGGAGGAATACTTTAGCACACTTTTGAAAGACGTATTGCTTGTGTCTTTAGATTTAAGCCAGTCTTATAATAAATGATAATTTCATTCCCAGGAGCATCTTCTGTACCTTAAAAAGAGGGGCGGAAAATATCTTGACATTTCTGTGTAATACTTTACACTTATTATGCAGCCAATTTCTTAAGGGAGTCAAGGAAGGAAGCACCATGCCGATGTGCGTTTTAATTACAGTCCATATCACCAATGCAAAACTCTTGTGTGATCTCTCTAATAATTGCAAAAGGTGATCATATGTTTGAACTTCCAAACCTAACAAGGAAAAGAAGGAAATTCACTTCTGTAGTTTGAGCTCTTCCCCTCATTCTTTCTCGCTTGAATCTGCTGTGAAAATCAGTGCTAAGTTCTCAGTGCCCGTAGTCAAAAGATCAAATTTTATCTCGTATCACGTCTCTTCGTGGCTCCTTAAAACTGAAAAGAGTTATCATTTCAGGATCCCAGAACTCTCAGGATTTGACCTGGTGGATTTGATGGTCTGGAGGCTGTGAGCAGGCAGTCCATGAGACAATGTTGAACTCCAGCATTCACTTTCCTCAACAGGAAAATATTGATTCGTTAAAGCCCATCTCATACTTACATGCCTATAGAGCTGGAAGCCTACAGGGTCATTTTATGTTTGGAGGATCAATATTCACCTTTCTCATCTGTAAATTCAGTGGTATATCTTTTATCAAGGACTGTATATTCATTCTAAGCCACTTAACTGGCTACAGTGTAGAGCTAAAATAAATAAATAAATAAATAAATAAATACCAAATATATCATGATAGATTCTGTTACATTAATGAAGCGTAATTACCAGGAAACATTTCTACAGATCTGTGCTATTAAATCTTTGTGGAATAGCAGGGGCAGGAAGATTAACAAGTTTTCAAATTAGTTAAGAGAATTATCAAGCCTTCATTCTGATATCAATTATTGGATTTATGTTCACTACTTTAACAATGAAATCCTAAAAGATTTATTTCAAGTAAATACAGAATGTTCAGTGATTGCAATTTAAAAAGTAAAAATTTCTAGCAGATTCCACAGAGTTATTTCCTACTCTAATTAGTATATTAAAAAAAGAAGAAAAAGAAAACTTGTATTGCAGCCAGTGTAAAACTGCCACCTCTATGAAATCAAATATTGCAATTAGATACAGTACTTAAAACTGGGGTTTTTTTTAATGTTCTTGGATTAGCTCTTAACTTTGTAGAATTATCTGTATAGTCTTTGCAGTCTCCGTTTGCACTCAGCTCCCTGCTGAGAATTTTTTAACACGGGAACATTTTGAGAAAGTGGAAATAGAAATAAGTTTAAAATGAAAACAAGCTTTCAGCTTTAAGTATTGAGTAGACATGTACTGGAGTCTTCTGATGAAATGGTTTTCCTGTCAATTCAACAAAACATTTTCTAGGACTGTAAAGAGTAGTTCTTGACAAGAGTCTCTCACCTCAGAAATGTGAGTAGGATGGTGAAGAGACCTTGAATGTAGAATGTAAAAAAGAGAGGTTCAAGCCTAGTCACTCAGGTAGAATGGTCTTCTGGATCTTCTAATAAGTGGTTATTGCCTTTTCTTTATGGCTTTCCCTGAAAGTCTGTAGCTTTTATTCCTTTCTCTTGGCGTTAATTGGAGAAGGGATTTGGTCCCATCAGCCTGGGTGAGTGCCTTCGTCACTGGGTTGTCAAACTGGTATCCGTCCATGTCTTACCCAATGAATGTTTCATTAATTATGCAAAATTGACTCAGTAGCCTGATGGTTATGGCACTCAACTGGGACTCAAGCTCTACTGAGTCTGTACTGCTATTGTTAACAGAAAGGTAAATAAAATCCACTCCCGTGACTTCCCAGCATCCAACCTTTGAGAAGTCAGTAAAATCAGACTGATGTAATCACCACCCCCTGTCTTGATGACATGACAAATTTACTTTATATTAAAGTGGTGAAGAGATTCTGTAGCATATAGTTACTCCCAAATGACTTGAGCATTCAATTATCATTTGTACCTAGGGAAGATAAGGCATTATTTTCTTTCATTATTATCTCAAGAGGCAGAGTATGGCTTTGCTCCTGGAAAAGTGTCCAGAGACATTTTCTCTACTCTTTTCATTATTTGGGAGTGACCTAGCATTGCTGCTTTCATATTTTATTTCTACAATGGTAGAGATGAAACATATTGGATTATGATTTCTGAAAGATGCAATCCTTTGTCTGGGTCTTCACTGGTTTCTGATGAATGCCTACTATCCAAAAAAAGAAAAATTCCCAGTCTTCTTTCTTCTCCATTTTCTGGGACAGTATCTTTAATAAGTGGATATTGCAAAGTAGACTTTCCCAATAGCCTTCAACTAGTCTTTTTTCTCAGAATTCTCTTTGCATACTGAAGAACAGGCAATTTCTGTCATTATCTCTCTTCATACTTTTCCGGGAAAATCAAATGCTTCACTGTGTTCTGAGGACTTGCTACTAGACCTGCAGGATTCAGGAAAAAAAATCTCACAAATCTTGTGAACGCTTAGTGATGTGATCACTCTAACTACCGCAGTATTTTGGTTATATTACATTTTAACTCTAGCAGCAAAACTTGTCATGAAATAAATTTTCTCTGACAGTCTCTGTAGTTTTCTCCTGCCTAGAAGATCAGCACTTTGAAAAGAAATTATTTTGTCCCTTAATGAGGGCTTATGTTACCTCACACATCTGAATAACCATGCTCCTATACAACATAACATCGTTTTAAATTAAAGAACAATTTTTGTACCTTGAGGCTCTTTTACAACCCCGTAAAATTTCAAAATTATGTTACTTTTCAAAAAAAGGAAATGTACCCGAGGGCTAAAGCATGCTGCGCAGTTCATTGGAACCCAATTATTTTCACTGATATATTTTATCTCCTGTTTATTTTTATGTATTTTTATTTTTCCTCTGGCCTAAACTATATTCTCATCTTTAGAGTTTTCTCATCTTTCTTGCAGCACCATACTGAATCTGTAATACTTTACACTCCTTATTGTGCAGCCAATTTTTTAAGGGAGTCAAGGAAGGACTGTCCCAACAGTTATGATTAGGATTAGAGGAGCTTTCATCTGCAGTCCCACTTTTGACCCAAACTGGATGAATCATCTGTTAATTTTTCATGTAGCGCACTCTGCTAGAAAGGAGTAGTTTTGTCATAGTTTTGGAGAAGATATTTGAACTAAGTTATTTCACTTTTGCAAAGGTTCTTTGCAAAATGTTGTTGTTTACAATTTACCTTAAAGACACGATAGTGACATTTTGTTCTGAAGTAACATTTAAACTATCGCTGATGGAGAATGTAGCCTTAAGACCAGATTATGCTGCAATTTTGTCAATTTTTCTTCTGTTTCCCCTTTTTCTTTCTCCTTTTACTGGCAATAATTTTGAGCCTTCCAACTGTGTTAATCTCAAGAGGCTTCATAAAATACAGAGGATAAATGTGATCTAGTTACTCTCATTAAATCAGTTTATTAGAATTCTTTGTTGGAATTGGTGAGAAACTTTTTTCTTGTCTCCTCACAAATTTGGAGTTTTAGCATTTTTCCATCTTAACAAAAAGAAAAAATCTTGACAAAATTCATATTCAGATACACAATAAGGTTCAGTCAAATTACTTTGTTTGTTCATCTGATCTTGAAATATTTCAGTTTCATTTTGATGTTTCTTTTTTAACAGCTTCTGGTGTAAGTTTTGCTTTAACACAAAAAGGCTTTTAATAAAAACTAGCCTATAATTCTGAATTTGGGTAAGTAAAACATTTTGACAAGATTAGCTCTTTTCTCCTTCAGCATCCATTTTCCCATGGATTATTTTGCTTTCAACTAGTCAGCAGTCGCTTCTTTGAGAAAGAAACGTTAAGTATGTTTCTAAACTTTCCATATTCTCAGTTTCAAGACAAGGGTCACTGAGGCACCAACTACTTATCCTGACGCACAGGAAATAAAGCACTGGGTGGGAAATGATGATTCTAGAAAAGAAGGTCAAAATAGCTGAAAGAGAGGTATTCATAACACCTTTTAAATATCCTTTTATTTGCTGAAGTTTGATGGAATTTGCTAAAAAAAGTGGGGAAACAGCTCTTTCAAACAAGTGATTACTTGGCAGTAGCATACCAAGCTATCCATACTCTGCTAGAAGGCTATTGCTGAGATTCTTGGATGGCTGCATGCCTTACATCTCACAAACTACCTGGTCCACAGCAATATCCTGTTACTGCGTGCTTTGTTACGGCTTATGGCTGTACTGTATTTCTTGTATTTATCTGTATTTATGCAGCTACTAAAGAGAATTGTCTTTGCATCATCCACACATAGTATATAAAGTTTAGTAAAAAACAATATGGTCTGCTTAGCCTAGTTTTGTTATTGTAACTCTGTCACAGCTTTATTATGATAATATCCAGGAAAATGTTATTTAATATGTATGGGGAGTGACAGCTGGGAATTTTGCTTTGCTGATTTAGCTAGCCTCTAGCTTTGATCACCACACAACCCATCTTCTTTTATGAAACAAAGCAAACCATCATAATTAGTTGGTTGTTACAATCAGTGATCATCAACTGCAGAAGTCTAATTAACCTTAGTAGTAAAGCATAATGTAAGTTTTTGTTCATTTGTTTAATGAGTTAAGAAGTCAAGAGAACAGGGTTAGTTAAAAAGTGTTGAAAGCACTAATAAAGAATCAAACCTGCTCCTCTAGTCTAGTATCCAGTCTCTTGCCTTGCTCAGAAGATGACTCAACAGATAGAAATACAGGAAACTTGTATGTCCTCTGCTTTTTTCTTTCCTCTTCTTTAGAAATACTTTCTTTGTACCTTATGGCATTTAAATTGATGGTCTGTGTTGAACAGAAGGGACATTTTGTAGTTTGATTGTATAAATTAGTCTGTCCGTTCTTCATTGCTGTACATTGTAATGGTGTGTGCCGTTATTCTGGTCAGTCATCTGGCTTTAAACCTCTTTCAAGTCCTTTGTCAGATTTTTCTAGTCTTAGCTAATCCAGTTTACCTGAAGCCCAAGACTGCCAAATTGAATTACACTGCAGTCATTCCTGCTTAGCACCTCATCCATAGTTAATTTCTTGAGCTCCTATGTTTTAGCTGTGTATAAATTTTTCATTTGCAACAATATTTTACTTTAGCAAAGGAAGACCTCACAAGTCTGGGGTTTTTTTTTAATTAGTTCCTTTGTTAGTTCAGAAATTTTTGCTTCATTTTGAACCAGCTCCCTGTATAACTGAGGTTCATAGTCCTTTCCGAAACTCATATTCCAGTTTTTGATGAAACACAGTGAGAGCTATTCATTTCATAGCAGGTTTCACCCAGCCCTTGACAATACACCAGCGATATGTTGAATGCTGAAATGGAAACCCTGCCCTCTTCACAGCTGGGTAGAGAAGAGCTCCATCACTGACACCTTAGGATCATGATCAAGATGAGAAAAAATTTCTGTAGGCTGTTGGTCAGAAAACACGATCTGAAGTTTCAGTGTTCCTGGTATTCAGTGGTCCAGCTCACCTGTTTGTAGGGCTTTCTGCTAAGTTCTGAAAGGTAGGAAAGAAATTAGGATCATTAGAGCATGAATCCAAAACACAGTTGTCAATACATAAAACAGCCTCACAGCTGCTATATTGCAACCCTCAGAGTAAGAGTTAACCAGCCTTTGGCTTCCTTTATACGTAAGGAAATAGCCTCATGCAGAAGGTATCTCGGAGCACGTAAATTACTTTCCAGCTCTGGGAAGAAACAAACTGATATTCTGTATTTTACCTTTGCAAATACTCCTTCCCTCGCCCAAAGTATTATTTACTAATGACCCAGAACTCTGATAGGTCTAAAGGTAAAAGTACATTTTGTATCCTAAACAGTATACAGACTGAAAATAAGAGACGAATAGATTGTAAACAAGCAAAATGTGAGAATGATTGTTCAGGTGATCTGAAAGGACTTTAGGAAGAAGATGTAGGACATAGCTAAATTCATGATATTTTCCTCTTGGACATAGTGGAAAGCAGAAAGATAATGTGCTATGGCTTGCATCTGGGAAAGGAAAGATAAAGTTAAAGAATAAGTCCGGATGATAAATGTGGCGATAGGGAAACAGTGACTGAAAAATAGAGAAGCTGATGTGAGACGAAATATTGTATGCTTGGTTTTGACATGGCGAGCTTCTAATGTGGGTAAGATGTTCCTGGGAAGAAATCACAGTAATAGTACAAAGAGATGGAAGAATAAACCAGAGAGGACACCTGTAAAGTTTCTCAGACTTCCAAGGATTCAAGTGTAGAAAGGTAAGACTACACCATTACAGGTAAAGCACCAAAATGACATTGAGAGACCATCTAGACAGAACATAATACTTAATATGATACTTCCTAGCAGAGATGGAAAGAATAGTTAAGAGTAGGTGAAGAAATAACTGCTTCTCCAAGGGATCTCATTTTTGAGGTTGAATGAAGCAGAACAACGTTTCAGAGGTAGGAGGGGGAAAGTGAGAGGAAAAGGAGCTGGGAGGAGGTCTGAGCAGAGTGGTGAGGCTGAAAGATTAGAGTCAAAATGGTTAAATACAACAGTGAGTAGGAAAGAGCACTGCAATTTTTTCACAGTTTTATAAAATTCTCCTTAAACAAGCTGACCAGATCTTGAGAAAACAGGACTGAAGGAGAGAATCAGAGATGCCAGTCAGGCAGAAGGTAGACCACAAACAGTAGGTTTTGAAAGAAAAAAAGTGTTTTATGAAGAAATGCAACAACATTGGGGAAAAAAATAGAATTAATTTGCCGTGAAAAAAACTAGTGCAGTCCCTAGATTTCCACCACAGCAGCAGAGAAATGGTAGAAAGAAAGAATAAGAATAAGAATAGGGTACAAGGAATCAATAGCAAGTAGGAGAAGGACAGGGGGGAGAAGGGGATTGAAAGAGAAATTGTTGAAAGCCATCTGGGAGCTCACAGGAGTAAAGCTCAGTACACAAGACAAATGTGGTCTAAAGAGCAGCCATCTCTTATGAGTGAAATGGTTAATTCAGGATTAGTCCAAATGAGTTGCTAGAGATGAAGAAATGTTGACCCTTGTTCAGTCCATTAGTCTCTCATCAGCTAAGTCACAAAGGACGAATGGGGACAAAATCAGAGCGGTGAGGACATAGGTGTATAGTTGATCACAGCAAGCTAAACAAAGGGAA
Source organism: Astur gentilis (assembly GCF_929443795.1). Taxonomy (NCBI): domain Eukaryota; kingdom Metazoa; phylum Chordata; class Aves; order Accipitriformes; family Accipitridae; genus Astur; species Astur gentilis. The sequence continues at coordinate 18,349,200 of NC_064905.1, read as the reverse complement.
ATGTATACTGACGTGAAATTCAGGTGGGAAGGAGTGACTGAAAGTAAGGTGGCACATGTTAAGCCAACAGCATTGTCTGCACTAAACTGATTCCTGTTTAATAACTTAGCAGCAAAGCATTTAAATCTATTTTGTTACAAAACCTGTAGAAGCCCCAGGTAATGTTATGCTATATATCTAAATATGTCACTGGTTGAGCCTCACTTTTTCACACAGTAAAATATGCTTTTGAGGAAGCCGCTATAAAATGCTGAAACTTTCAAAAGTGTAACTGCATAGCTACATTGCATTTTAATGGCACCTTGAGCCTCCATGGGTAGGGGAGCCTATGGAGCTACATATTTGAAGGATATGGGAAGAATGGATGGTTTGTAATGCATGGTTGCTAGGCTTCAAGATTCAAGGTCACAGCAAAGTGAAATTTTAATAACTCAGTGGAAGTAACTCATGAAATGTATATCTTGCATTTTCTGCAAGTATGTCGATTGCATTCATCTTCAAATTTTACCTAAAGGTGTGTTTCACCACATGCTGTCTCTAGACTGGATCATGTGCATTCAGTTAGTATCATAAATTAATGTGATTATGTAAATTCTGTCTATCAGTTTGGGACCTTCCTGAAGCTCTAGTCACCTTTCATTAAGACATAGCCTGATACAAGATGGGCAATGCTCTTGATGGCCTCATTTGAGAAGCTGGGAGTGGTATAGATATTATGATCTCCATCTCTAGCATCAAATAACCAGACAGACAGCACTGAATATGTTGAGAAATTCAGCAGAATGTTTAGACATTCATAGTACTGAGCTCAGTAAATCACCAGTGCTGAATAAGCAACAGGAGCATTAGCCTATTTAGATGCTAAAAAGGATGGGATTTTAAAATTACCCAGCTCCTTACAATATTTATAACTGGTTTGGTTAGCATGCATTTCACTAACATTCATTTTATTCTAACATAGGAAACTGCATTCTGATTATTTTTTCCAAACCAACCTTGAATAGTGGATATTGACTACACTCTGGATGTGGCTTTGGGATTGTTGGGTTTTTTAATTGTCTGTTGTTTGACAAGCCAATTCTATTCAGAAATCATATATGAATTCTTAGGCAGTGGATGCTAATTGTAAAAAATCCTCAACAGCTTAATCTTCTGTAGCCTTCTTGAGAATTTAATAAGCCTCTCTCATAATAAAATGTGTCAGAAGGGGCAAATATTTTGCTAGCACAGCTTGTAACTGATTGTTTGTACCATGGTAGCAAGTATTCACACAACAGAAGTACCGTGCAGTCATTTTTAAAAAGAAACATTTGGTTTAGTGCCTTAGGGGCAAGAATTATTACTATATTTTTTAAAATGCATTTACTTTCTCATCCCTACCAGCAATATGTCAATTTTTTTGAGGATTGCATGTTATTTGCCTTAGGAAAAGCAAAATCAACATAATGAAGCAGAACGCGGCTGAGCTGTCTAAGGATGCTTGTTTGGGGGGGGGGGGGGGGGGGGGTGTCGTTGATTTTTCCCCTGCAGTTGCAAAGTGACAATAAGATTTCTGAACCTTTTTACTTCGGAAAAAAACAAACTCACACTTTTGGGGCAGTAGGGCCTTTTGGAGTGTAGAAGTAAGGAATGTGTTGCGTGTGACTGAACTGCTACCATTGCCAGAAAAAATAAGGCCAGGTTATAAACCATCTTGAAGGACATAGAGCTGATAAAGATCCCAGTGTGGGTCTGCCACCTATTTCAGCCCACTAGTTTCTCCCAACAGTTTCATTCTGCCAAGCAGCTGAATGTCTGCAGAGTCATGAGGCAGTGGAGTTTTGGTGGCATTAAACTTGACAGACCCCTGCATTTGGCCGAGAATGAGGACCCTTTTAAAGCTTGTCTATCCACAGCTTCTGGGAGGTTCATCAGTCATGTTGGAACTCCCCGGTGTTATTAAATGCTGCCAAGAAATCTGCCGTGATTTGTAGCCTTACCAAGTAACTTGCACCTTTCTCTTTGCACAGCTACTCAGCCACACAGCATTCAACATTGTAACTAGAAATATGAGCTGTAGCAGGAAAATGGTGGAAAATGACTGCTCTGCCAGATTCGGTGAAAACAATTTTGAAGCTGTCTAATTGCATGAAACAGGCCACAGCGAGTGAGGATCAGCTTTCCTTCCCAAACAAATGTGACAGCTCAGATTAATCTCACATGCCATCAGCAATTCAGCTTCCTTGGAGATCTTGGCAAGCTCTGCCAGCAGGAGGAGGCAGACCTGATCAATACAATATTTTAATATCAAAAAATAATCAGAACCTGGGCAGAGAAAAGGTACCTTCATCCTCTTAAGAAGTATTCTTTTCTGGTAACAGGGAAAAACCACACAGGCTGTCATAGAAGGAAGGAAAGCAAGCCAATGCCAACAAAAGTATTACATTTGCTCCACACTTCACCTTTAAGCACTCTGTGCCAGGTTACAGCATCTCACAGAGCATGCAAAATCCAGGGTTCAGAAGTGGCTGCTGAAGATTACTACAAACTGAGGAGCACTAGAGAAGATTTCAGCTTTAATTATGAACTTCCTGCTATCTCCCTTCCTCCTTTGAAATTCCAGGCACTTCATTTTATTTTTACATAGTTTGGTGTCTAAGATTCCTTTTTATGTTAGTATAAAAATAACGATGAAAAGGAAAGTAATTCTCTTATGAAAATTCATGAGAACAGACAGAGTTTAGAAGCTGTGTTATTTATTCAGGAGAGCATAATGACTTTTAAAAACACTAGGATTGTATGTTTGTGTGGATTTCTTGTTTTGGTTCTTTTCCTTTGTGTACCTGGCCAGTTTTCATATCTATGCAGCTGTGGAGTATATGTATTAGGTCTAAAAGTTGCAAATCATTAAGAATTTAGATGCAAAAATGAATCGCCTGTAAGCACAACAATCTGTTAGCTAAGAATGTAAGGAGACCTTTCAAACACCATTTTTATGTATTAAAGTGCCCAAAGGCAGAAATCCATGTGCTTCTTTAATGACCTTAATGAACAATCTTATAATTTTTAGTCTGGGAATAAGTAAGGCCAGGTACTAACATCTCAGAAGGATACTTGTACTGGGAGATCCTGATATTGTGCAGAACGAGTTGTCTTGGCAGTTTAACTGTATCCATATTTAAGTGCCATATTACAGCTGTTTCGACACAGACCTTGCTGTTGTTTGATGGGCCTTGCTCAAGTAGATGCACTCGGGGGTTTCTCTGACTCCGAAGCAGCGTTGCTGGATCTCAGGAATTAACCTGCAGCAGTTGTATCGAATCAGTCAGTCTAACAGACTACAGTTTTTCTGACCCTCTAGGTCCTCGGAATCCGTCTCAGCTTTTCCAAATCCTCTGTTTCTTTAAAGCCTGTAAGAAAATAAAAAGTATAAAGATCCCTTCACCTTGCAGAACCAATAACTTTGAGCACCCTGGGCCCCAAGACCCTTTCAAGAGTTGGTTGCTAACTGGACCTGGTAGGATCCATGCAAGAATCTTCAGAGCGTTTTCCCTGCAAGATGTGTCAGGTTTTTTTCTTGCAAAACATACTTCTATACCAAAACTTTCAGCCTTCCCTATATCTAGCTGACAAGTTCCTCCTGGTACGTTGTTTTCCCCATGCTTATTTTTATACTGCCTTCTTACTGTTGGTGAGAAATAGAGGCTTGACTCTTCCTTGACTCTTCCCCTTCCCTTGGAAATACCTATTTTTCATTTCATTGGAATGACACCTGATACACTTTCACCTCAACAGTCAAGATTTTCCTTTTCACTCTTTCCTAAATGTTTCATCTCCAACTCTATCTTCTGAGTACACCCTGCTTTCTGAGAATAGTCCTGTGGCTGCTGGTTCTCCCCAGCAATGAACAGATTTAATTCCCAATATAATCTCATTTGTGTCATTGTTTGAAAGAACAGCAAGCAAGTAGACTACCCATTTACTGTGGGAGAAAGTCTTGAACAAGCCTCATTCTGCCAGAAACGTCCCCAGTCACCACCATGCCCCATTAAGAATCTTTGCACATCTACCAAAGTACAGTGAGTAGAGGCCTTTTATTTCTTATGGCTCTTTAAGTCAGATTGGTTGGGGAGCAAGCGAAAGTAATCAACAGCCTTAGTACAATCAGATAGTTGAAATTATTTCTTTGAATAATGAAATCAAAGTGGTAGTATCTAAGTCCAATGGGACGATGCTGAAATGCAAAGCAGCTCTGCATGTTATTATTCTTTGTATGTGAAGGTGTGAATTCCAGGTAGAAAAATTATTCTAATCATATGTCTGTTCTCATTTTACAGTGTTTGTATTAAATAAGGAGTCTGTGTCTAATTCAAAAGCTTAGTATCCTTTTTTTTTCAAGGTAATAAGCATACACTGTTTTCTTCGCATAGCTTGACTGGTAGTGGTTCAAAGTAAATACAGCTCTTGTGAAAAATATGAAAGGTTGTAAAAATGAGGCCAAACTCCTAGCTCTAATAAACAGAATACAAAAATTATACAAAGAGAGAAGAAAGCATTGCCATTTATACTGACAAATTTCAGCTCTGTCATTCTTTTCCTCAAGAACAAGAGGAACAGCTTATGCAAAAGAAAGATAGAAACAGCCAGGCACTGCTGGGTTTATCTTCAGTGTGATAAGCTTCCTTCAGGGAGACAAGAACAAACGGTGCACAAGGCATAGAGAAGGTACAGGCAGTACATTTTAAACTCTTTCCACAGTGAATTGTTCCAGGTTCAGGAAACCATTTCAGTTCGCTCTGTCAGAGCTCATTCCAACTTCTCAGGAAGCAAAAATACTTGGTACCTGCTTTGGTGCACTGAACTTTTTAATCTTATTTCAGTAGGACGTGATTGATAAGTAGTTGTATGTGACATTCAGAATTTTGGTTTGGTATAACGTCTGGAAAGAAAGAAAGGTGGATGAAGTTAATCCTAATCTTGAGGAATGTCTCCGTGTGAGCTGTAATTGAAAGCTAATGCACACAACACAGGTTATATGGAGGATCCTTGCGGTGGCTTGGCCCACCTGTGGGTGCCTAACTCCAACTTGCCTCGCAGGGAACCTGCAAACCCTGAGGATGGTGAGATTGCTTTTGCTGCAAGAAGAGATCTCTGAAAGAGACGGTCTTCCATGCAATCAGCCCAACTAGGACCAGAGTTCTGAGAAGTCTGAAGACTTCTGCCTTTAGAGCAGAGGAGATAGGAACATGAATTTCTGTCCCTGCAGCTCTTCACGTGTCAAGGCATCTGCAAGCCCCAACCTTGGGACCTCAAGGTCACTTGCAGCCTGAGATAAACTGGCACACCACCATCTAGACCTCCAGTGGCAATGTCATTAGAAGTTCAGTAACACCAGTTTATCTCCATGAAATAATTTGGGTTTGTCACGTTAGTATTTTGTAGTTAAAGCCTCTTTTATCAAAAAATTCCTGACCAGCTCAATACTATTCAGACAGGACCTGAGGTAAGCAGTTGTAGTATTTTAGGCAGCAGAAACACAGAGGTGAGCGTAGCAAGTAATTGCAACGTGTATTGAACCAAACTCTATGCTTGTGTAATGTCACTGACACAGTGACTTCAAGAACAAGAAGAAACAATACCAATCCCTCTATTTTGTTTACCTGATACTTTCTGTTAGAAGAAATTGTGTAACTTGTTTGTTAGGGTTTTTTTGAGAAACTTTCTGCCATTATTTGCAGCAGACCTTTGAAAATTCATCTAACAAAAACTCCTTTGGGTAAAGAAGTGTCTTTTTCTTGTCCAGTAAAATTACTGAATAGGTTCTAAAGTCCTAAGGAGGAACTTCTACTTATTGTCTCCTTCCTCCCAAAACTTTGGCAGGACTTTCAAAATAACAGCCTGCCAACTTGTATTCAAAGGAGCCTAATTTGTAATTGCGCTAAAACCATCAATGCTTAATCTGCTTACTGTATGTGCATTTGGGAATACCTAGTCTTGAAGAGGAATAAGATACTCTTAATGTTGTAAATTTTCTTCTGGATGAAACGTCTGAATTCTAGTGCATTTTATATCTTTACTAATACTAAAGTTCATGTACAGCTTCAATTGAATTTGCACTTGGATGATCAAATATAGCTACATAAAAGCACAGAATTGGTCTTGCTTATGAAATCTGTTGATATTTTGGCTGTTTCTAGCTGGCAGTGATAAGACAAATATTAATTGAAACAAAAAAAAGTTGATATAATTTGCCCTTTTAAATTATATTACAATTTCTCAATTGTTTTTCTGAGTTATAGTCATTATCTGATGTAGCAATATTATACAGCTTATTAAAATATAATATGCCCATGTTTTCTGATAAGCTGTTGTCTCAAAATTGAACATTGATACTCTCAATTTGCACATTCTGTATCAAATTTACGAGGTCCCGTTTTTAATTTCATGTCATTATAGACCACCTAATTATATCGTACTATATTTACCACAGTGTCACCTAGAGACTCCATCGACAAGAGAAATCAACTGCAGAGCAGAGACTAAGAGATCATTGTCTTCTCAATAAGTAAATTAATTACGATCTACCAGTTAGCTCAGTAAGTGGTAAGAAAATGAACTTTGTGCAGTAGTTTGGAAGTAAGTATTGGGTGAAACTAAGCTTACGCATTTCATATCCACTCTCACTTCCTATGGTGTGGTTGTGATGCTGTATGGTGAGGTCCTCCAGGTTTCACCCTAAAAGATAAATTATTCTCTTTTAAAATGCTAGTTTAAAATATTTTAAAATTTCATTTTTTTCCAAGAGTATTTCAAGACAAATAAAAATTAAATTATTCATAGTTCTAGGACCTGTGTAAAATTTAAAATTAAATGTAAATAAAACCAATTGTAAATGTAAATAAACAAAACATAATTTTTGTGCAAGTGACTTTATTTTGGCCTCTGGCTTTGCCAAAGGTTTTTTCCATATATGCTCTTCTGTGCCGTACTGGAGAGAATTGTTATAAGCAAAGGTGTGGAGATCCCTGAAGGCACAGCCCATCTCATCCACTCAGAGAGCTGGTCAGGAATTAAGGCTGTGGATTTTTTGGAAAAAAATATGACTCAACGTGAGATATTTTGTTTGAGGCACTGGATCTGATAAACTTTTGCTGAATCAAAGGCAGAGTTCAAATGCCCCTTGCAGGCTGTCTCAGTGCCAAGAGCCGGTGCTCCCAGCCAGGAGCATCCCTGAGTCCCCAGCCAGGTGGGATGAGGCTCAGTGATTTGCATCCTACACCAGCTCTTGTTAGGGCTGAGCTTCTGGCTCCCCAGGGTGCACCTGGAAGCCTTAAAACCTTGGGTGGAGCCAGGTTTTCCAGACCTTCTGAGCTCCCTCTTCCGCGGTCGGAGTGTTGTGCTTGGAAGAGCCGTGTGTTTGTGGCTCTGGGGCGGGCTGTGCGGCGGGACTGGCCAGAGCTGCCGCGTACGGTCCTAGCATCTGGCTGATGGCATCTGGCAACCCTGCTGCATTCGCCCTGTTCCTGTGTGAGCAAAACAGATGTAGTCTCCCTGTATTTTCACAATATGTGGTAAGTCGTATGTCTCTGTAATGAGTAATGAAGTTGAGTCAGTGTACGTTCTCCCTGTGGTGAAGTGTGAATGTTTTAAACCACTAAAATTTTTTCATGCATTAAAATGTTAAGAGGCTGAATTCTGTAAAACTTAACTACTCCTTAAATCTTACACCTTTCGGTGCATCGGTTTACCAGTCTGAAAAGCAAAAGCAGGCAGGGTTTGCCTGTAAGTCTTAATACTCGAGCAAGACATTTGTGTCTGCTTGCTTCTAGAATATTGAAAATACTTGGCCTTCTTGTCCTTATAACTGTGGCACACTTTTACCCCAGTGGGGAGTTTCTGTTTTGTTCTTTCTCAACAGTTGTTATATTCTAATGATTTGTAGTAGATCCTTTCAACTCTGAGTCTTAAAGCAGGATTAAAGTTGGTTAAGTTGTCAGAAAAAAAATAAGGCCTCATTTGCTTTGGCCTGGCTTGCTCCTGACATATTTATTCTAAAACAAGATGATTAGCATAGCAAAACATGTTCCCAGAGTATGTGAATGTGCATTTCCATTGAGAAGGGATTTGCTGGCTGGCTGCTTATGGCAGCCAATATTCTTGTCTGGGTTTTAATTTGTTTGTTTGTATGTTTGATGTGGTGTTAGGGGTTATAGGATTGAAAAGCTTCCAAAAGTCTTATCTAGCCTCTCAAAATAGTGCTCCAGAAAAATACATGTTTACTTTTGGAAAATAGATGTTCTCCCTAGGAAATAGGTGCTTATCTGTTTGGGGTTTTTTTGGCGAGGGCGTGGAATCAGGGCATCCAGTTAAAACTTTCAGCTATTGCTCACTCGGCCAAGCTGACAATAATTATTTTTTACTTGCTTCAAATACAGTGACGCTTTGTGCTATTGTTTCTGACAAAACTGTAGCTCAAAAAGTATATATTCATTTTTGAAACCCAGATTGTTTCTTGCAACTAAAATGGCTGCTGTCCTGCGCTGCTAATCACACCACACGTGTTGAAGTTGGGATGGCTGCAGGTGTCTTGCAGCAATCCCCTGCCTCGTTATGCACATTGTACGAAGTGCTACTAAAATTGTTAACTTTTTCTTTTCAAAAGAATAAAATGCTTTGAGATGTAATCCACTGTGACTTCTTGTTATTAAATAGCACTCTCTTCGAGAGAATAAATTTCTTCTTCTTAACTAAAGAAGATCCTGAAGATGAAGGGGGGGGTGGGGGGGAGGAGAAAATAATGTTTCTTTCAGGATCAGTAAGTGAAACACTCACTGCAAATCAAGCTCAGGTGAAACCATTATAGTTCCTAGCTAAGGGGGAGGCTCTGCTTTTACACACATGGCTTGCTGTTGGCTTCAAAGCAGCTGCAGTGAGAACAGAGCTTAGGCCTAAGGCTGTGCATGTTCTTTTTACTCTCAGTAAAGTGATGGAAGGGCCACCAGGCTTGATGAGCTACTGAAATGACTTGAAATGGACAAATTAAATTACTTTTTTTTTTTTTTTTTTTTTTTAAAGTGAGGGTAGAAAACATTATTAGCTCCAGAAAACTCTTCCAGTAGAAACTGGCTTTGCAATATCAGTCTTCAAGGGACCAAGGTAGGATTAAAGAAAGTAAGAGCTGGGGGGTGTAAGGCTATGCAGAGAGGGACAAGCAGCCATGTCTGGAGTGGGCTTGTCTTTTAGGGTTGTAGTGTAAAATGCCTGAAAGTAGTTTGGTCCGCAAATGCTGTACAATGTATTTTATACTTGTCACTCGGAGCCTCAACATCCTGTCATTTGTTAGGTATCAGTCTAGCTAAGAACTCCAATCTGTATTTAATTTTGATGAGGTGCTCGTTAGTTCAGTTGCTCATCTCCATCCTGTGTGCTTTGTGACTAATGGCTTTGATGACGAAGGCACTAAATCATACACTTCAAGTTTAGCATTTCTTGGATGTTTTTCTATAACTTGCCCTAAAACTTTCTTCTTAACAATTTTACATATAGACAAGGGTCTGCCTTTTGAGATTGTGGATATCAAAGTCTGTGAAAAGGTAACAAGTCTGCTTTGTGCCATGATCCATCCTTCTGCAGTTCCCAAAGGAGAAGCACAGCACCTTTCACCTCTATCTCCTGTCTCTGCTCATCAGTATTTACAGGACTACATCCAAACAAATTTTTGACTCTGAGTTTGTGCATTTCTAGAAGTTGCGGGGCTGTAAGTCAAGTGAACGAGGAAATTTTCTTGTCAAGCTGAAAAGACAAAAGAAATGCCTGTAATGGAAACGGTTTAGGAAAATAAGATAATCATTACATTTTGGTAACAAAGCATTGTTGGAGGCAAGGGGGCTGCAGAGGAGTCAGTTACTCTGGAAAACTTAAATAAATGGTTTGTACAGCTCTAGCCTAAGAGAGCATGTCTGCAGAGTTGTATTTGGGGGTTCAGAGCCAAGTAATCACCCATCCGCAGCATTTGGCGTCTGTTATAATGGTAACTCTGCAAGGCAGAGCGCATCTGAAAGAGGGAAAGCTGCTCTGTTCATTAAATATCCCTTCAAAATAACAAGGGAATTTAGTCTTAAATACTAGGCTTCTATTTTCATAGCGTATGATATCATGATTGGATTCCTTCTGTGGACACAAGCTTCTTAATAGTACTAGTCATCACTGTGACAAAGGTTAGACTTGAAGAAAACTAGAACTGAGATGAAAGAATAGAATTTTTATTATTTTAGCAGCTGAATGTGTCATTACATCAGAGTCAGTATTGTGTAGCAAATTGCAAGCTGTAGTGAAATTGCTTTAAAAAAATATCTGTATATATTTTTCTAAAACTATGATGAAGTCATTCAGTGGTGGATTGAAATGTATTTCTAGCTGAACTGTGGTATCTTTTTTTTTTTTTACTGTGGTATGAGAACAGATGGCAGTTATTTTTCTTAACAGTCTCCAGCAAAGCTGATGCGATGCCTCGCCTTCCCTTGTAAATGCTTTCAAGTGAAAGACAAGTACACGTGGCCAAAATGAATCTGCATTGTAACATTGACTTGTGGTTTCTAAAGCAAACTTTTAATCAGCTTACAACAGTAGGCTGGTGATAATTACTTAATGTTGGATCAGTCAAGTAGTTCATTATGACAGGAAAATGAGCCATTAATCAGAATCAATTGCACATGTTTTGCAATAAGTTTTTTGAGCAGATGTCTTTTTCATAGACATTTTTAATGCAGTAATTGAGTAGTCCATGACTTGAGGACAACTGCAGTCACTCCCATGGTACAAATGCATCTGTAGATTTGGAGATGCTCCCTGTTACTTTATAGCATTCCTGGGGGACTGTGATTGATCTGAGAAGAGCAGCTGTTCAGTAGCTGGCATGTAGAGAGGGCTACTGCATGTACAATGACAAAGTTGTTTGGTGATTTTTATACATTTATTTTTTTTTTATAAGCATAATATAAATTGCAGTTTTATTTTGTTTTAAAATTGTTGCTACCTTAACAGTAATTTGGCAACTCTGAGAAGGCCTGGTGAAGATGTCTCTAAATACAACCTGATGTATCCTTACTTGCCTGCTTCACCAGAAATGCCGTGTAGTCCACCAGAACGCTGTGTTCTTAAGTGAAGTCATTTGTAGTTATAAATCAAATGAAGCTGCCAAGTATTGTAAATCTAGGACTGCCTACCAATTTATGACTCTTTAGATTGCCTGCTGTAATATGCCATGTTATAGAAGCATTGTTAGGAGCTATATTTAATTTACTTGCTTTAAATCAACACTGTGTTGAAAATCCTGCTTTGCCTTATTCAGAGAAGCTTTCATTCTTCTGTTTTATACAAGTGTGTTCAAAAAAACCTTGTGTCTCTTGTTTGACAGCCTTCGACAGAAGAAAGGAAACTTGGCCCAGAAGCACTGGGCTGGACCAGCTAACATAGTAAAATGCAAGCCTTGCCCCATGACGCATGCCAACGCTGTCTGTGGATCTGATGGACATACATATACTACCAAGGTAAGTTCTGCTTCAGGGACCTGAAATTCTGTCAGTAGTAGTCAACCAGGCTGCAGTATGACGATGAAATGGCTTTCATTAATAGGCGGTATTAAATTACCGTCTACTCTAGTTTTGGAATATTTTTGTGTAAAAAGCGCTGCTAAATGTAGATTTTTACATATTTGACAAACAGCAAATCAGAATGACAAGTCAGAATCTTGTAACTTTCATGATTCATGTTTCTCTAAATAGCTCATTCATGCTAATGGGGTAGAACACTTTCAACATTGATGATGCAACAGAAAAAACTCATTTGATCAGATTGGCTTGTTCAGACGAGAGGATTTGGGGATAGTTCTTGTTTTTAAGATTTGGACTCCAAATGGTAAAATAACTTGGCACTATCATTGTTTTGTGACATACTTTTTTTTTTTAATAATTTTTTTTCCTAGGCTGCATGGGTTACGTGTTACATTTCATTTAAACCCAGTGGGGATAAATTGGCTCATTGTTATATTGAAAATATGGTGACTTTAGGGCTTGACTCAATAAAAGAAGCTGGCTTCAGAGTCATTCAGCAGTCCAGATCTCCCATTACCAAATAGAGCCTTCCATGTCTCGCATACATGTTCCATAAACAGCTCTTCAGGCACTGGAAGTCATGTTCAGGGAATACCCCTAAGGTTTTCTTCTCTTCCTGCATGCTAAGTAAGTTTGGACAACCAGTAAAAAAATCCAAAAAGAGCCCCCCCCAAAATCCAGGGGAAAAAAAAGTGATGGGGGAGGCAGAAATTCTCTGCTGGGCTGTAACAGTGATGAAGATACTGCAGCTACATTATCTTCTCAGCTGAGCAGCTTGAATTCTTCATCCGTTAATGGACACAAATATTAAAATGCTGCCATGGCTAATTCATTTAAGCATGTCTTCTATTGTGGCTGAAGGATTTACATGGCCAAAAGAGCAAATCAGCAGAAACTCTCTCATCCTTGCACACACAGACTGCAGAAAAAGGGCTCCAAGTTGCCTGTTAAACAAGCTACTATTTAATATTTTCTAGGAGTACGTAATGCAGTAATTTAGCATTGGTATTTAGGATTAAAATTGGGCTTATTTTGAAGACAACTTTTTCTGCCTGAAGTCTTGAGAGTGTATAAGACATTCTGTAGTAAATAGCTTTTATTGCATATTCTGTCATCCTATTGAGCTCATTTCTGTGCATCTTACCTGCATCTCTGTTAGCTCTGAGTCTTTTTTTTTGACCTTCTTTGTTTCTTGCCATAAGATCCAAATGGTTTTCATCAGAAATTCTGCCAATGTAATAAATTCACCAAACTATTGTGACTATGATATAAGCCTGACAGCTATAATGAAGACATCAAACAATTCCCGTTGCTGACGTGCTTGACTATCAAAGACTTGCCTCCCAGAAGTTGTGTCTGAGAAGTATTTTTTTTTTATAGGAGACTTTTAAAACATTTATTCTGAAGCAACTTTATCTCATCTTCATTTATTGTGTGTTTAACTACCAATTGCTCCTGTCCTAGCAACTGAAATTTACAGTATCCTGTTGGTCTCTCAAGTGCAGCAACTTCCTTTCCACGAATTTTGTCCTCCTTTACCACTGCCTGGGGAAGGTAGGGTTTCACTGCTTTTTGGGTACTGTTCCACAGGAGCAATTGCTTGTCACATTACATATTTGTAGTTGCTTTTTCTAAATTTTTTTTTTTTTTGATTGAAGGCTCCTCTAGTGTCATGCTGATTGGTAATCATTCTGTAACATCCAGTCCTCATGAAAGGATACAGCTGCTTAACCTTTATGCAATATCAAGGAGATGCTTATAGCAGTACTATTGTTTTTTGCTGTATACAGTACATTGTAAATCTGTGAGTATGTTATTACAGTAACCTGTAGAACATCATTGTCTCTCTACAATTTCTTTGAAAAGCTCTGCTTCATTGATTTTTATTTTATATTTTTTTATTTCAAAAGACAAATTTTGGTAAATGAGCTGAAAATACTTTAGACTGAGCATTAAAACTAAATGGTATATTTTAATGTCCTAACAAATAACACTTTTATGGTCAGGAATGATCATGGGTTTCTGGTATCTTTTATGAACAGAATACAACTTCTTCCCTCAAATTCACTATTAGTTTTCGCTAGATAATGTTATCCCTCTTTCTTGCCCTTAAGTCTCCAAAATCAAAGCTTTTCTTTGATAATTTTCTCTCGCATGCAGTGCTATTGGCAAGTATTATTTCTGGCTCTGCAGTTCTGGCATGTTCTAGTATTGACTGTGGAAAATGCAAAAAGGTAGACATTTGAGTGTGGGCAAATACCACACTGCTTTGCATTTCTATGTATGTATTCCTATCTGGCTCTGCATCAGCTGCTTGGTGAACACGTAATGATATTCTGGGCAAATGAAAGGATTCGTGCTAAGCTTGTAAACAAAAGATGGAGAGTAGCCACTACATTTCTGCGGGGGAAAAAAGTCTTCTGAAATTGTATATTGGCCATCTACTCACATAGGCAGAGAGGCAGTATACGCATACACACCAGCATTTTGATCCATCCTGGCTCAGTTTGATTTTTGCCTTTCCCTGCCAGCGCAGCAGGGGTTAGACGGGAGACAGGCTTTGGGCTTATAGCTCGTGGCCTGGCAGAACAGCATCAAAGCATTGCACTGGAGACTGGGGGCTACCGGTCAACGCTCTGGGTAGTGTTTGTGCTGGGTTTTGCTCTTTCCATGCTTTGAACTGTTAGCTGAGGGAAAAATGAATGAAAAGGACAGGATACAACAGGAGTATGACTGACTGATAAAATGCAGATGAAACTTGGGTGTCAATAAATGCACAGTAATTCACATTAAGAGAAAATAACCAAATATATCCATCACAGGCTCTAATTTAGCCACTTGATCTCGGAATAATTGTGGCTGTTTCTCAGAAGACATTGTAATGATCACTGTGAGGCAAAAATGCAAATAAAGTGTTAAAAAAGGAATTGAGAACAAGCACAAAACATAATTATATTTCTCTGTAAATGCCTGGTCTTCTCATTGCCTTCAGTTATCATCACTTCATCTCAAAGCTGACATGGTAGAGCTAGAAAATGCTCGAAGAAGGGCAGTAATGGCTGTCAGAGGTGTAGAACCTGCAAGGAAGCGCAGAATTAACTGGAACATTTCAGCATTATTTTACACGAAATCGTGACTAATATTAGAAAAGGAATGTTGTACTTAATAATACAAGATCTAATGAAATTGCAAGTCAGTAGTTTCAAAACAAAGGAAGTATTTTTATTCTTTCAGCTCAAAATAAAATTGTGAAATTCACTGCAGCGAAGTATTGTGCAGGCCAAAGATATAAATGGGATTTATACAAATCCATGGAGAATGGATCCACTGCAGGCTGGTAAACCTCTAGCACACTGAGTCCCTAAGCCAGTCATGACCAGAAGCTGGGAAGATTGGTGTAGTTCAGCAGGACCGATTTGTTCTGTTTCCAATTTGCTCTTTCTTTTACTCCTTTGTAGTTTTCTTACTTTTAAGGGTCTGCAACTTGGCAGGATACTAGGCTGAGGGATGGGAGGGCTGAACTAATGTGATTCTTATGCAAAAGTGAAGGCATCCATCTCTTTAGATAAGGCAAGCTGAAAATGGAGCTAACATACTCCTCTTCATCAGAGTAGTGCTCTTTAAGAAGGGAGCCTATTCCTTTTCCATTTCAACTTTGGCTAGGGTAGAAATTTCTTTTTAAACAGTTTCTGAGTATTCCTTATATCATTACTTGGCATTTTTAGTTTCTACCCCTTAAGTTTAGTTTTGGACCTTAAAGCAAAATTAAGACTGCAGAACTTGATCTGGAATGATGCTCAACAGAGCTTGAGGAATGTGGAGGACTTTGATTTGTTCTCTTCTTATGAAAATTTCAAGAAATCTTTAAGGATTCAATTCCAGGAAAGTAACATAAAATACATTTTTAGTTGTTGTTTTAAATGATGTCTTACTCATTCCTGACTGGATAATAAAATCTTCCATTCATAAAGGCTGTATGGCAAAATAGCAAAAGCATTATCATCTTGCTGGTTTGCACTGTTTGATAATCCTCACACTGTTATGCTCTCTGTTCTAGTGCTTTCTGCGGAGATTGCATTTTGAAAGAAACCATTTTGCTTATGTTAATTATAGTGCTGGTGATTCTGGGAACTGACTGTGCCCATCCACCTCAATTATAAGGGATTAGGATTCTCTGAAGGCAGCCATTTGCAGAGCAGCAGAGGAACTGTTATTGGCCCAGCAGAAATACGGGCTATGTGGCGTATTCTTGAGGACCACTACTGCAATGTGGTGGTGTGCCTGGATGTCTCTAGAGATGCTCAGTAACTGATACTGTGGGTAAAAAAAAGAGTGAAACAGAATGATGGATCCTTACTCAGGTTAACATGTTGGGTTAACAGCAGGTCCAAGCATCCTCAGGAAGTCAGTGCGGCAGACTTCCTTGAGGTTTTCTAAATGAAGGGCATTTCCTCAAAACCAACTTTATTTTTTTAATTAGTAAAATTTTCTTCATGAAGAAAGACATTGTAGACCTAGAGGCAAGAATTTCTTGATAAAACTGGGGAAAGTGATCCAACCCAAAGCACTCAATAATACAAGAGTCTCAGGAAAAATAATAATATAAAATGTAAACTATAAACCACCATGTTTAAGCTTACTGGTCAATTTAGATAGAGGCTCAGTATTTTTAACTTCGTCTCTCAGTTCCACCAAATACATCGAAGCCTTTAGCCTCTCAACTAATTTATTGAGGGCTAGTCAAAGGAATCTTTCTCTCTCTCATTTTCCATTGGAAAACATTCGAAGGTGTTGGCTTCCAACACAAAGGTAAATGGGAAAAATGTTGAAAATTGAGAGGTCCATGCCCAGATCTTGTGCTACAATGGATTTAAAGTGTCATCTAAACTATCACAATGGGAGACACAAGGTACTGAGTACTTTGATGGATCTTAAGTTGGTTTAGCTTCATACGTGGCAGTTGTACTGCTTGAAAAATCTTACCACCCTTTATGCGTTAAACCTTTTTGGTTCTTTTTCTGAAGTGTCTTCAAAACTTTTCTCTGTTGTTGATCTGCGTTATTTGCCTCTGCTTCCCTCAAGTGCTAAAGTTGAAGGGGATGAAGATGTTTGGCTATGATGTGCCGTGGGTTATCTGTTCTTGTTTTATTTTCGAGATGACAGACTAATTCTTCTTTAGTCGCACCAACAATTCAGTGTTTGTGCGTGACAAAATTTGCACATGGATGTGGCCTGTATCTGTTCAGTCCTCATGCCCTGTTTCCAGCAATTTTTCCTAGCATTTTTTTTGGACTTGCGTAATTTTGTTATATTTCTGGGAACTTTAGAAACCCTCTATCACCCTTGCCTGTTAACTTTGAACTCTGTGGGCTTTAGGTTTGTCAATGACTTCACTAAGTCTCTCATTACTGCTTGAAATGCAAATGGCTTTAAATGCGTACACTCTCTGCCATATTATAGAACTTTGTAAAGAGAAATTGCTGTTTCCTGGGTATAACAGCTCTATTTAATACTGTGACAATACAAAGCACTTCTATAGTATATTGCAGTCAGAGTTTTCAAAGCTCTTTAAAGTAATAATGAATTAAGCTTATGAGGTAAGTAAGGCCTGTAAAGAGCTCTATGTAATTAGTTAATGTTTTTGTCATCAACACATTAAGAAGAATAACTCTGTAGCTGTCAGTTTTACAGGAAGTTTAATTAAGCTAGTTAATAAAGCAATTACCTGAACATGACGATGACTGCACTTAACTAATCAGAAAATGAAAATAAGGATGATCTTAAATTACAAAACACACCACCTCAATGACTAATAGTCCCTTCAAAGATGGAAAGGTACCTTGGTGTAATTATTATGCTTCTAATTAGGTACATTGTTGTTCTGTAAATTTTAATTAAATCATTGCAAACTAATTAAGTCCATGATCATGTCTCTTTGTTTGAAAATGGAAAAATCACCTCCTGTTGTCATAACATTAGGTAACAAGTTTGATATTAAGGGATGTGCAAGAGAAATAATTTTCCAACAATCTTGAAATGGGAGAAAAAATAATGACCAAAATAATGAGACGCTATTAGTTAACTATGTACCATGTGAGGGCTACTATGTTTAATTAGGAGTCTGTATTCAGAAGCACAATTAACAAATATTTGTTGAAGTGTCCAAGTGTTTAGTGCAACATGGCTTGGTTTTGCATCATTCAAGTGTCGGCTGGATTGCCTGTCCTCTGGGTGTGGGATGCTGTTCTCCAGCTGTGGTTTTGCACAGCTTTCCCTGCCTGCGTTTTGCCTAAGGGATGACTCAGCCTTTCCTGATGGAAAACAAGCTACTCGGCAGAGGCTTAGTGAGTGTTATGACCTGTTGTGTCCTCAGTTAGATGAAGAGTTGGATTAAATTCTGTGTTAACTTTCAGCTTTGGCTTGGTAAGGGGAAAATTAATGAAATAAGGGGGGAGGTGGGAGGGGGGAACGCAAGACAAGAAGAGTAAGACAAGGTAGGATATGGTTAAAGAAATCCAGGGAAAGGAAAATTAAGTCATCCTTATGCATTTGCTCACTGTACAAAGTTTAAAGATTGTTGGTGGGAGGTACAAGAATAAATTATTCTTTCACCTCCCACTCCTCTTTTTCTTCATCTTCTTATTTTAATCTATGAATTCAATTCTTTGCTGGGAGTTGAGTCTAGGCCTGATACAGTCTATCATGGCTTGAACCTGTACATGGTGATCTGCTACGTTACCGAGTTCTTCCACTGACCTGTGTTGTGATGCTGGGCAATTCACGTTATCCTCACTTGTAGTTTGGAAAGATCTGGACTTGCTCCCTTAATAAAATACTGGAAGAGCTACTTTGAAGTCATGATGAAAAAAGCTTGCATGATTTAGGGATTGCGGGGGTGTGATCATGTTTTTTTGTTTAAGTCAAATGTGTCTGCATAAGACGTGACAGCACTGTTGTTAAGTTTCCAGGAGTTTTCTGATCAAGCTGGTCGGGATTTTTAATGGAGTATTCAAATATCTTTTTGTGGAAATCGATGGGTTTCATGGTATGTGACTGTTCTGATGGAGTTTTGTACAGGAAAAATATTTTTTGGTGTCATTACTACTTTATTCCAATAGTAGGTTTTCAACATTCATTTCTATTTCATTATTTGATTAATTTTGTTGCAGGGGGGTTCCTAACTGTAGTAATACATCTGCCATGAGGCTTTTAGCATTACTGATTTTATTCTCACAAATAACAACGGGGAACGCCAGAGGACTGTGGAAGAACTAGAATTTGCCTAATGCTGAGTACCTTTTTAGACCACTCGTTTGACTCCGGCACATTTCCGGATATTCCCAATAAGGTAGATGTTCCCTCAGCCTGTAGTCTGGACCAGTGAGGCTCGAGTCCTATAATCCAAAAGCTATGTGAAGCCGTTATTGCATAATCAAGTCCTAAATAAACAACATTGTCTCTCAGAAGGCAAAATGCGTAGAGCTCTCTGCTGTACTTACTGCAGCTGCGCAGTTTATTTGGCTTGAAGCACGAGGTGAGCGATGTTATTTGATGAAGTGCTGTTTATCCTAAAGACATCCTGTTGTTTATATGTTTGGGGTTTTTTCTCGGCATGGTCTCAAGGAATGAGCAGAGAATCAGGGATAAGGTAGATCTCAGGTCCTGTGTACCTTGTAATGCATACCAATGCCTTAATAGAGTTATTTCTAAGGGGTATTTTTGCATATTCTCAAAGACTGACATTTATCCTTTGGTAAATTAATGAACTCAAAAAATGTCTGTCTCCTATGTTCTTTTCAGTGCTGCCTCATAGGGGTGTTTTGGCCACAAATAAACAATCCGGGACACAGAGATCTGCCCTTTCCCCTGGTTAGGGTAACCTTTGCTAAACTCTGAGGGAGCTGGGAAATACAACTTTTGAACTCGGCTTAAATAACCATGCAATTCAGCAAATTCCTGAGCTTCCTTTCAAATCCCGTTTAGTTTTATGTTGAAGTGAAGAAGCTTTTGCTTTTCAGTGGTGTCAGATAGTAAATTCAAAATCCCAAACAATCCTCTAACAATTTTATATTCTAACTGGGAAAAACTAGGCCTGCATAACTACTGATCTGTGCATCGTAGCTACTTCTGTGACAGCTTCCCAGCTAAACTCCATGAATATATACATGTTTGCAAGATTTTTCACCTGGCATAGTATGAATTGTGAGAACAGCCAAAATAGAGGCTTCTGCAGTGAATCAACAGATAGAGGAAAAAATGAAGAGCTCTGGGAAATTTTCATAGAGTAGGGGCTGCTTTACCAGGTTTAAGATTCTATGAATTAATGAGAAATTGCTGTGGCTCAAGACATGGTGTTCTTTCAGAGACTGCTTGTTGCTATCCTTTTAGTCTTTGGAGAAGGAGTCTTCATTAACACAGTTCTGCAAACACTGACTGGCAAAAAAAAGAAAAGGACATCTCTAATCCCATGAAGAACCCTCTTTTACAGAGGATACTGATTGTTTTTGTGGGAAAGTGGCTACTTAAAACTCTGTTAAAGCTACTGGTCAGTGTTAGAAAGAGAAGGGAGTTGATTTGGTTCTGCTGGAGACTGATGATCTCTCGTATCTTGCAGAAAGGCAGGACAGAGAAACATTGGAGGCATTCTGGGGACGGGGTTAGATGGGTCACAACCTGGTTTTGTTCGTTCTTGGTATAATTTCTTTTAAGAGAGATTAGTTAAAATTCCTACAGCTTTGATTTCTACTGGGGCCAGTGAGTAAAAGCCCCTGACAGAAAGCAAAATTTATCCAGAGTTGTACCTCCAAGTTTTAACAACTATGGGTTAAGCAAGTTGGTCTAATTGGGGGATGGCAATGTTTATCTCCTTTCTCTAACCTTGCCTAGCAGGGAAAGGATATTTTTAGTTTGTTTCTCCATATCCTAACATTGCTCAGTCCAAAACAATTTGGCTTTGACATACTGGGTTCTTTGCGACTTAATACATTTTGTCAGTTTCTAAATCCGTATTTTTTTCTTTAATTCCTGAATCTGTTATTTTACCATAGTTAAGGCTTGTCAGAATTGAATGTTTTAATTATCAAGTTAAGCCCACAGTACCTGGGGGAAATGGCAATAAAATGTCTCCATTAGGCATGTTGCTGCAAGTGGTAATTCGTTCTTCATATTATTTTGGTAACTTGAGTATAGAGAAAACACTGCTCTAAACTCCCTAAAAAACCCTTCTCGATATGTAGCTGTGGTAGGGATGTATAAATACCACGCTGGGAAATGCAGTATAAGAACCTGTGCAGAATAAAATAACCTTCAGATTTCGAACAAACGCACACCATCACTGAGTGACAAGAAGAGATGAAGTTTCAGGCAGCGTAAGGTGGTTTCTCTCACGTCCAACCCCCTTAAATTCTTTACAAGCCAGTTTTCCCAAATGGCTCTGATAATACTCGTACAGCTCTGTAAAGTAACTGAATGAGCTCATCTTCTTGGTGCTGCAGATTTTGTGCAGGATTTTGTGGTTGTTGTCTTGAGTTTCACTAGGGCTCCCACGGGATAATAAACTCTAAATAAGTCAAAAGTAGTACATTGTTGTGGGGGTTTTATGCCTTTTTTTAAATTGCATTCATTTAAATTGACTAGAATTCAGTTGATAAGATTTACTTAAACGTATCTTAGTTAAATTGGATATATTCATTTCATTTTGTAGCATGCTAAAATAATTTTAAATTAGATGCATGTTTCATTCTGGTTTTGGTGTTTTGCGGGGGTTTGGTTTTGGTTTGTTTTTTTTAAAGTGGGGGGGACTGACTTTCATTACATAGCAAAGACTAATGCTGAAGAAGGGCAACTCATTGCAGGAAACATTTGCTCCTTATGCCTTTCTGATTTGCCCATGTATGCTTTTTTTTTTTTTTTTTGATGGATGAAATAATGTTTAGAATGTCACTGATTTTTCTCCTTCCCATTTATGAGCTTCTACAGCGTTGAAGGCAATGTTTTTATTTAGGCACCCAGGTAACTTTTGCCAATAATTAGAAGTCTGAATACATAACAGTCCTACTGTTGGCTTCTCAGCATTCCAAAAACTCAGAAAAACAACCATTTTCTAGGGAGTGTTTTTAAATATATGTGCTGAAGTCTTACTGAATTAAATGAGACTGCATCTTATTAGCATCTTGAAAAATTAAGTTATGTGCCCATTTTTAGGCTAGATGATGTAGGCCTATCAGCCATGTTTTACACAGTCAATGAACATCTTGGTTAGTTTTCTAGGTCACTCCAAAAGTTTGGGGTTTTTTCCCCAGTGTTGGCTGTTCTGAGGCTGAATTTTTTTATTTTTATTTTTTTTTTAATTCTCATTACCACATTGCATTAGATCTAAAAAGTATTTGTTGATGAAATGCATCACCAGCGATGACTTGCTTGGGCATGTTACCCCAAAGGAGAGAACATTAGATGCTGCTAGAAGAAAAGCATAACTTGGGGCTTTTTCTTTTCACGTGTGTGGAAGAAGCCAGCACTGAATGACAGAAGATGATGTACTTTTTATTAATAAAGCTTCTACATTAAAATTACAGCAGGTGCACAGAGAGAAAGAAGAAGCAGTGAGTAGACTATGCCTTGTGTACTTTGAATTACTGTGTCAGTAATGATGGATGGAGCAAACAATAAAATTTGACCTGTCACACTATGCTTATGAGGCTATAAGCCTTAAGGCATTTGTAATTGGCTTCAGCCAGCAATGTTAACGAAGGTGGATTGGAAAATTAGGTTATTTGAATGATACAGACTGCTTTACATTTTTAGCATTCAAGAGAAAAGGCTAGAAACTCAAAGGGACTGAAGCCGTAAGGCTTGTTCTTTGTAAACTGTCTCTTGTCCCTTTATAATAGAGCAGGCAAAGGAATAGTTTTTAGATAACAGGTTCGTACTGTGTAGAATAAGAGTTATTTAAAATGATTCCGTGGGGCATAGTTTTTAAAGAGTGTGTGGGAGTGTGCATTGCACATAGTTTCCATTAACAATAATAGGATTTATGTGTGTATCTTTACATTATGCATCATGCTCGAATGTGCCCCTATAGTATAATTGGACTAGAAGATGCATCTTGGGGTTGACGTTACTCAATGAGTTGTCAGTGTGGCATGAAGAGCACGAGTGAACACATTTCTCATATTTGAAAAAAACCTGTGCAGTATAGATGCACAACTAAACAGGGTTTTAAATAGTCGCGCACAAAGTAATTGCATCATATAAAATGTGTGTTTACTTGGTGTTAGAAAGAAATCACATTGTTACATAATATTGAGGAGATATTGTGATAGTTCTTGCAGGTACAGTGATATGAGTATTTTTCCAGTGAAAGCTTTTTATAGAAAAATCTCAGTCTGAGCTCATAGTGTTTTCATCAAAATCACTACTCTGAACCTTCACTGAATCTAAAGCAAAATTCAAAGAGGAACCTGACTGGGCCTTCAAAATATCTGTACCATGGGCTGGAAATCAGCTGAGAACCTGGTCAATGATAACTTGCAGGTTGACAGTTCCCTCTGAGTAGATAGGGAGTGGGGGTTTTGACGGTGTCATTTTGTTTTGTTTTAAAACAAAACAAGTGAAGTGATGGAGGTGGGACAGAGTCCTCCAGATCTTCAAAACATGGAGTCATCTAGATTTACCTTTTAATGGTGTTGTAAGGATTGGGCCATTTCTAGATGACTCTGTCTTTTCCTTTCAAGGGCTATTCCTATCCTTTTCTCCATTTCCCCCTCCCTATACCTCCAGGTACTCTGCATTAAGGCCTTTACTCCATCCAACTAAAGGAAATGGCAGGAGGGAGTTTGGGTTGTGGAGAGGACCTGGGAGCATTGCAGTGATCAGCAGCGGAGGGTGTGGAAGGTGGTTTGGAACTGATGGTCTCAGGAGAGGGTCTGTGGGAAGGAGAAAGAAGAATGCTAAGAATATTATAGTGGAGGTGGGAAGATGTAGGGGACATGAGTTCATAGAAAAATTGGACTTTGTTTCACTGTTTACAGAACATCTTGCACATACTGGGCCTGTGCCCAGTCACTGGCAATTAGATGGTACAAGTGGAGTTCTTGGATTCACTGAGGATTTTCTACCCAGAGGTAATGCTACACAAAACGGAAACGGAGAGCTCAACTAGTTGCATTCCACTCATCTGTGATCTTTTCATCATAAATGGAGGAAAGCAGAGAAGGGGGTTTAAAACCCATGTACTTACATCCATTAATTTTTGTTTCCATATGCTTCGGACTGTTCTCCAATGGTGCATGCTTTCCTTTTACCCATTTTAATGTGTGACATACAGAAATAAATATGTAGGGAGAAAGGATCACAGTAAAAAATAAAACATTCTTCTAGTTTGCTGTAATGTAATCCTAGTAAAAGTAGTTTCTGCTGCAAATATTTTATTTTTTTTCCTGGAAGAAAATGGTATGTATTTTGTTCCACATGTATGACAGTGGAGGATATTTTCTTGTTAATGCAAGTTTTGTCTTCCATTATTGTTACCTGTTCAAATTGAGAAAAGAATGTGAAGTGGGTCATTTTAGGTCTAGCCAGCTGTACTCACTTTTTATTGCAGGAGATCTTGATGAAAAGGTAGGGAAATAAAGGAGAAAGGGAAGTTTCCTGGTTTAGATTTCAGTAATGCTGGTTGTGAGATCTCAGTACGAATTTTCTGCAGATGATAGAGCAGACATCTCAAAAGACTTTTAGTAACCTGCATTGTCAGGTCAAAAAAGACTTTTTTTAAAAAAATGAGTGGTATGAGGGGGAGAAAGTGCCAAAATGTCTTTTAAAGAAAAGTTTCCTCGGGTAGCACGGACAGGGTAAAGAGCTTTTAAAAACTTCAGCGGTTGAATGGGGATGGTGATGGCTTTCTTTAGTCAGTGGTGTAGACATAGCACTATATTGCATTTCATGTTGAGAGCGAGTTCAAAAATGCAAGAAATTATTAATAGAAAAGCAGAGGCTTTCAGAGGGGAGATGGCACTGTTATTCAAGCTGTCTCTTCCAATTCCTGTGTAGGATAGAAAAGACAGAAAAACCTTGTAGGATGCAGTTCTAATCTGGGGTTCTGCCCAGCCTTGCAGAGTTCACCCTGCAGGACCTCTGCAAATAGATCTCGTGTCCTGGGGCGATACATGGCAGCATCATGCAAATCCTCCCTATTTGATTGTGTGTCTTCTGCAGATAACATCCACCCCCGCGTGAGCTCTGGGGAGGCAGACTGGAACTGCTGGTGGGGCTCAGTCAGCAGGGGAATATTTCTGTCCTGTTCCTGCATGTCTGCATGCAGCCATGCACCACATGGTTCTTGAAAACTGGCCTGCAGTCTTAATATTTTGTGTTGAGAGAGAATTTCTTTTCTTACAGACATGTAATCACATCATGTAATGCATTTTGTCTGCCACCCTGTACTGTTTTGGCTTTAGGTGAACCTTTGCTTTTTATTTTCTGTATTATATTTGGGCTGTTTCTAGTTTCAGTTCGGGGCTAACTGGAGTGTTAGATTGGTGCAGCTAACTGGAGAGATAGAATCTGGTTTTTTTTTAGTTAGTCAGTAGCTCTGTCCTTCTCTCACGTGTGATAAAGTGCATCTTTTCCACAGCGTTCTCTCACCTCCCTGGCTTAGGATGACACAGCATGAAGTCTGTAAAAAGCTGTTTCTATTTTGGCTGTAAATGCTCTGAAGCAGCTCTCTTCCTCCATCATGCTTAAAGTAGAGAACAGATTTGAAGACTTGAAGTCTGTAGTTGGATTTCCAGTGGCAGCTCAAAAAAAAAAAAAAAAGACCTCTGAAGCAGCACCCTGTTGGAGTGCAGGATGCTGTCCCTTCGCAGTACAGCTCCCTTTAAAGGTTGGGGTAATGCTTAGCACCTGAAACTTGAGCAGATGCAGATGCCAAGTGCTTTGCTGTGAAGTAGGCTGCTGGGTGAACTCAAGACTTGCATAAAGTACTACAGTATTCACTCAAATAACGGCCAAGTTTGTGTAACAGGTACGCTTACGCGTTACAGCACTGCGCTCTTAGCAACGCGCGTGTGCTGGTACGAGCGGAGAGCCTTTGCGTCGGAGCTTGCTCTCGCTCAGTTGGCACATGGACAGGGCCTGTGACAAATAAAGATATTTGTGGATACTTTGTCTTATAGTTGGAGTCCACAACACCCGTGATTATGCCCGCTTCACTGGGATGCAGTGGAAACTTAGTTGGGTTTAGATTTCTGTATGGTTATTTTTCAACTATGTGATCTGAGCTGCCTTGGTTAGTTCAAAGTGTTGTTATAACATCAGGAATTTTGTTTGTTTGCAACTTTTCCTGGTTTCACCATTGCTCACAAGACTGAGAATAAATAACGAATAAAAGATTCTCCTTCAAAATCTCAGCTAGCAAGAAAGACAATTTAATATAAATGTTGGGCACAGATGAACAAAAGACAAAGTTAATGTTTCCACTATTATTTCACAGGATGACACTATTACCAAAGCTGAAATGTAGACATTGAGATGCTTCTCATCTTCCCCCTTTGTCTTTCCAACATATCTTGAGGCTGGAATTAGTCCTACCCCTAAATTTAAAACTCAAGTTATCAACAAAAAAATAGTACCTCAACCTGTAGGATTTATATCTGCATGGACCAATACTATTGAACCTGCCAAACAGAAACTTACTGTAACACTTTGGTTTTAATACTGACCTAAGGTAAAAGTAGAACTGATGTTTTCAGAGAGATATTTAAAAGGAAAACTGTTCTCAAATGGAGGCATTGGCAAGGGTATATACCTAGAAATGCACAGTACTGCGTATCAAATTTAAAAAAAAAAAATAAAAAATTCAAAAAACCCGCAACACTATAGGTGATGGTACAGTTAATTCCCTTGTGGATGTGAAAGACTGACTCCCACAATTCCTATTTCCATTATTTTTGCTCCATTACTTTCACCAGTACTTACTAGGCAAAGAAAAGGTCAGCACAACCTGTCACGTGGCTTCTATATGTTCCTCCAATGACTAGGAATAGACTCGTAACATCTGGTGTCACAACCGTGTGACATTATTTTGTCTTTTAGTGTCACTCGGAGTGTAGCTGTGATAAAAGGTGAGGGTAAATCCGAGAATGGAAGTGATCTTTACATATTTATAGCCAGCAATAGCACATGGGAGTGAGATGAACCTCCAGTGAAATAAATAGGGTATTAAATGGAAATGTGAAAACTATCTGTGTCCCCAGATATTTTAAACCTAGAATGAGTGTATAATCACTTATTCTGCCTGTCAAACCAATGGTATCCTGAAACCTTTAGTCATGTTTGGATATGACTTAAAGTATACTTTACTTCCACCCTTTGGTTAAGATTCAGTGCATAAATAACAACTTGCAAGACTTCTTGACCCAGGTCATAATCAACAGCCTGTTCTTGGTTTTGTGAGCAGATTTTTGTTTTGACCTAACTATAATAGAGTTGTAAATAGAAGATCACAAATAAAAATGGCATAAATTGTTATTACTTCTCTTAGCTGCCTCTCTAAGAGTAACAAATAGAATTAATCAATGGGATTAATTATCTGTGGAAATGACATCATTACAAGGCAAAAGCAGAACCAGGACTAGCTATAAATTTCAAGCAGAACATCTAAAGATATAAAACTGAACTCTGCAGAAAGTACGAAATAATTAATTTCATTCACAGGGGTTCTTACTGGGGATTGTGGATGCACTGTTTGAAAAAAAAAAACTGTCTTAAGTACAAATTAGATTAGATAAAGTGCTAAAAGCCTCCTGTAGACCAAGGCTTCAACTTGTTAATGGACTTTTTCCCTCTTAACTTCAGATTTTCAAGTTATTTCAGGAATATCTTGCTTTTGAGGCAAATGAAAGCTACTTGCTAGAAATTCCAGTTTTAAAGTCTCTGTGTTTAACATTCTCAGGAGAGGTACGTCAAAGAGGCACCTGCCACCCAGGGGGGCTAAATGCTGTAAGATACAGTGTGAAGCTTGAAGACATTTATGGATCATATGTAGCCAATTTAAATTGCAGGGAGACTGAAATGAAAGGCTGTTTCGGCTGATGCGCTGCACTCGGCTGGAATACAGTCTGGTTTGTGCTGGGTGCCAAACCTGGGGCCGTAGGCTGCACATCATGACCGAATTCTGCTGAAGTTGGTATCAAAAGCCTTTCAGTTCAAACAAGCAAAGAGTAGAAAATAACCAGCAAAAGCCTCTGTAAAGAAAATGGAAGAGGAATGCTAGCCTGTACAGAGACCTCTCTGTATTTTCAAAACTAAAATCTGTCATCGTGGAGCCTGCATAGAGGGTTAGTATCGGAAGTGTGTTTTACGACTTAAATATATCTTACACCGGCAACACTGTGAGCAAAGAAAACCCTTTTGAGTTACATAACTCTTTGATGGGATGCCATAAGGTCTTTCATTTTAAGCCAGTAAATTCCAAAGCAGTCATTTAAAGACTACACTTGTCCTTATATCTAAAAGCATGTTCTAAATCTTCTTGTGTTTAGTTTGAACACTTATCTGACATGCCTGATCCTTTATTTCCAGACTGAGAGTTACATCACCTGCAGGCTCTCTGACATACCTTTTGACAACCATAAGGCAGCTTGCCCAGGAGAAGGCACCAGGAGGCAAAGAATGTTGTCAGCCCAAATACAAATATGAGCTGAACAGAAAACAGGGTGAAGGCTTGCGCTCCTGTAGGACGCACCACTATGCGTGGTGGCAAGGGATATCTCAACGCTAATATCTGCAGGCAGTGTACTTCCAATGGGAAGTTAGTTTTACCTGCCGTAAGCTGCCAGTATTACTAATTCAATGAACTTTAACCAGTTACTCTTGCCAGGCGCTGGGATTGCCATTTCATGTGTGTACCAGAGGCGAGGTGTGACTCCGCACCCTTCCGCAAGGGAAGGCACGATCAACCTTTGGGGTTTTCCTACGCAAATATTGTTCAGCTTTGGTAGGATGTCAGTGTTCTTGATAAAGCTATCCTGTAGATGCTGCTGCTTAACACAGGGGTTAGATGGGGACACTTCGGTGTTCAAAGATGTTTGTCTACTTTCTTTTCAGCAGTAAATTTTCTTATAGGAGATACTGAATCCAGTCTTGCAGCTCGAAGTGTTCCTACTGATGCCAGAAGAGATGGGCTGCAGGTTGAGGGTAGTTAACTGTTATTGTGTTCACTTATCTATTTCTTAGGACCATATAGAGTCTATAAAAAGAAAAAGAAGCTGTTCCTTGGGAAATGGAAATAGGAAATAGGGCATGTAAAGATTAATTCAGAATGCATTTAAGAAGCAAGAATGTTATGAGCTCATATGGTCATATACAGAGATAGCTTTTGCTGTCAAATACAGTGAAATATTAGATAAATATTAGCTTAATAAATTGAATAATATATGAATCGATGGCTGTGACTACAGGTTAGGATTAAGTAGAAGGCATGTCTGAATTCAATCTGCAGCAAACAGCTTCCATCTGTGCTAAAGGCTCACAGCATCAAAAAAATACCATAACAGGAGATGTTCCTTGCTGTTGTTTAATTAGCTCTGTGCAATTAGCATGAAAGGCGGTCAGGATTTTGGGGGCACAAAGGGCCATTGGTTGGGGCCAAAATCTGAGGCTCCAGAAGTGCCTAATACACCACTACAAGGGTAATGCTGTGATCCTAGGGGTATTTGCCATAGATTTGCTCTCTGATATTGAAATATAGCCTAATGTCTGATAAGAAGTTTGTTAGGTTCTTTTAGTCAGCTTTCTCAGATTACTGTAATAATAGAAAAGTATGAATAATACATGGGTTTAGATGATGTGATAGCTGTAATTCAGGAAAGAGGGATGAAAAACTCTTACAGATTTACAGGTGAAAGTGAATCATATTTCTACTGTGGTGATAAATTTGGCATTATTGTTATCTAAATTTCAGCTCCTTTTCTTCTGTTTGTTGATTCCATATATTTTTATTAGAGTAGTTTTCAGACCTAAATCATAACTGCAAAGTAGTAGGAGGTCGTTTTGAGCAACACCAAGGCTAATCCGTGACTAAAGAACAGCAATTGTATTGGTTGGGAAAATCAAATGAGAAGAATTATTCACTTATCTCCTTGTGGAATAACCCTGCAGGTTGATGCAACAGAATATTTGAATGATAGTCAGCAATAGTTTCCTGGTATTTACACCTTAAATCTTCTCATTAATTCTGGTCTTCTGTTTAATTAATGGTGTTTCTTTTCCATAACTAGACAGTTACTAGAAGGTTGCTTTTTTTCTTCTCCTTATATCTAATCTAAGAAATGATTTAAAATCCAGTTTTGTCATTATTTCCATTTTCATTCATCAGAAGCCTTTTTAACTCATATTTCTCTTTTGAATGCACTATCGTAAACTTTTCAATGTTGTCAGTGGAAGAATGAGACCCCACACAGCACAGAATGTGAAGGCTTTGAATAAGCCTGGTGATTTCCAAATAACTGTCTGCAGTGAAGCTTATAAATTTCGGTAGAAATGGCTTAGAAAAAAGCTTTATTCATTATCACTGATTATCTCTACATTGGCATGGTGAGTGAAACCCAGTCCATCAGTGTCTAAAATTTTATCATCTAATTCTTTGAGGAAGATGCTGTGCAACTTCAGTATCAAATCTTGTGGTTTACCAGTAAATTGAGTGACCCACTTAAAGATACCTTTAGAAGAGAATCTGAGATGTGAGCTGACACTGAAACTCCAGTATCTTCTTCCCTTGGGCAAAAACTCTCAAGACTAAGCATACACTGTGCTTTAAGGGTGGCAGATTACTCTGTGGGATTTATTGCTTTGTTAATATGCTCAAGACATCATCTTTCACTACTGCGAGAGCTGAGAGCACTGTGGATTTTTCTGTTTGTTGTTCTTCTCTGGCTCCCTCGTTTTACAGCTTTGGCTTTGGGCTATATCCTAGGTTTGGGAGGAGAATCATTTGCTGCTTCCCAAAATCCGATATTCTCTAATCCTTGTGTTTCCTGTGTATTGACAGTCATTTCCCTGCTTTTGGTCAGCTCCAGGATGCCACTTAAAGGATCAGCTTTTTAAATTTCTGACTTCACAGACTCCTCCTGGACGCACTGTTTGTCAGTTTAGTGACTTAGTTTCATCTCTGTATCCGTGATTTTGGGAAAGTGAAGGGAAAGGTCCTTTCCTATTCCTTCTTTCCTCTAATCAGCTGATCCCCTCGGGTTTGTACTTTCTTTCCCCACCCTTGTCTTCAAGGGAGAGCTCTTCTGTCTCCATAGATGGAGCTCTCTGCACAGGCACTGCCCCTGCTTCTCCGGAGCTGCACTGAGCAGAGAGTCACTTTCCTCGGTGCTAAATTCACTAAAAAAAAAAATCGTCACCACTTCTACCCCCCTTTTTTTTTTTCCCCCATTTTATCCCAGGGCACAAGACACTCTGCCATGATATCAATACATTTTCTAATATAGGCTTTGATATTTAATAGCTAAATGCCTCCTTGTTACTGAGCATCATCTTTGTTTTGGGAGCGGGGAGGAGACAGTGGGATGAGCCGAGCAGTCACGCATTGTTACACAGAGAATATGGTGTGGATATAAAAAGCAACAATGTATGCAGGGAGAGCATTTTCTTTAGCATATCCAGGAGGCTAGGAAGGAAAGCCAGTTGTATAATTCATGTTAGGTGCCCTTGCTGCTGATCATGAATTTAGTCTTGATCTTGGCAAATCAGTCACAGTTAGAGAGTGACAAGGAACTGTAGCACTAGTGACAGCTCGTATTGTGAATTTTTTTAAGGTCTTGGCTAGAGCGCAGTGCTAGCCCAAAATATAGGCTCAAGGCCTCACTAGACAGGCACTCTTGTCAGGGGCAATTGTGACAATATAATCTTTCTTAAATTAAATGGTTTTCTACCCAGAGAGTTGTGCAAATCGGTCATGTTCCCTCTGTTTCCAACCATCAGCCTATGCAGTGCTTAGGGGATGGATGTCCTCGGTGATCCCATGGACAGGGCTGCAGTTGACTTCTGCACACTGCTGCCGTCCTTCAGCATCGCTCTGACAGCACAGTTCACCCGTTCTCATGTCATTTTTAAACCAAATGATCCAGATCAGATCACATCCCCTCCTCAGCACCTTGATGGGGGGAAGGAACCCTCCCGGCTGAGATGAGACAACCAAGAGCTCAGGAGAATGCGTATGGGCGGTGAGGCTTTATTTATCTGGCTGCTCAGGCTGTGGTCAGAATGGGAAGGGACCAGTGCCTTTCCTGAGGGATGGAGGCCAGTACTCACTGACTTATTAAATGCCTCCCCATGGAATTGAGGGCTTGGAAACCCGAGCCGTGCTATCTGGGGTAAAGGAGCAGGCGCTTGCAAAGCAAGACGAACTCTACAGTCTCTTAAGTGTACTGCTTTAAATCAACGCAATGACTCTTCTGTTCAGTGTCTTCTGATAGTACCTTCAGACAGTGCACCAAATAGTGGCAATTAAAATATTTACGTTATTTTCAGCATTTTTAATTTTTCAGTATGTGTATATATGCATCCCACTGATTGTGTGAGCTAATGAACAGCTGAAATAAGTCACTTTATCCTTCTATTTTCAACAACGTTCACCCGTCAAATTAATCACGGTCTCCATAATGTTCAAGAGAAAAATACCACTGCTGAAATGACATTTGAACCTTCAAATGCTGAAGACTGTCCTTCCAGCACCAGCTCTAAGGATAGTCAGTAGTGCTACAAGACCAAGAGGACAAGTCTGTGAAGCGTGTGGCAAACATGTAGATACTGAGCCCGAGAACTTAGTGTCCAAGGCATTAAATGTCTGCAGGTTGAACAGATCAAATCTCATTTGAGTGTCAACTCTGTAAATGCCTGTTATCAGTCACTGTGGGGATTAATTATGTGGCAAACTAACTGCAATAGTCATCAGTTGGATTGACCTCACTCTCATTGATTCTGCAGGGAATTAAACCCTTTCCAAATCCAGATGAGCAAAGGCGATGTTATAGTGTCTGTCCGAGGCATGTTGCAGTATTTGACCGATATTGCCTCTAGGACCCAATTTTTCAGCCTCTCCTCTGAGCAGGGCATAACTTTGTGCTTGGCGTTTCAGTCGTAAAAGCAGGACTTGGGCAAAGATGCCTCAATTCCTTGCATTTCAAAGGTAACGTCCTCTGGACAAGTCAGGTACTGCGTCAGAAACCACAGCGAGCTCTTTTGCAACTGCAAGAAATGGCTTCAAGGCTTAATATTGAAGTATTCCAGAAACTGGTTCCAAAAAAGCAGTCATCTCTGACTTCTAATTTGGTGAAGCTTCAACAGTAATTTACAATATTATTATTATAGTCTGGAAGGGTGATGTATTGCCGTTTAGAAGGGTAATTTCTGAGTTCTTCTGAGGACATGCAGGAATGCTTCAGGCCTGCGAGGGGGAAAAGGGAGGTTTTTGTCTGGAGCATCACAGCAGCGTGAACTGCTGTGACCGGCTTTGAGCTCAGCCACTTGGAACGAATGTAACATTCACGTAAATGGGGAATAAGTGCACATACCAGTAAATGGATAACTAACTGGTCAACAAAATGCACGGTATTAGACATGAGAGCTTTGCTGGGTTATTCTATGAAGTAGCTTTTTCAAAACAAGTTGCAAAAAAATACAAAAATAAATCTCTTGCTAATTAAAACAGTTCAAATATCAATGGTATATAACTGGCTATTTGATACTATGTGAAAAATACTGATTTATTATCTAGGCAAATCTTTTGATTCTTGAGCTATTTGTATTTTAGGAAAAAAAAAAAAATCTTAGCCCTAATGGGCTGAATCTCCTTCAAAAGTGTAAATGCATTCACCAAACATTTTTCATGGACTTTGAAGCATGCAAATGTGACTTCAAACACAGTTTTATTTAGGCTTCTATGGGGGTAAACTTTAGCAGGAATGTTCTTGTATTCTATCTTGTTCAGTCCTGTAATACTACACAGAAGCTAGAATAGATGGCATTTTCCAGTTCAAAGGGTGTACTAATCTTTGAGGTCATTGTACATCTCATTGCAGGAAAACACGTTAATCTTCTGGAGTCTTGGAGTTCTTTGGGAGATAACATCTACATTTTACTAATAAGTTTCACTCATTCCTGATGAATTTATATTGGAGAATAATAGTATATATGCCACAAACCTCATCTGCACAGTGGCCAGCTCGAGAATATATTAATCCCAAGGATTAGTAATTAGTAATTCCAGACTATATGACACCTTCTACAGTTCTACTGTTATGGTTTCCTTACTGTAAAGTTACTGTATTTTAAGTTGGCCTGTTAAATGGAGAAAAACTGAGGAGTTTTGACCAGTTGGTGTGCCTCATTTTCTGTGACTGTTAGCAGAAATAAGTTGAAAAATTCTTTTACTTTTCTAAAAAACCTGTAGTGTTCAGCTGTAAGGGTTGGATTTTTTTACA
The DNA here is from genome assembly GCF_929443795.1 of Astur gentilis. Taxonomy (NCBI): domain Eukaryota; kingdom Metazoa; phylum Chordata; class Aves; order Accipitriformes; family Accipitridae; genus Astur; species Astur gentilis. Next base: position 18,315,125 of record NC_064905.1, on the reverse strand, counting down.
GAATTTGTTACTCATAGGCTTTTCCAACTTGAAACAATTTGGTGCCAACCATTCCTTTTGCTAAGAGACAACAGTTTTATTTTTATTATCAGATCTAGTGCCACTCAACACCAAGCTAAGTCAATAAAAGAAGACTGCACCTCCACATAGAAGCCCGAGACTTACCAAGAATCAGTTTGGTAATCTGAACCCATGAGTTTCGGTGGAAGGATTGCCATGCTGGTTGATTTATGTTTTTAAGCAGTGGATTCTCACAGGTGGTCTGTGGGCATTTGATATGGGGTCCATGAATTGCTTTGCTTGGTAGAAGGTCCGTGAACTACTTTTCCTGGTCAAGAAAGGTATGTTAAGAAAAGCAAAGCTATTTTCAGGAGGCTTAAAGTCATGCTATAGTGGACTGAATTTTTAGGAGCCAGTAAATAAACAAAAGTCTGAAAGGCGCCTGTATTAGAGTGTATATTTAGTACTGTAATCTGGTTAATTGGGTGTTGTCATCTCTCTGGATTTAAAGATCATCGCTCCTTCTGTACAACCCATTACTTTGTGTGCTGGTGCAGAGCATTTGATATTTCCTGCTGCAGAATTGGCTGCACTTGAGCAGTAGTATGTATTTAAGTACATGGGACTTTGACTTCTTTGTAGATGAAAGGAGTCATATAAATGGTAATTTCATTGCATAATTGTCTTACTGAATATTTTTCAGAAAATATTTAGTAGGATAGATGTAGTACATCAATACCAGTCAATTAAACTGCTTTGGGATCTTTTCTGAGGATTAATGAATGCTCTGTTAGCTGCCTGGTGTTTATAGAACATAGACTATTTCTCTCACAAAACCTACCTGAATATAAATGTTCATGCCTTACCTTGTGTTGCACCAAGACTGCAACAACTTCTCACTAGAAATGCCCACAAGGTTATAAACATTCTTGAGAAATTTAGTGCCTTGACCTATAGTAAGTGTGAGAGTAAGAGCAGGGTATATTAATGGTAAAGGTTTTTCTTATTTAGGAGGCATGCATGCTGTAGAATATCATATTAGAATAGTAAAAATGCTTCCACTTTGGAGGAGGTTCTTGAAGCCTTTAGGATTTCTTCAGGGTCCGTGACCTTTTGTTCTGCTCCCTGAAGGACAGATGCTCAAGCTATTCAGATAGTCTTGCTGTTGAACTCACTGAAGTAGCAAAGCTGAAATCAAACCTATGTTGTAAACTAGAATTTTGTGTTTCTTGTTATGCACTTCATTAAACCAGAGGGGTTTTTTTAGATAAGCATTTGTCATCTCCATGTCAGGTTTCTCAAAGAACATGGTGAATTAACAAGACATGTTTAATGCAGTCTTGACAGGAAGGTTAATGAGAATTCAGAAGGCGGGAAGGAGGGAAATAATATGTACTGCTCCATGTGAAAACTACAAGAAACCAGAATAAGTTGTAATTCAGCTTGTCTTAAACAGAGGTATTTATTTGTTCTACAGTGAATGTGATTAAAAACATTTTAAGCAATTCCCTCCTTCAGCAATGTTCACTACTGTCTATCAATTCATACTGCAGTAGGACCTAGAAGGTGGGTGCCCACTGGGTTGGATTATTTTGCCAAAAATGTGTTTGAGACAGGGGTCTTCTGCCCTGCATGCTTTGAAGGGAGAAGGGCTTGTGCATCTGCCTGGGTTGGACTCTGTAGGAACAAGGTCACGTGGCTGAGAAAGGCAGAGGGAAAAGTGGAAACGAAGGGAAACGTCACAGTTGCATCCTGATGAGGGTGGGTGCTGTGTTTTATGGCTACACGGCTTTCTCCCATCATTACCCTTGTTGAGCCAGTCCAATTTCTCAGAGGACTGAGAAGGGCCCACAGGACAGCGAGGCATGTGGCTTCCTTGCACTCTAACCGTGACTTCAGCGTATTTATATAGTTTATGGAAAATTCCAAGAAGTTCCCAGGCCTCTCTCTAAAGCTGCAATGATTTCCATTGAAAGGATGATCAAAGCATAAAGCAACCAAGTTTGAGTAGCTTTCTGTTCTTGAGCCGTCTGTGACTGGTTGATGATTTGCGTTATGCAATGAATGCTTTTGCGTTGAGCCAGAGAACACCCTTGAAGAGAATTCAGCAATAAGCGAGGATTAAAAATACAGTACTTGTTCTTTTGGGGAAAGCTACCAATCTTGGTAATCACAGGGCTCCTGTTCTCACTTGATTAGAATCACAGTTGTGACTGCCAAATCAAACAAATTGGCATGTGATGGTTGGAACTTAAAAACCCATCAATTACATACACTCCTCTGTCTACAGTTTCCTCTGCGCTAAGGACGACCTGATTACTTTTGTTGTTAGTTCATCTTGCCTGTTGTACATTTTATGTGTAAAGCCAATGTTATTTTTAAAATCTTCCTTTCTGCAGCCGAAGTCAAAATAGGAGAAGACTGTTATTTACATTATGAATCGTCTGCCAAAGTTCAAGCATTGAAAGTTGTGTTCTTGACAGGAACAGGAAACACGAAAATCTTAGAGTTTATTATACCAACTCATAGCAGATTACACAAGCTTTAGTGTAAATGACATTCTTATTTATTTAGTTACCTTCTTCCAAGCTCCATGCCTGCATTCAGTTAAAATGTAAAATACCTTGTTCCAATATCTAGACTATGTGGTATAACAGTTGTAAAACAAGGGGATTAGCTGGTTTTGGATAACTGTCTTGTAAGATACTTTTATTCCAGGATCTTTTCCCTTTATGCATGGGCAGGAGATACACCAATGCTTGAGATGCTTACAAGTTGTGATCCTAAATGCTCTGACCTTCCTGAGAGACACCAGCCTCTTAGCACAGAAAAATGACTGGGGTTTTTTTTCTCAGTTTCAGAACTCATATCTTGAGTTTTTACCAGCAAACAGCTTATTTGAGCCATTTAAAACATCAAAGGAGGTGTTTCTTGGCTTGGGTACATCTTTAATTTAAAGCAGATTTATTAAAGGCCGAAACAGGATAATACTGCAAAAGGATTAGCTGTGGTTACTTGATTTCTGAGCAAACAGACTAATTCTGCTTTCTTTGTATGGGTGTCTTTCACAGTGAGTCCATTCACTGAGCGTTGAACTAGGCCTGGGGTTTGGTTTTTTCTTTTTTTTAATTTTTCACTGTTTCTATTGTCTTCTTTAGAAATCAGAAGCATTGCTGAAAGCTTTAACTTCAAAGCTTAAGCCAGTTTACTCTTCATCGGTTGCTATGCTTCAAAATACATTCCTGAAGCTTCTTTGCTAGTAACTGCCAAATGTTTTGTTTCAGCACTTCTTAGCATTGGGGCTTTCAGTTTGGCTTTTGTTTTGATTTATTCTTCACAAAATAAAAATTCTGAGAAGTCAATTAAAAAATAGGTTGGCATTCTTAGCACTTAAATCTTGTTGCTATTCTGAAAGCAACCAGAGCAGTGGTACTGCAGAATGCTCTTTATTTTATATTAGTACTTGCACTTCAGATTCGCTCTGTCTATAAACAACAGAGAAAAACTCTCTCCGAGAGCTGAAAATTTACTGAGGTATGAAATGTACAGTGTCAAGTAACAAGGAACGAACACTGCTAGGGCCACATCATGGTCAGTGAAACCTGGGCAAATCTATTGTGAACTAGTTAATCTAATAGATTTGATGGGAAAGGAATGGGATGACTATCCTGGAGCAGAGGATAGGCCTCCTGAAGTTTACCGGTGATGTTATTTGGGAACAGAAAAACCTGGACTGACCTTCACCTCTCGCGTGGAAAGACCAAGTTCGGTTAGAAAAGGACCACACAACGCTTGAAAACCAGGCATGCATGCCGCAAAAGCTCATACCTCCACTCTTGCAGAGGCACTTCAGGACTTGGTCGTGTGTTTTGCATATGACTGGTGGCACAAGTAAACTACTGAGTTTGGTAAAAAGGAAGAATATACTTTAGCTGCTCGCTGCACCGCCAAGTTGTCAAACAAGCCAAGGTGGTCTTTCAGTGTTATCTATGTCCTTTTTCGCCCATCATTTTTTACTCATTCTAGAAACAAAAATGCAGTGAGTTTTAAGAAATCATTGCTAGCTAAAGATGTATGAGCTCAGAAGCCCAGAGTACAGCACGTAGCCTGACCCTTGTCCTCTTCTCTCAGTCTCTCCTGGAAGCTGCCCAGCCCCTTGTCCGTGTGGGCTCTGAGATGTTTCCAAATACTTCTTCCTTCTCCCCAGTAACTTTATAACACAGGCCCTGGGAAGCACAAAACTTTATGAACGTGACGTGCTAGTTTAAGAGTTAATTGTCATTTGTGGCAAGTTTGCTAGAGAAGGAATAGGCAGCAGAGAACAAATTCAACAGACTAATTCACCAGTGTTTCAAGAGCTGAAGTAGCAGTAGTAGCAACTTTTCTTCAACTTTAATTTGTAAAAATACGTACATCAGAGTGTTAAACTGTACTTCTGAACTGTTCTTAGCCTGTACAGGCATGGTGGACAGAATCTCGTCCCTAATAACATACTGTCAGATGCATCAGACACCTTAAAGTAACTGCAAATACGGTGCTAAATATGGGACCCACACCTAATGCCAATACCTAGTTCTTTGCTTTAGGCTCCTTATGTGCTATAGTTCTCCTGCAGAAGGCATATGACTCTGCAGTTACTGATTGATGGGGAGGGTTGGTTGAGAGATTTTTGAGATGCTAAGATATTGCCATCATACCAATTGCATAAAAGCCGAAGAAAACATGCCTGCCCTTTGTAGTGGTCACCAGAGGCTGCTTTTTGCCCAGGTATGGACAGATGGATATGAGAATGCCTGAGTAGATGGAGCATTGCCTCATCTGAAATCTACATTGATGGAGTTGCATGGTGTAGCTAAATTGCTCTGTTTAAAATGTCATTGCCTGGGTGGAAACCTTGTGCTTGGGGATCTGAATGTCTTGGATTGCCTTCCCTCGGCCATATGCAGGCAGTTGTTTAGGTGGTAACTGGAGTATCTCTATGTGCATAGAGCCACAGATCGTTACCTCTTGATTATGTTCATGTTATCTGATGTGTCATCTCCATGAGAGAAATTAAATTGTCTTTAGTAATTTGAAGCAAGTAAAAATGACAAATCATCATTCTCGTGTGATCAGTAAACGGCTACAGAACGAGAATGCATCTCAATTACATGGCAAATACATTTCAAGCAGCATTGATCATTCCAAATCTCCAATTGTTTTCCTGTGATTTTCTTTACTTTTAAACTAAGATGGCTTTGGTCTATTTAAAAAAAAAAAAAGTAGCTTTTTTCCACTTTGAATAACGCTGTTAGCTATGAACTCTCAGCTCATAATTATGAAGAGTTAGAATAGAGAATGATTTCATAGAGACAAAAGCAATGTAATAGAGAGAGAGAAAGAAATGAAAGAAAACAAATGCAGTAGGAAAGTGATTTTTAAAGTCCACATCTTGGGATGTGGCAGACTACTGGAAAGCAAACACTCCCATGTGCAGCTAGAAAATGGTCATCATTAGTGAACTATCATGCAAATCCTGCAGGAAGAAAAAGGAATAGACATTTAGCAACAGGAAATGCTTTTGTATGTGAATATAGAATATGGGCTATAAGATACGGTTTTAATATTTTTTTTAAATAAGCCAGCGTTGCTGCCTACATTTGCATTTGGATTCTGATCCTGCAAATATTCCTGACTACAGAATTAGCATCTCCAAAGACAGTTCATAGCAGTAATTACCAGACATGGCGCACGATCATGCCACGCGATGAAGCGTTCTGCAGAGATCCCCAAGTTAGTGCCAACCTGCGGCAGCGAGTCCGCACGTGCGGGAGGAGGCTCAGAGCTGCCTCTGTCTGGGCTGCCTGTGAGCTGGAGCTGCCCCTTGGGGATGAGTGACTTTGCACCATCTCCTCGGCACCTCAGTTCCTGCATTCGTGCACAAGGAACCAGCTCCCAGAGCCCAGAGGGTGGACACGACCTTGGTACTCGAATGATCGACCCGCAGGCTGAAGCCCAGATTTCAGTCTAAGAATGTGACTCTGCTGGGGAGAAGACAAGCATGTGCCTACCTTGTAGTGGCCTTTGCGTGATAACTAACACAGGCAGAATCAGAGGAGAGGGGGGTAGTTTGCAGATTTAACAGAGGCTGGTACTTTGTGTTAAATCTCAGGGAGAAGGAGGGATGGGTGCCTCTATTTTGACACTGCCATTCATAGTGACAGAAGTGCTTTGTCTTCATTTGCCTATTAACTTGTCTTGGTCTCTTCAGCCAGCAAAAGAAAAATTGAAATCAGCATTGCATAAATGTTTCCACTTATGAATTGACTCTTCTGTGTCAAGTTCCAGCCCTGTTTGGCCCCTGCTGCTCCAAAAAGCACCTAAATTTCTTACAAGATGAAAAATCAACCGAGATACGATATGCCTCCCTCCTCCCCTGCCTTGGCCTAGGTGTTTCCAGAACTGGCATCTGAATTACTTGTAAAAACAAATTTAATTTCTGTATGACATGCTAGATTTCTGGTGCCTAGAACTATTTTCTTGTTTGTTCAAAAAATGGCAACCATTTGTTGTCATTGTTGCATTGCATTAATAAATGGTCCCTTGAACGTCCTCTGCCTCCTGTATCCAGTGCTGTGACCTTATATGCCATATCAACTAGCTGATGCAACCAACTGCATTATTTTTTTTTTTTTTTCAAAATTCCTGCTTCACATTGAGCTGATTGCCAGCTATTTCTCAGGGCAATTTGTTTTGTATTAAAACAGAATTTTGTCCTTCAACGGTCTGTCCAGAAGTTCCCAAATTAGCTGATTTTGCTCTGTCCGTAAGGGCAGTTTGCAGCAGCACGAGTACGTGATCATTTCCTTGGTTTGCAGCCCCGCCACTCAAGCACTGGAATGGTTCAACATGCCTACAAGCAGTCACCCTACTAACTCTTCAGCTCAGTCAGTTTGGGAAATGGCTCTTTTTTTTTTTTCTTTTTTTTTTTTAAGGCTGTAGTTCTTTCTTCTTTGGGTAGTTTTAACCAGCAGGGTAACATTGAAATGCAAAACTTTTGGCTACTTGGAGTCCAATTACAAATACGAAAGATCAACCAAGTAGTCCTTTAGAAACAAATCAATGGCAGAACACTTAGGAACCTGTATTCTGATTGCAGTGTGATTTGCTCCAGCGTCACTGCTTTAGCTGTACCATTAGCCTGGGTTTCCACACCACCGGGGAGTGCTTCCAGGCGCTGTCCTGAGAGCCCACTGGCAGCATTCCTGGCCCCACGGCTCTGCCCTGCTCCTCTCCTCCCCCTTTTTCTCCTGGCTGTGCCGTGTAGGACTTGGACCCCATGGGCACAGGCTCTCTTTTAAGGCGCTCTCGTGCACTAATCTGAAGGCAAGGAAAGAGCCGTGAACTCTTCTTAGGAGCAGAGCTGACCCTCTGCTGAGCGGTTTTCTAAACAACTATGACTTTAACTGATGAAAACAAGGAGCCCCTCTGCTCCTCTCCTGCCAAGAGGTCAAAACCTATTTTTAGAGAGGTGTGCACGCTTCTACTTATAGTGCGGAGCCACAAAATATGCAATTAAAGCCATTCTGAATTGCGTGAAAGCTGCCTCTTGCAACTCGGCTCGCTCTTTTCTGAAGTCTAGGCCAGGAATCGATTGTCTCTTCCTGGAAGATGAACCTCCTGTCTTTGCAGTTGTTCTGTAATTTGTAGTCAGTTGATTAAACTTAGGCTATAAGAGTCAACCCCATGTAATTTACTGATTGCATAAGGGTGGGACCTAATAAAAAACAAAGCAGGTGAAAAATTTAAAAAAAAACCCAAAGTGTTGTTACATTTTAAAATCTTAAAATTGACAAGCATAATTTTAGGGACCTGAGCTATGTACTGGGAGCACCAGCGGTTGGCAATATTAATGATGTGACCTCCTGATTTAAAGAGAGATGTTTAAAGATTGCCCGGGTCTTATGCTTTCCCTCTGCTCCCGTGGTTAATTCTACCCGGAGGGCAAAGTCCTGCAGCTCTCCCTTCATTAGAGCAGCAGGATTGCAGAGGGCAGAGCTGTGGAGTGTAGAACAATTTGTGGTCCTCGGAGCTTTGCTGCACGAGACCTTTTGGTGTTACTGCATTCAGCTGCGTACATCTGTTCAGCCTGTTTAATATCAGTGCCTTGGAACCTGGGTCTCTTTCTTCTTGACCCCATATCTGGAAGCTGCTCTCTTTTTCTAGCAGATTATGAACCACTAGCCTGTCAGCTAAGTGTGCAGTGAGAGACTTTCTCCAATATTTGTTGTTTACCTGAGATAGAATAAGGTCCTTCATGTCATTTCTTGCAGAAAGGGGAATTTCTGAGCCAATCGGCTGTAACATCTGCTTCAAAGCTACAGCTAACACATGTCTTAAAAATGGCTCAATGTGTATTTACACAATAGATTGTTTGTGTTAATTAGAGTTGATTCCACCACTGGTATGCATGCATAAGTCCCATTAATATCATCAGCAGCTATATATTCTCATAAGGAGAACAGAGCTCCTAATTAGAACTCCAGGTTTTTAAGATATCTTTGTACAGCTTTTACTGCAAAGATAAAGTGCTGTGTGTTTGCCTGGCAGCTATTCTAAAAGAAAACAAATGATTGGGGCTTTTATTTATTTTTTTTTTCCTCCAGGCTCCCCTTTATTTTTATTGCAATACCATGAGCTAGTCCTACCCCGGAGCAGAGCCTGTGCAGGGCAGGAAGCCCTGCTGCAGGGAGCTTACCCTTCGAGCAGAAGGAACAGCGAGTGTGCGCGCAGAAATTAGATGACTATACTAGCTAGCAAAAATGCTCCTCCAGCCATAGAATGCCCCTTCTGTCAGTATAAAACCTACCCAAGCGGTCAGTCCTGGGGACAGAGCTTGGTCCGTATTTTCGGTGCCCCCTCTGAGGCACGGAGTTCTCCTGCCCTGTCCCAGGGCAGCAGGACCTGGGCAAAAGGTGCTGGTTTGCAGAGCAGCAAAGAGGCAGCGGAATGGCGCGGTGGGGAGGAGGAGTGCTGAGGGACCCCGCAACCCTGTCACATAGCCCAAAATTTGAGACTCGTGTCAGGACTTCCCGTCTGACTCTTTACAAACGTGAATTCACGTGGTTGACTTTGCTGTCTCCCAGCTGGGTGGTGGTTTTCAGGATTTGGGGTTTTACAGAGCCTGAAAGTTTACAGAATTCCTATTAAAACTTTTTAATGTACATGTTGAGCAGTATGCAATGGGAGTGCACCATATGATGTTTCTTTGGGGATTTGAAGAAAAGATACTGAACTTTTTTTATTGTGCCAAGTTTAAAAAAAAAAAAAACCAAACACTCTTTTGGTCTGAGAGTGTTCCAAATATAGTATTTTTTTCTTCCATCTGATGAAAACTGGAAACAGAGGCTTATAAAGAAAATACTGATAAGAGTCCTAGCCAAGGAAGCAATGGCAAGCACTGCTCTAAAGCATGTAAACAAACAATCCTGCTCAAATGAGTGTCTGAATTCCAATGGATTCTAATTATCTGCGAAGACAGATAGGTACGAAAACCTACTGATATAAAGAAACTCTCTGGACTAAAAAATATATATGCTGTAATTTCAGGATGTTTTAGCTTCTGCTGGTGGCAGGTACCAAGTAAAAGATAAGGTAGAAAATAATGAGCTTTTGTTATTCATATCTGAAGTTTAGAAGAGATATTGTGAGTGAACAAAAGATGCACCATAAAACAAACACTCACTGAAATAATTCCCGGCAGAAATGTAAAAAGCTGCAGGGCGCTAAAGAAGATGCAGTGTCTTCCAGGCGAGAGCACTGTTCAACAACAGAGTTTTAGAGCCACTGCTATTAGTAAGATGTAACATTTCAGGTTTCTAACATACATTTTAATTAGTATACTATAAAATTTAATCTCCTATTCCAATTTTCAGTCTTTTGAGAAAGAGACTTCATGGGAGTTTATCTTCATCATGTATGTTGTCTGCTAATTCCTGCATACTCCCACCAACAAAAATATGGGTGTCCGTTTTAATTCACATTTCAATTAATGACAGAAGCAATAGAAGTTTGGAAGAGAACATTTTCTCTCTTACTAGCATAACTACAAGAAATTTTAAATGATAGATTTCGTATTACAGATTTTATGCATTAAGACCAAATCAGGGGCTCAGAGAGCCTCCCCTCTGCTGCACCGTGGATAAAGTGCGCTCTCTCCTCATCCACTTCCCTGGTGTGTGTTTGTTATCAGGCTGTGAGATCGCCCAGGATACTGAGCCTGTGCGAAGTGCTCCGGTCGTCCGTCCTCTCCGTGTCCCTACAAACAGGAGTAAAGTTAGGCACATAGTATGTCCCAGGCCATGTGGGGCACCTACAGCAGATTCTCAGTTACATCCGCATTCCCAATGAAAGGTGCCGTCAGGGCTAGGATCTGACAGTATTTCCCCTATATATTGTAATTAGAATCACAATGAAGAAACGCAGAGCTATGTCGGCTACGGAGCGAGCTGCCGGTCTGCTTCCCAGCACGTGTAGTTAATGCATCAAATATTGTCAGCGGGCACCAAGGCCATCTCCGCTGTTGGGAGCATTTGTTGTTGCCGTGTTCCTGTCCGCTCTCCTCCACTGGCAGGGGAGTATTAGCTGATCTCAGCAGGGCCCAGCTGGGGATCTGCTGGTGGAAGAAGTAGCTTCCAAAGCTGTTGTCTCACCTGTGGCCGACTGGCTGCCAGAGGGAGTTTCAGCTCCGCAGCAGAGCGCGGTGCTGCACATCACTCCGTACCAGCCGGGAGGCGGCTCCTCCGGCTCCTCCGGCCCGATGCTCCCGAGGGCCAGCACCTGCCTGCATCCCCGGGCGCTGCTGTCCCCTCTCTCACCCAACCGCTGCCTTGGCTGCGTTTGAAGCGAATACCCGAGTTCCTTGTGTCAGGATGCAAAGCTCTTCAAGGCATTGAGAATTGATGTGGTCTGGAGGCTGTACTAAGCTGTCCGCGTAGACGTTCGTTAGTCAAATATACACCCTTGTGTAAAAGATCACAGTAACTTATTCGACAATATTACTTACGTGCAGGTTAGATCAAAACCCGGCTGCCAAAAGTTGAAAGCCAGGATAAAGACAGAAATACGCTGTTTTATTACATCATTAAAAAAAGCATCTAGATACTACTCTATCAGGGACTACAGGCTGGAGACTGACAGACAAGAATAAAATAGCTGGGAATAAATTTTATGTAGCTATTTTCTTTCTCCCTCAAATGTGAATGCTTATGCAAAACACATTGCTTTTAGATTCACTGACAATAAAGAGGGAATCATTATACGAGTAGTGGATTCTCAGGGGAACACTTTAGCCAAAACACACTCTGCAATAATTTCCCACATCTTAGTTGAATAAATTAATTTATGAATTTTCCATGAATATGTTCAACCGTTTCTCCCCTCATATATTTTATTGATCTCCATATACATTTAGCAACAAATAACAGACCTGCTTTTCCATTTGCAGTAAAATAGTTTAGAGATGTTTATGTGGGCCTTGGGGTTCGTAGTAAACAAATGCAGTTCAAACACCAGGGAGGTAGCAGAGAAACATGAAGCTTGACAGGACCCAGGGAGCTCTGCTAGGAGAAGAGCTCGGCGGAGAGTCAAGGCGTACCCAGTCGTAGCACGAGTGAGGTGGGTTCCCTGAAATCAGAGGGACGAGCCCCAAACTGCGGGACTGCTCCCAGCGAGTCCTGCGTAGAATCACCGCAAGGTCTTAATGGCTCGTGTCTGCAAAAACTCTTAATGTCTGTTTGGTGTTAATGACTGATAGGTTGGAACATTCCCTCGTTTAATGTTTTGTCCTGTAGTGTGTATCTTTTTACTTTCATGTGAGAAGGAGATGAGGATGGCAAAAGGAAAGAGGGTATTTGGGTTTTCTCCACAAAAATAGAAATGCAATGTCTGTGGCTTGGGGGAAGCCAAGATGCTCCTTCCAGACTGTAGATCCAGTGGCGGAGTAGTCCCAAAACTTCATTATTCCACCACAAGACATCTTCTGTGGCCCCTCTGCCTCTGAATATTGCTTAGTTTGGCTTCGGCAACATCATTAAATCCAAAGTTGAGCTGCTTGTGTAGGTTATTACAGTGAGTAAGCACACCATCACATGGAAAGTATATTTCCATGTTTTTCTTTCAGGAAGGGACAAACAGTTACATACAGTGATTAGATGTTGAAAAGTAATCAGTGTTTCCCTAATTTAATATTAAAACCAATGGAGTTCTTTCATCTTACTCCTTCAACACCAAGCTGCCACCCCAGTTTTATATGTATACAAACTAACATCCCAAACAAGTATGGTGGGTATATAATGTGGTTAATCATAGGTGTAAATTTACTTACATGCGACTGCACCATTGTGATCTTCAAGTTTAGCTCTCTTTCTTGCCCTGCACACTCAGGTAATAGAGATAGACCTTTCCAGGCAGTTTCTTTTTTTTTGGTTTATTTTGAGCTTTTTGGTTGGCGTTTTTATCAGTCATAAGGAAAGCTAGGAAAAAACTCGCCTGCTGTTTCCAAGTATAAAACTCTTTCTTTCTTAACTGCAGATAATTAACAGGCTTGAAATAGGCCTTACCATCTTAAAGGTGGTATTTGAAGTCTAATTGCTAATGCTTAGATACATAATTTACATTTATTATGTATAATAAAATATGTAACTAATTGATGTTCTGTAAGGGACTAAATGATCAACTCCAGCTGCAGGAAGAAGATTTATGCCTGTGTTCTCAATAACATATTGACTATCAGAACACGCTGCAGAAAAAAGAGTCGCTGCCTTCAGGACTGTGCGCTTGGAGAGTGTTCTCCTTTCTCCTGCTCTCCTCTCCTTCTAATGTGCTTTCTCTTGTGTTTGTGCTCTGTCCAAACAGCATAGATTAAGCAAGTGTATTTATGGAGCAGACAGATGAAAAATAAGTACTTACATTCCCTTCAGTCTTGCAAGAAATTAGCGTAAAGCGCAAGCTAAGCTTGCACATGTTTGTGTGTGGCCATGCATTTTCTAAATCGGAAGGGCAGAACATCACACAGGGCATGCAACCACCAGGGCACACTGACGTTCAGAATGGCTGGGAGATAATGTCAACAGAATAGGATGGAGGCACAGGATAGTGGTCTCCTGCTGCTAGATTAAAGCCTGGGCAAAGATGAGCCCTTTTAACAAAAACAAACAGAGGCAAAGCCAAGATATTTGCAGTACTTTCAAAGCAGGAGGCATTTATCTTGTAACAACATCCCGTTCTGTTCTCTTGGCTTCCACTGTACCAAAATAACAGACGATGATGCTGTGATTTTTGTCAGTGGCTGTTGCTAGATGAGCTCCAGTTGCCCGCTGCATGCTCCTTGGGTAACGCCTTGGTCTTACGCCGTGTGTCCTTTGGCCTTCAAAAAAACTGCAGTGTTTCAAAACACGTTGTGTCACGCTGTGTAAGCATGCTGGCTTACTTTTAAATGAAGAAGAATTAATCTATAATAAAACTCAGCCTTATCAAAGGGATTTTACAGCCCAACGTTTCCAATTTCCCCTGGCAGGAGGCAGTCTCTGCGGGGAGGAGCGCCAGCCTCAGCGCTGCAGGCAAAACTCCCCCTTGCATTAAAAGCCCTCAGATTCCGATCTGGTAAAATCAGTGCTTGAAGACGACAAAAAATGGAACTGAATTCAGTTCATTAGGTATCAAGCCATAGAGAACGCCTCGCACGTTTTTGTTCCTGCTTCTGCGTGCTGTTTTCTTTTACTCCATTTTATTAGTAGGTTAGTCTAGTCTCCTGCAACCGTGCTGCTGGGCACAGTCTGCGGAAAATATCCTTGGAGCAGTAACTGCAGAGATGACAACTATGCAGGCGCAAAGCTCTTAGGAAAGTCAGCACTAAAATATACGTAACGCAAACAGTAAAGGCTATGAATAGTCAGTATTTTATAAATCAGGGCTTTTTTAACTAGCACGATTTTGCAATATTAATTCTCCTGGATTGTCTCATTTGTTCGATACTGCACATGTCCTGCTGTCCTAAACGGTTTGATTGTGGTGACTGTCAACAGGCGCTGTAAATCCCATCTGCTGAGGTTTGAAGGAAGGGAAAGGAAGAAGTAACAATATGCAGATATAGGCAACTATCCTGTATTGCTCATGGTTTAATCTTCACTCTTCAGTTGTACAATTTTATTGTATTTCTGGAGTTGATTGCATGATGATTGGCTATTTTTAGGGATGGTGCTGTTAACTGTTAAGGCAATTTATAGTTATTGGTAGGACTCATTTAAAATTTCCTCCTTGTTCAGAGAAGCTGACGTGTTGAAGGACCAGTCTCATCAGCTGATGAGCTGATTTCTTTTAGTTCTCACTATTGTGAGGATTGGTGTCTTTTCACGGATGTTATTCAGACCAAGCCCATTGCTTGCAGTGGAAGTTGAGTGTTCCCAGCTCCTCAAAAAGACCGAACTAATAAAGCAGTAGTGGTAACAGGTGATAGATGGCATGATTTCACAGCCGAAACATGGTAATGCAGCATGGGAAACACATGGGATTCTGGAGGTTTGTATTTCCTTCCCAGCTTTGCCACTGATCTCTTAGGTGACCTGGAAGAAATTGTTTCAACTTTCTGTGCTGCAGATTCTATATATTTAAGCAGGGAATAACAACAACGCTTTATGAGGCATATTTAGAAGTGCCACGCAAAACTCTGCATAGGAAGTAGCTATTATTGTTATCTGTAATAAAAAAAACAATGGTATTTTCAATAGAGGCTGAAGTTCTGCAATCTGTCCAACGCCATTACTGCTAAACGCAATTTCTCATTTAATCCACAGCTGCTGCTTTTATATCTTGTCCTAATTCAAAATGTATTTTTGCTTTTTTTTTTTTTATGATTCTAGTGCAAGTTGGAGTTTCACGCATGTACTTCTGGCAAGACCATCACAGCTCGATGTGAAGGGCCCTGCCCCTGCCTTCCAGGACCTGAAAGTTCAAAACACAAGACGGAGAAGACTGGTAAGTTGAGCTGTTAATGGGACTATAGTAGATTAACTGGTTCTTGCTACGTTCTTAGAAAAATGTAAAAAAGATGTTTCTTAACTAGTAGATTTTTATATGTAAAGCTTTCTGAAAAAAAGCGAAGGTACAGCTAATACTTTTCTAAACACGTAGTGTTTTCAAACATCTCAACTGCTGCAAAACTAACATAAGATAAAAGAAGATAGAAAAGATAATATACTACTTGATGATTCCTTACTTCATAAGTTAAAAAAAAAAAATTAGTAGCCTGTGTGTTAACCACAAAGTTGAAGTCAAACATCTATATTACATGGCATCTGAATTCTCGTTTTCATATTTATTGTTATTAACGTTATCATTAGAAGTCAAATATATATTAAATAGATATACGTATCTGTATTTATATATGAAGTTGTTTCAACAACAAACTCATGGCAAACGATGTTACATAAAACTGAAGGTTGGAGTCTCAGCACAAATGGCTGTTTTCCCTGTCAGCTCTCTGGTGAGTTCTCTCTCTAGGTCTGAAAGCCTGGTGAGCTAATTTAGTCCCCCAGGTCTTTTCCAAGGAAGTAAGCCCAAGCTGTCTCAGAGGGACTTCATCCAAAGGGAATTAGTTCTTGCAAAAGAGACTGATGAAAAGCAGAAGTCCGGCAGCAGGGTGAGTGCTGCAGCCAGGTTCTGTCTTAAGAGTTTCCACCCAGCTTTGGGGAAAGCCCTTTGGAAGGGAAGAGTTGTTACTTGTGGCTGTGGTTCTTGATATGAGTACAGATGTGCTGGTGAGAGCATCTGTGGCAAAGTGAATACTAGCCTGTTTTAAGTCCAGTGTTGTCTCCCCTCTCTTGGAAGAGTGCTAAGAGGGTTAATGCACTGACAGCTGCTGGGCTCCTGGCTGTATTAGTAGCTCACAAAGCCAAAGCAGTGACTTAAGCAGGGTTTGCTCTGTCACATTAAGCAGTGAAATGTGTTTATTTGCCTTGTGCACCCCAAGGAGTACAAAAAAGATGAAGCTTTAACAATGGTCTGTTTGACCCAAAATATTTGAGAACCTCTCTTCGCTCTTGCTACTCCCCACTGTGGACACGTTCCAATAGTAGCAGGCACATAAATATTAAAAAAAAAGTTTAAACAGCACTTCCTCTAGTTATTTCAGGCCCTGTCACTTCAAGTAAAAACACTGATGAACCTGCTGGTGATGCTCCACACACCGTATCCTTTAGCACAGCACTAGTTTTCACATTAGGCCTCCATCTACTTTCTAGAAAAAGAAGTGATTCTCCAGCCTAGATTTTGAAAATTCAGATTTATTCCAATTTTTGCAAACCACCGACATTTTTCTGCATAGCTATCAAACTTAGATGAAGTATTTTAGATGGCAAGATTCTGATATCAATATATAACTGTAATATTGTTTTATGTGGCTTGAATCTTTTAGTTACAGTATACCCACTGATAAATTGCCTTATTCATATTTTCTATTTCTTGTAGCCCTTATCAGGCTACAAGAAATATTTCTTTTTCTTTGCCCTTTCTCTTTCTTTGCCCTTATCAGAAAGAGTATCAGATTAATAAATCTTCAGTGACATTTTAAGCTTACAATTTCATTCACACAAGAGAAAAAAGATTCTAATAACCCTTATCTTGATAAATGCAATTTGACAGGGTATATGTATTCTGAAACCCAGGCTTTTGTTTGGCTTGACTCAAAACTTTAACTCCAGCCACCAAAGCATTAATTTAATAGATTGGGTGATCTGCAGAGCAACTTTCCTGAAGGCTTTTTCAAGAGGCCAAACTTGAGCTAACAGTCCTCCTGCCATTGCCCTGGTGACAAGGATATTAAATGCCTCAATTCTGCCACCTTCAGTGTGGCATGAAGCGAGTGCTCTGCCCCCTTGGAGGAACACAGTCACCTGGGAAATAAGGGAAATCGTTGCCACATGTGTGTGGAAACGTTCAAAATGCTGAAAACACTAGTCATCTCCCACATCAAATGTATGCAAAGAAACTGCTCGTGAGCCTGATTATAGTGGCATAAGCAAGATACTTTTACAGGCATGGGAGTGATTGTGTGTGTGGATGTATATGTATATGCAAAAAATAATAGCAGTATAATATTTTGCTTTATCACTGTTTCTTCCTGGGGTTAGGTGCTGAAAAGCCCACAAAAGGATTTGCTGTGGAGAATCAAATAATCCATGGCAAAGGGGCTTTCTACCTTGCTTTATCTTAAATTTTCTTCTGGATCTTTGAATGTGCCGGTAACGTGCCAGTTAAAGACTTCCTTCAACTTACCTTCTCAGTCTCCTTTCTTCAGATGTTGTCTTTTCAGCCGACCCACTGAGTGTAATGGGGTCTCAAACTGAGTATTTCAGAGTTTGTCAGTCTTTTAACAAAGAGCTCCCAGGAGTTTCCATGACAAAACATGAGTAAATTCTATATACCAGTATAAATTTTACCCAGGTGCAATTTTAGCAGCATCTGAAAAGGGATTCGGTATTGCGTGTGTCTGCCCTTTACAGCCTGGAAGCCAGCCAGCTCGCCTTAGGTTTATGGGAGAATTATGAATTCTAACTGCTGACCACAAAAAATTTCCGGAGCACTGCCTTTCGTAAGATTCCTTTATTTGATCAACAAGTAGTGTCACCTGGCTTTGGAGAACTAAGCCCTGACTGGTGTCTGAGGTGACATGTGTGAGACATAGGAGGCAATCACGTGGCAGAGCGTGGCAGTCCCCCGGAGCCTGGTCACGGCAGCACTGGAGCGATCTCCCCTTCCTCAAACCCCCAGACCTCTCAGTCTGGAGCTTCGGACTGGCATTTTGGTTACTTGGTACCTTAGTGTTTTCTCTGGTCTTCACACAAAATTGTTTTATTTTCCTCCTATAGTATGATAGTCTCGTTAATATTGCGTAATTGGTATAAAAATCGGTCGTTTGATTTCTCATATAAAAATTTGTATAAAAGAATTGTGTAGACAGTTGGGACTCAGTTTCTGCTCCTTTTTTAGTTGCCAGGTTTGTGAAATCTATTCAATACAGCATAATCTTAAGTAGAAAATGATGGAGAGTTAAACCTCATGCCTCATACAGACATGTCAGTGGAAAAATACTAAGGAGAATTACAGTGCAAATGCTTCCAGCAAAATGGAAATGTGGCTCTTACAGCTACTGCATAAACTTTTTTATGCCTATTATACAACAAGGTTAAATGTATGTGCTTGTGAACTCCCAATTTGAAGACAGTTTGCATTAATCTTTACACATTCATTCAATCATATTCAAATATTATTCCATAATAAATTACTTTCAGAAATTAAAAATGTAAAGGAACATTTAATTTCCAGAGTACTGTAATTCTAAATGTCGTGACCTTTTTTTATAGGCTTGTGAATAAAATTGGCAGCAGCATCAAAGAAAAGCAATCTAACTGTATGTGCTCAGAGGTAACAATTGACTGCAGTGTCTGAGTTGTATTCCTTCCTCCTCCCTAGGCTCCTTCAAAAACATCTCTGCTTTGAGGATGAAAATCAAGACTAATAATAATGTTAAAAATTGGAATTTCTTTTATAGTGCTAACTGGTACTATGGAGACGTTAATAAAATAGTACCAATGCTAGCAAAAGAAAACTACACCAGAATTACTAGCTTTAATGGCAAATAACAACAATATAATCTCTCTACCATCAAGTTAAATCTTTCAAGAGATGGCAGGATCATGTTCTTCATTTTCTTAAATGGAATTTTGAGTCAGAGAACAGGACTCTGTGAGGGTACTAATGGAAGATTTTAGAAAAGAAGACAAGCCCTAATGCTCCTTCTCTTTTCTTTTTGAGGCCATTTAGATTCCTTTAGTTTATCAAAACACTTCATTATGCACAGCAGTATCCCAGGTTTACAGTATGCTTCCATGATAGCCACTGACTTTCAACTCAGCTACCCAGAGACAAAGGTTGAGCTGTATTCTGCCCTGAGGTTAGCTGCCCTTTCAGAGTGTATGTGCCCTTTTATCTAACAATATAAAATTAATAAGGCTATAATTTCAACAAAACAAAAGGACTGGTAACAGATGCTTAGTGGCATCTAAGTGAGAGAAGTTATTTAAGACACAAAGTCCTGTCTGCTGGTGGTTTTCAGGTACCTCTTTCCAAAAGCTCTGCAATATTAACTAGAGTTCTCATCAAGCGTAACTTATTTTGTCACTAGCTGAAGCTTCTAAAACCCCTCCATAAACAAAGGACTTCAGATGAGAAACAACCAGTTTTAGTTTCAGAACCTACTGGCAAGGGAAGAGATTTTTCCCTTGACTGTGCAGTTCATTCTATCAAAAAAGACAACATCATGCAATGATTGGAGCATCTCTTGGCAAATGTGAATTTGGAGTTGCAATAACATGGTTCTGTCGGCCTCCCCCATACCTGCGTGACTCCTGTTTGTTACGTATGTTAACGTTGTAGTAGCTCAGGCAGGATGATAAGTGTTTAACAGCATGTCAGTGCTCTTTCTGACCATACCCTCTTCGTGTTTTCTAAGAAGTTGAGTGCTATACTCCCAACATACTAGTCTTCATTTGTTGCCATCAGGGTTGCAGAGCCACTGGAGTGGATGCAGTAATCCAAAGGAGGTTGATCCCTGTCTGTGCATTGTGTCTTTTGACCTTGCAGAAATGCCCAAGGCAACTTCTAAGAAAATGCTGTTATCTTGATAAGGGAAATGTAAGGTCAATAGGCAAAAGCAAATATATTCAATTATACTGAGTGTTGTTTAAATTTCTAAAGGGAACCAAGAGAACATTTTTAAGTTACAGGAATAGGTCTTGGCAAGCTCGATCAAGAATCTACCTTGTTTAGGGTATAGTTTAGAATATGAATGGTAGCATTTAACTACCAGCCCTATTGGGTGTGATGGATGAGAAGGTCTAATGTTCCATTCCTTTATAAAAAGAGTACTCATTGCATGAAATTCATTTGAAAAAATCACAGTCGTGTTTCCCAAATGAGTTGTATTGCTTCTTGTGCCTGAAAGACTGACAACGAAAAGAATTCAAAGTCTTGGAACTAAGTCTTTCTTTGAAATCCACTTTCAGCAAATATTTCTGTTTCAAATTGCTATTCACAAGTTTTCGTGACTGCAGCGTACATAATTTTAAAGTTTATGAAGTATGAGTCATGAACATGGTTGAGTTGAAATTGGTTCCTGGGTTTGATTTGCCAGGAAATTTTTTCTTTTGTGGCTTTAGCTTTGAAAAACGACTCCTTCTGACACTGAATTTCCAGGTAGATTTTTAAATGAGCTATTTGAGTCTCAAACTCTGAGAATGGTAAAGCAAAAACATTCCAAAATTAAGATTACTGAGAGTTTCAAAGCTTTTTAGTATATCTCATTAAAACAAGAAGGGGTTTTTTCCTGTTTTACAGAGGAGAAATTATGTTTGTTCAAACCAAAGAGTAACTTTCAGTGCACAGCAGATATAAGGACATGGAACACAGTGACGTGTGTTCCAGACACTGACACGATCCTTCTTTGGACTTCATTAGTAAAGAGTAGGATTATTAGCTCTAAACTTTGCAGGATCTGCTATTTTTGCTCCAAAATTTTCTGTAAGAATACTACAATTCAGTCTTTTAATTTGTTACATGATGAAATTCCCTTTCCCAAGTAAATCTGAGTTATGTAGTATCTTTAAGTAATAATTATAATAATAATTCTTACTATGTTATTACTATGATTTTGCCTGCAAGCTTTCACACAAGCAGATCAGTCTTTATTATTCCTTTCCTGAAAGCATGAAGGATTAACTTTTTTCATTTCTGCTAGATATTATCTGTGAGTAGTGAAGTGGCTGCAGCCAATTAATATTTGATTAAAAGAAAGTGAGAAGCAGGCGAGAACAGATACCTTTGCTCTTCATGGATGGCTATTACCATCACCCGCTCCTATCAGAAGCAAAAGCAAATAGCTTCAAGACTGAGACAGCAAAATCAAGTTCTTGCCAGGGTCAGAAGAAAGAGCAAAGTAATGGTAGCTGGAGATGTTTTGTTCTGCTGCTCGACCTCACGTGTATCTTCCTTTTGTGCACCAGACAAAAGCAGGAGCTTATGAGAGAAAGGCTGCACATTCTACATATACATATTTCATGGGAAAACTTGTATTTTTGTAGGAGTGTTATGTTAAATAGAATGCACAATCTGAGAGCCGAAAGAATAAAATGTTCACATGCTGAAAAGGAATAGAGCAAAAAAGCAAATAAAGAGAATGAGACATGTTAATTGATTGATATACAAATGCTATATGTTTTTTATCTTATATATATGATATGTCTTTTATCTTCCTATACCACATCACTCTGATATCATCTGCTATGTCTGTGAAGAAAGTGTGCTTTATCGAGAGTCATATGTAGAGCTAGCCTTGGAATAGCTCAGGAAGGAGCTGTAATGGCTCCAAATGCAAGTCCTTTTATTGTAGCTCAGAAAGATGGTGATGCCCTTACAAGAGGTTTGATTGAGAGGCCACCGGGCCCAACTCTTTGCTGAAGGAAATGTTGGTGTGCTTGTGTGGTCAATACTTAACCACATCCGCAAACTACAGAGGATTGCTTAGGAAAGCTTCGTGTTTCTAACTCCCTATCTGCGTAGGAAGCCCTCCGTGCGCTTGGTACATACAAGGCTCTTTCTGGTCCGTTTTGAAAATCTGATCATCCTGAAGCGTTTATAACTAAGCAATAGATGTTGCTGAATTGAAAACATTGAAACTGCTGCTATTTATATCACTCCAAAATTATATCACTTACATTCCCATCAAATCATACATCTTCTTTGCACTGATTTCTCAGCTAGCTACATATGATGAGGTGATCAATAGTAGTTACTGCTCTCCTTCAAATTCAGTGAAACATCTTTAATCAATGTAATTTAACCTCAAAAACGTCCAAAAATTTTTTAATGACTTTGTTGTATTGCAGAAGCGAAGTGGAAGGAATTTCCATGGTGTACAATTAACAAGTCATCATGCAGAACAGTTACAGGTACTGCAAAACCCTTGCAGAGAAATCACTTGCAGAATCTTCTAGGGGTTTGTTAGCAAATCAGGACAGACCTTGTAAGGCCTTACAATAAGTAGCTATCACACCTTAAAAGTATGGTACTTCGCTGAAAAAGGCAAGGAGGCATCTTGAATCATGTAGATCAACTCAGAAGCCAAATAGTCTTGTAAGGCTCCCTTTCAAATATTTTCATGAAAGCGACAAGAGCGTAGAAGGACAAGGCACAGTATAACCTTGTACGCAAAGTGTTGCCCCATCCTGTCCCAAAATCAGCTGATATTTACCCATTTTGAGGTGGAAAGGATCACCAGCTTCCACAGGGGCTGCATGCATCAGGATTCACTGTGAAGACCTCACATAATGGTCTTCCCTCTCTGTTTATGCAGGTTTTAATATTCCTTTTTTTAAGGAAAAGTTAAGGCTTGGTATCTGTATTCCAAAGTTAGCAAAAAAATTTTGGAAGAAAAGAAAGTAAAGAATGCAGAATGTAGCCATCAATTAAATAAAAAGACATTAGTCTTGCCAGGAAGAGAAATGGGAGAAAGGTACTACACATAGTTAGATTTAAAGTAGACACAAAACTATAATTTTGAACCCATGCTTTTTTTCTAGGTCCTAGCAAATAATTCTCAATAATCTTTTCTGAGAAGCTGCACTTTTTCCTATAGTGATAGCTGAAAATATGCATTTCTTGACTGTTTTCATTGTCTGAAATTCAAAAAAAGTAAATGACTTGATTATCAATTAAAAAACCAACTTGTGCTGCAAGTTGAGTCTTGTCACTGCAAACACTTGTACTCGGCAGTTACAGCTTGAGTAAGTAGGTCCATTGCCTTTGGTGAATGAGATAATCTGACTACATTTAAGAATATCAATATTTGTAATACAAGGCCTTTAGCTATGTATAGAATTCATGTGGTGGTTTTCCTGTTCCCAAATACAATTGACTGACTGTGTAATTAGCCAACACATAATGTGAACTGTAAACTTTATAATTGACAAAACAATTCTAGATTTCACCGATACGTGAGCATCGTATTTTAGGATGCAGGTGTGAACAGTCATAATGGTATAGTTGAAGGGCTCAAACCTTCACAAAGAAAGACTACAAAGAGATTGCAAACATCATATCAAAAATCACCCTTCAGTTTGAGCAAATACTATTGGATTTTTCACCACCATTCATTCTGGACATACTGAGGTTTTGAATTATATGTGCAAAGTGTTTATACAACAGAAATGAAATGCGTATTTTCAGACTGCTGCATTTTTCCATTATAGCTGTGTTGTACAGGAGAATTGCTTGCCCAAAAAGCTTTGTTAGGCTTGAAGTGTAAATTCAGGTTTGAACCTATGATACCTGAATGCTTTTTTACCAAAGAGTATAAATTAAAATATTTTTTGTACTTTCAACAATCATACACAGAAAGCACTCGGGTGTATGTGTGATGCCTGCTTTGATGTGAACTTGAAAAGGGGAAAGAATTCTTCCCCTGTAGAAGTTATTTTGCACTTTGGTCTGGCTCTAGGGTTTCGGAACTCAGCACAGAATCATTGATCATAGCAGACCCCAGACGGATAACAAGTTAGGGATGATACCATCCATTGACTAGCTGTCACTTCCTTGGCATGATCTTCTTTGGATTTGATGAAATTATAGCAGGTTCCAAAATATAACAGACAACTTCTGCTTTAGAGGCAAAAGTGACAGAAAGGAGGAAAAAGCAGCCCTAGCAGCAGCGTACCGTTCACTTTGTTTCTTTCAGGTGTTTGCTGAAATGATGTTGGCTGTAGTAGCGACATCACTGTCAGCAGGATTTGCACTTTTAGTAAATGCATCTCTTTAACAAGGTAACATGCCGACAGAATAACGTTGAGCCAGAAATCCTGTCATAATTTTCTGAGGTTGAACCAGGACATGAGACAACTCTTCATCATCGCTAAATAAAGACTAATCCCAGACGGCAGCGGGAGACAGGAACTGCATAAAAATAAGTGCGTCGTGGTGTAATTATATTAAAAGCAGTAGGATTTTGAGAAATCCTTTTGAAATCTTATGGAAGAAAACTTTAAGGCTGTGCTACTGCTCTGGCAGCTCTCCGTGGTTGAGGCAAGTCCTTCTGTTTTCATAAGCATTTATAGCTGTACTGTTACCCCAGGCTGATCAGTGGATATGGGTGTCACCGCTTGCCCAGGAGCAGTCACCACCTAAAATGGAACCCACAAAATACAGTAAGAGCGTACTTAGCTCCATGGTAATCAGAGTTTCGTAAACACTTATTAAACAAAATGTTAAAATGGCTATTGATTTTTTTTTAAAAAAAAAAACATAAAGAAAAGGTTAGAAAATGACAGGCATAGTAAACACTTAAAGCCAGCAAGTAACAATAATTTTCAGACAAGAAGTAATTTGATTTTGGATTGCCAACAAAAACTATTGAAGTGGCACACTGTGTTAATGGAAACACCATCTAGTAACAGCAGGTGTTTGTGTGCTGATAATGATAATTAGAGCACTAAAATCTCTCTCATCATAAACAAAACCAAATAAATAAGACTGGTTTCATATAGTTTTTTCTCATGGATATTGATTTCTGCATTTTGGGGAATATTTCCCCAACATTTAATACAAGAAAAAGTTTGTAAAATCTCCAGAAACCTGACAGTGAAATAAATTATAGTATTTATCACTGCAGTGTTAAGCTAAAACATCCCTAGGGTGAGGAAAAAACCCCCAAACCTTTTTAATAAAATACAGGGGAAAATCAGACTTCTGAAATTTCAAATACATCTTTTTCTGGTGGTTTGGTTTTTGGGTTTTTTTCCTTTGGTATCTTAAGGACTAAATTCCATCTTTGATTACTCCACTATAAACCTGGAATAGTTCCATCAACAGTGTTGAGCTAGTTGCCTTTGGTAAAGTTATCCTGAGTCTGTGATGGTATAAATGAATATAGACTAGAGACTAATTGATCATTTCAGAAAGTTTGTTACTTTTTATGCAGCATTGTGTCAAATTAGTTCTGATTTTTTCTGTTTCCAATTCCCTGTTTATTAGTGCAGAAGAAGGGAGATGGTATTTGAGATATCACCACTTCTTTCCAAATATATATGCTTACATATTTTAGAGCTTTCACTGTCCCAACAGGGACATTTCTACATTCATTTTCCTCTGAAGAATTGCATTTTTTTTGTAATTCAGTTTAATGGACTGTGTGTAAATTAAAAAAAAAAAAAAAAAAGTTATCTGCTTCCTGTAAAGCAGATGTCTCTCCTTAGAGATAGACTAGAATGAGCACCAGGATCTGCATTTGTGTGTTATTAAAATCTGAATGATTTGGCTCAAGTCCATCTCTGTCAGACAAGAGTCCATCATCCACAGAGAAAACACTTACTAAAATATCTTGCAACACAAAAAATAAACGTCAATATTAGAGAAGCTTCTAGGCAACCCACGTAGGATCTTTATGTCCCGAATGTTAAAACATACATGTTTCTGTCTAGTTATTTTTTTCAGATACAGATACATTCAGATACATTCAAACTCTGAAGACTGGGGCTGGTCGCTCAAGATTGCAGTTTTATCTTCCCTGCAGGTGTCCAGCCTCTCTGGAGGTCTCTTTGGGACTGGCTTGGACAGTCAGATCTGTATTTGGAGCTGAATTATAAAGCCATAGTCCCCTAAAAGCATTCAGACATGCCTTTATAATATTTCTAATTAATAGTAGCATAGAAAGTGGCTAAGCTAATGTCCAAGCAATCTGTTCACTGTATGATGATTTTCCAACCTAGTTTTAATTACAATTCTCTAATACCATGTTCCACTGAGACAGAATTTCATGACTAGTTTGTTTAGAAGGGTATGTTTATGGAGAAACAATTTAGTTTCCTTTATGAAAATATACTATATACAATGATATCACTATATTCTTGGATTTAATAAATTATGGCGTTGGCTCCGTCTTGCTTGTCTAAAGGTAATTTTACATATCATCATGTCCTATTTCTCAACTTGTTTACAGTGACAGTCAGGGCCTAGGAGTTATCAGGTACAGACAACACGCATATTCTGTTATTGCCCAAATTGTAAGTATGGTCTGTAACAGCAAGTACTCACTTATCAGGCAATCCCTGTCAACGAGAAAAATGAAAACTGGGTAAAATAAAATCATGACACAGTCATTTCAGGTAGCAAGTTGCATGTTACAAATGCCTCATTGATCCTTCACGATTGAAATTCAGGTTTAGGCTTTCAGTTCTTGAACAGGTTGCAATGTTCTTGGAGAGTCTAAGATGCAAAAAAAAGTGGAAGGGGTATAATCTTTTGAAAAACACAGTTCCCTGGGCATTTTAGTTGAGACAACCAAAATTAGGCTTCATTTGGGACTGTAAAATGAGAAAAAAAATATATACATCTCTGTTCGCAACATGATTTTCAAAACAATTATGGTACATGGTTGTTCATCTCTGTATTATCTCTCTGTGAAAAAGGAACACCTAAGTATTTCTCAAGCATAATACAGCTTTTGTTAACGTTATGTTATAACATTCAGGTATGGTTAAGAAAATAGTTATATATAGAAGGCGCCTCATTCTGTTTTGTGGTTTTCAGCATGGGATTAATTAGCTTCTGCTTAAGGTATGTTCAGATGAAATGAAACACAGGAAAATGCCAGAAACAAGTCTGTCTCCAGAAGTCCCAGTGCCCAGGTACCAGTATAGCACTTTTCCAGATAGACCTTAATGGCCTGAAAAATACTGAAGTCATAGGGAAGCTTTGCAGACCATGAGTTTTCCTTGCATCAAACCCAGTGTTTATTTGTAGCTGATCGCATCCAGAAAAAGTGAGATCCTGCAGTTCCACAGTGCAGTGAGATTGGCACGTGTATCGGTGCAAAGTCTTCCCTCGTTTGTGGTCCTTTCTTCTGAGCCTGATGAGCTGGAGAAGCATTGGAAGAAGTGTCTCAGAGATGAAGCACCTTATCTCTAAATTACCTTGTTGGTGGGCAGCGGAGAATTAGTTTGATGGAAATTGCCAAAAGCACAAAACTAAACAGTGTTATGAAGTATGCATCATGCTTCCCTTTCATTTTTTATGTTAACACTATCTTTCTGGATATTTTAAATAAAAAAATCTTTCATACCGATTTTTCACTTGGTATGTTTAAGATTGTTAAATGAAGCTTCTATATGAATCACTTTCCTCAATTTAGTAAAATCCGATAAGCAAACAAGAAATTCTCAGCCAAAAAACTAGATCCGAATTTTTAAAGCACAGGGCGGGGGTGGGAGGTATTAGTAAATATAATTAAGTGTTTTGATTTTTTTTTTTTTAATGTATGAGGAGGAAAGATATATGGTGACTGCTATATAGTGTATACAGTAACTTTGAGAATGCTGTTACCCAGAAGGCAACGAATAATTAAAATAGATTTTTCAATAAGGAAGCAAGTGGGAGGAAGTGTTATCTGTTCAGTTTACATTTTTAAGAAAAGAAGTCAGGTTGGTTGCAAAAACACTGGACGATATTTCACATTTCTTTAAAGAAGTTCCTTTTTGTATTTTCAATTGGATGTCCTTGAGAACTGGAGCAATAGAAATGGGAAGAAGTTCATTAGCACGAAGTGCATAATTATACACTTGGGGTCTAATAATATGAACATCTGCTTTAATCTAAGAGCTCTTCGGTTAGAAATGTCTAAAGGGGAAAATGACCTTAGTGTGCTAGCTGGTCACGGAATAACTATGAGCAACTATGAGCAGTGAAAAAGACTTAAATAATCCTCGGGTATGTCAGGGGGAGCATTGCCAGAAACATTGGTAATACTTTACAGGGCATTGGTAAGACCTCGTCTGGAGTCTTTGTAGATTTGGGTCAGCCAAGTTCATCAGAGATGATTTCAAGACGGAATAGGAGAGAGAGCGTGTTTTTCTTTTTCTCTGCCTCAGTCTGGAGCTAAGCCGCTCCTGTCACCGACTTCTTTGTGCTTGGTACAAAACCAAAGTAAAAAGTCCCATCTCCTAAAAGTTAACGCTACAGCGCTCTTGAAAAGATGTGTTATAGCCGCTTTAGAGAAGACATTACCCTGGTGTAGGTATTTAAATGGTAGTCTAAATATAACTTTAAGGCAATTCTTTCCGTATGCATTAATTCAAAAAGAGTATATTTTTGCACATAATTTTATAGACTTTTTTTTTTTTTAGTCATATAGTTTAGGGTGTAAAATGAATGAGGAATTTGAGGAGGGGGGAAAGACATCTGCTACTTATAAGAGATTTAGAAAATGAAAGCTCATGGCAGCATTTCACACTGTCGAAGGTTCTTCTGTTGCAAAGGCAACCTTGCAAACGTCTATCGACTCATGTACCCAGATTTTCTTTCTTTCTTTCTTTTTCTTGCTGTCTTTTTTAAGACTTGTCTGTTAAACATCACTTGATTCTATTTTTTCATTACCAACACTACCATAGTAAAGGTGATTGAGGAGTTTCTGTTCTCGGGCTGCTGTAATTTCCATCACAGTTTTGCAAGGCTGTGCAAAGGTGATGTGTTACTGCTGAGTCTTGGGGCACAAGGCATTTGGCTACATTCTTGTGACAAAGAATTCATAAAACGCAATTTATGTGGTGCTTTATGGAACCAGCTGATTAACTGCAGCCCTCAATAAAGGAAAGATGCTGTGTGCAATTGAAGTACAGGTATAAAAGGGTAACAATAAAGAAGATGCAAGTGAAAACAATATATTAAGCTTCTGAGAAGCAGATTCATTGGCAGGTCTTTGCATTTCAAAAGAAATTCAGAACCTGCTGATATGTGGCGGTGCTATTTCATGTTGCACGACCGCTGTTAAGAACAAGGGTTCAGAAACAAACTCCTCCTCCTGACCTTGGGAAACTGAATTACATTAAAGCAGCTTATGTTTTAAGCAAGCCCGGACTTGCATGTCGCAATCTAAGAACTAGTGAAGGCCACAGAGTAGCTCCTGCATTTAACTTACTATAAAGAAAGATTATTTTCTTATTTTATGGCAAAAAGCTACCAGGTTCCAAACAAATTTATGTTTGGTTTCTTGACTGGGGATAATTATTATCAGTATATGTCACAAAAAGTGATTATATATGTGAATATTTACACCTTAAGTTTGTAAATAATCCCCAATAATTTTCCACTTATTATTGGAGTTCCAATTTCTGTAACTGGAAATTTTGCAAAAAAAAAACCATGAAGTTTGAGGTTGCTCAGTATATCATAAGTTTACAAGGTGATTGGAAGTGACTGGGGGTTGGCGCATTTTTTTCTTCCCTCTGTAGTTTGCACAAGACTTTGCTACGCGTGATCTAAAGGTTGATCTTCAAGCCTGCTCTGATTATTTAGTAACCTCACAAAGCGTTGTAGCATGCCCACTGGAAAACCTGAAATGGGTCTGGGTAAATAACCGGTTCTTTGTGGTAGAGTTGCTGTGTATATAAAACTATCATATAGCCAAGTCTTTTGCTAATGCTAAAGACAGTGCTTCTCTAGCAACATTGAGAGTGAAAAATACTGTGTTTTATTTCTCCTGGTGCTTCAAATACATTAATATGGATTAAATGTGTTATAATTTGGACTGGTGGAATTCCTAAGAAAGGTGTTGCATGAATTTAGATTGAAAAGCAGTTATTTTTTAAGTAGATTATCAAGGAGGAAGTTCAGAAGCTTATTTCACTGGTATGGCAAGGGATTGAGAGTAGCAAGAAAGTTTTTAGTCATGAAATAATGGAATTACAGTTATTGGCACAAACTATGAATATATTATTGTCTCCTTGCCCAATGCCTATCCTAAAGAAGAGTTAACAAATTGGTGCAGTTTTTCTTAAAAAGCAGCCATAAATGCAAATATTATATACAATTAAATTATAGCTTCACATTCTAGATGACAGCAAGACAAATTTCAGCATGCTCAGCAATAGAGCATTTTCCTTGGCAACATTGTGACCGGTGTATTTTCTTACCCTAATTCAAATGTGAGAGAATACCAGTCTCCAAGCTCTTCACAGTCTTTGAGTAATTGCCGTTTGTTTTTGTCCTTCACCTCTTTGCTCTTCTGAAAACAGATTGTATTCCACAGCAGGGTTTCAGTGATGAGAGGTAAAGTAAACTCTCCTCCAGCAATTGGACGCTTTGACTTACTAAAGTCACTGCTGCTTGACAGAGAAATTGGCTTCCCTTGAGAACATGTGAGTAATAAAAAAATAAAGCTGTAGATGAGTTTGTATAAGGGCACATAAAATCCAACTTATTCACTGTAGACGTATTTATGAGAAGTAGAAAACTGATTGGCTTATTACTAGTGTGACCATTGTATTTGTTTAAGTCATTTTAGAAGTCCAAAGACTCTTTAAAAGTGTTTATTTCCCTGAGGAGACAAATGCGGGATTCTGTATTGCAAGTCAAGTATGCCAGCCTTTAACAAGATTATGAGAGTCTTTTCTATGGGTCTGCAGTGTGAAAAATGTCCTTAGCTGTAGGTCACAATGAATAAGAGGAGAAGGAAGTAGCCAGAAGACATCCAGCCGGCCAGCTGGTTTTATGGGTATGTTTTTAGACTGACTGTAAACAACTGGTTTCAAATTTAGACTGGCGCTTACAAAAGAGCCGGATGTACACATTCTATTGAAAATACTAGTCTTAATGCTGTAGGGCAAAGCAGTTGCAGTATTAGATACTTTTAGGAAATTCATTTTAATAGAACATAATGCCCTGGGCTTCTGCAAATGACTTCTCTTCCTCCTTCAGCATACCCCGATGTAAAGCTAAACTTAGCTTGCTTTATTTCACAGATTACTGTTTTGAATACATATTCCCGGCTTTATAGCAAGGATGAAGAGTGGCATTGATGCCACAATGATAAATGCTCTGTAAATGCCTACACAGAGAGATAAGGCACTCACCAGCTAATTCAGGATAATAAATGAATTCTAAGTGAGATGTAATTTGTGTTGTTAGTAAATCGCTTCTCATGTTAGTAACGTGCAAATCTATGCAAAATGATTTGTTTTGCACAAAGACATTGGGTTGGAAAGATGCCATGTGGCCTAGCTACAGAAGGTCCTTAACAAATTACATTTATTGTGCAGTGCTTGCTCCCTCACGTTTCTCTTCTCAGATAACCTGTATAATCTTAATATAAGTAAGCACAGCCTAGGCGTTTGAATATGTTCTTAATCCGGTTCCTCTTGCTGCCATTAAATACTAACCAACATGCCTGTTGTGGGCATTTTAACACTTTGTGCCACCAAAACCCTTTATTTGCGTTCTTTAGGCGCTTTGCTAATGTTAATGCATTCAACCTCACATTGCCTTAGGGGTTTGTTTGTATACACAGGTAAACAAACGCACACATGGTTTCTATGATTCATAGAACATACTGCAGGAAACCTCCAGCTGAGGTTTAAAGCTCTTGCTTTAATTGCTGGACTCAGCTTCCTTCCAAAACAATAATTACTCTCCTCCATAGAGAGATGTTTCGGTTGGACTGCCAGAGGGCTCTTTTCCAATTTCTGCTCAGGCCTTTTTGTGTAGACACTTTGCTTCAGGGACTGTTGTGTCATGCACATCCTTTTAATTTCCTTCCAGATTTTGGAGGCCAACTTCTCCCTCACTTTTTTAAATGGCTGTCTTCTGCTGAGAAGTGTTAATACCATTTGCAGAGACCATCTGCCCTCTCGCCAAGTCAGAGTACTTGGGTTCTGTGACACTTGCCAGCTTTTCCACTTTCAGCAAAGCTTCTTCTCCTCTCTTTCCTCATACATTTCTAAGTATAAATTAGGAATAGCAGTCAGCTTTTCATAAGGCTCTGTCCTGTGGATAAATTCCATGTTTTTTCTCTCATTCCCCATTTGATTCCCCACTGACTTTTGTATGTGCTTGTCTTCTCTTCGGGCCTTTTTCCCTAAAACCAGTACTGTGCAAATAATTGATTTTTCAGTTTACTGACTGGACTGGAAAGTCAGGATTTGAGGGGGTAATTCTTCATGGTAAAGTAAAAGACCTTTTAAAAAACTCTTTTAAAATGAAAACTGACAGTTTTTGAAGCAGAGACATCACTTTGAAATGAATGTGCTTAATTTCAGCATTTCAGTGCTTCAGCTTGTCGATCTCAATTTGTAAATTATTTTGATTGTCTCAAAACTCCATTTTCCAGCACAGAAGCTGTATGCCAAATAATAATAATAACAATAATAATAGAAGTCATCATTTTCTCCCCAGGAGTGCAGTAACTTCCCATGGTATTAGGTATTTTCTGTTAGCGATGATTTTGCTTGTACGTAGCTCCGCTTGCTTGTGAAGGCTTTTCAGTTCTGGCATACTTCAGAGACACTTTGTCATTGCATCTGTATTTTAGCCTCCTGCTCACATTCTTAATCTGTCTCTGCTCTAAATAGCAAAAAATAATGGGAAGCTGGAAGAATGTTCTGGAGAGGTACGACTGTACATTCTCCTAAATGGCACTGGGCATTGGCCATCATCACAGAGCAGTAGGCTAAATGAGCCTGGTATGACCATCCCATATTCTTTTATTCCTTAGCGTCCTGTCCCCCAAGCAATTGTTTGTCTCCCTCGGTCTCAGAAGACACCCGTTATTCCTTTCTATTCTGCTCAGGGTGAACCTGTTCATATGCCCTTTGAATGTAAATTTAGATGTCCTTGTCACTTGGCCAAAATGGAGCCAGCTCCAGCAAGAGGACACGAAAGCAAACCTCCATTTCTCTTCTGCTGCGCTGGAGTAATCTAAGGATAGTTCATAGTTGCTCTGTACATTGGCAGTGTTGTGACAGATTATCCTTCCATACCAAGGAGACATAACTGGCTCTTGCATCGACCACATCAGTGATTCAAATTACTCCTGAAATAGCATTTGCTGGTCTCTGTTGAAGTACGTGGTAATCAGTTCCAAAAAGCCGCAGTGATGATTCTCATTTCTGTGTGTTAGAAATCATGCTTTACCATATTATGAAAGGAAATGAACAGTTTTTTACTAACATGCTTTGAGTACTTATCATATATGGTATACAGTAAATGGTTTTATCATTATAGAAAACTCTTTTTTTCTGTCTTTTCTTCTTGTGATTGTTTTACCTCAAATAGACTTTAAATCTCTCAGTACTAGTGACTTGCACCATAGGCAGAGGTCTGGCAGATGCCAAAAGTCAAAAGTTGTAAGGAATACCTATTTTCAGTGGAGTTCTCCATGTGGTAGAGTTGTCAGTTGCTTTAACACTCTCTGGACAATCAGCCAGACAAGATCTCTGCCTGCTGTAAATCCACATAGCTCCATTAAAGTCAGTACTGATTTATATCAGTGGAGGACCTGTCCTGGAGTATTCACAGTTTGATGGCCTCCTCCTTTCAACAGAAATAAAGCCAACTCTGAAAGAGCAGGAGTTTAAAGCAGTTCAGTTCACACCGGTTCTTAGGAAGTGTGACCCTTCACATTGCTATTATATATATATATTTAGGATTCTGTTAATGGCCACCTTAGAAAATTAGAAGTATGTATAATGTGGGGGTATGTTCTCCTAGCTGCCCTAAAGATACGTTTTAACCGCTATTAGAATGGAAGGCAAAAGCAAACATGCTATTAACAAATGCAGGATTTGTGCATTAATTCAAAGGTTTATTACCATGCTTCTCTTCTCATCTCACACCTGAATGTCACCAGCCTGGGAATTATGCAAGATCATGTTTTCACTTTTTTCAAGAAAAGTGTCTTTTGAAGCTTCCTGAATGGGGTTTTAAAACCTTTGATAATTGAAACCATTCTCAGATAATTGTTTGGTTTTCAAAGTACACCTGAAAGTGAGAGAGGTTGCTGAGTCCATCTTTCAGATACAATTAATTCAACCCCTTTTCTGTATTCAATATGATACAGTTTTTAATTACATGTTTGTCTACCATTTAGTCCATAGCATCATTTTCTCATTCAGTACAGAATGTTCCTGGTTTGGCCATATGTCACCTTGCATAGTAGAGGAGACAACAGTCACATTGTATTTCTCCAAAGCTGCAGAGCACAAGAGGCAGCAAATTGCGAAGGGTGAAGAAAGCAAAGAAAAAAAGTCACATAGGCAGAGCAGTTGATGTGTGCTGCCCTGGAGAAATTCGTTCTTGTGCAGTTCCTGGCACTGATTTCCATTGTAATGCTGCCCATCTTCCCAAGCCAGATTTTTCACGAAGGGTCGCTAGCTGCGTTTTCTAATTTTCCAGGTTCCTGATTTGACACTCTGAGGCCTCATTTGCAGAAGTGCTGAGCACCCACAACTGAAGTGAATCGTCACTGTGAAGTGAACTTGTTAACAGTTTTCAGGTGCTGTGAAAAAGCAGGTCCTCAATACCTGGAACTAGATATTCAATAATTGACCAGCAATGTCCTCCTTGTATTACAAATGCCTTGCTTTGTAATTTGAATTGCTATATAATAATCTCTATGAATGCTATAGTGGCAACAAACAACACTGGTGATTGATTAAACACTTCAGCCTCCCTTCAGAGTTTAATTAAACTTAGCAGCTCTTTATTGCTTTGTAGGCTACAAAGCAATAGAGATTATTGCCACTTTAGTAGGGAATAGAGAGTAGCTTCTCTGTGTGTTGGCTGTGGGTTTTCCCCCTTTCTGAAAGTCTTCCTAGACACGAGCAGAACGTTAACTTGCTTATGAGTTTCAACCACTTGAAAAACCCAATCCCCCCTTTCCTAGGGTGAATAACTAGGATGTAGCATTAGAGCTTCATAGAAACTTTCAAGCCGATCTCTCTGACAAACTCAGCAGTGCCTTATTAGGCGAGCTCTCCCCAGCCCACGCAAAGGAGAAGTAAACCATCGTGTTTGAACAACTGAACCCAGCCCCAGCCAAAATATTTCTGGTTGGACCATACATCATTAAGCTCTCAGGAGTTTTGTGATACAGGTAGGAAAAAGAATGAAAGAAAAAAGGATCCCGCCTATCTCCACTAAATGGTCTGCAGATACCTATGTAAGGGCTTGAATGCCTTTAAACTGGGGAATAGGATATTGGTTTTCAAAGACCCCTTCCAGCCAGAGCTGCACTGCTCTCTGTATAATAGGATTCTTTCTAAAATCCCATTAAAGAGGAGTTTTCTCCCTTCTAGGGGTTTTGTTGTTGTTGTTGTGGTGGTTCATTTCTAAGAATTTTCCCGTAAGGAAGGCATACTACAGTAAAGTTTTACATCCTTGTGATATAGGGGCCTTCATATTTTTTATTAATTCATTTGACACCTATAGTGCCATTCCCTTATTTCTATATGCCCGTGACTGCATTGTTGGGGGTATGTTATCACTCCATACATCTTTTATATATTTTTATATTTATATATTCATTTTACTTATATATATTCTCACATTTTATACTCCTTGTCCAGCCCTTCTTAGAAAAAACTTTCTGCTACTGATACAGAAATTGTTCCAGGAACTGACCTCCTTTCTTAGCCTGTCTCCCCATCTCTTTTCCTGGGAGAATTCTTGTGCTTAGCTATGGGAAGGGAATGGCAGGGCAGCATCAGAGAGTCAAAAGGAGAGTCTCTAGTTTTAATGCGATATATTCAGATGATGGGTCACATCCTCCACATTTGCTCCATGCTCTCGTTGACTGGATATATTGGCTTGTCCCTATCTTCTCTCAGCACGTGCAATACCCTCTTTTCTTGCATGACCTTGGGTCCCTTTGCAGTTAATGCCACAGTTTAAAATGATAACGAGAGAAGATGATTACCTGCCACTTATTTTACAAACTACTCAATACTAGGTTCACTTTTGATTACTTTTTAAGTATCATACCCTCCCACCAAAAAAACCTGAGCCCAAAACACAGCAGCAGGAAGAGGATTAGCATTGAGTCATAATATACTTTCCATTTCAAAACCATTCTCTCTATTTGAGGGTCTCAAACCTTTTAAGGGTGAAGGGTGACTAAAACTGCCCCCGTCTCCAGAGAGAGTAGATTGTTTCACACAACATAAATACATGTGAACTATTGGCGGAATAAAATTAGTACCAATCACACAGCCATCTTACTCCTTTCCTGAATAATTTTTATCACCGTCATGAGAACAGTCATAGTCTGCCATTTACTTTCCTTCCTAGCTTTTTTCTGGGTTGCAGAATATGAACATACAGTATATATAACCTATAAAAGAGTCACTTGCAGTATGAAGTTAACCTTTTAAAGATTCAGTATTTTGATTATTTACCATTCCACCTGTTCCTCTCAGATTACCAAGGCAGCCAAAGAACAGGAGTGACCAGGGAGTCAAACTGAAGAACCATGAAAAGGTCATATTAGAAAATGTATAATGCATTTAGTGTGTATTATTCTGCTGTCTCTTAAAGACTTTATGGGGGATTAAAAACCTCCCTCTTGTGACAGAGCTCATAATGAGAACTGAAAATGTCACAACATAAATTGATTTTATGTTAATGATTGTAGCAAGAATGGGAAAGATTCAAATATTACTTTTTCCACTAAACCTACTGTTGCGACATTGCAGTGTTGTGCTGCTTCATGTTTTCAACATTCACGGCATGTTCGTGCTCAGGCTGAAGACTGAGCACTCCCCGCGTAGGAACAGGCACTCATCTTACCTTGTGCTTCACACACCTGCAATTACAGGAAGGAACAAAGCTTCAACGTGTAAAGTGAAGGAGGCCAAACCGATAGCTTCATCGCTCTGAGCCTGATCAGTATCACCAGCGCAGCTCCTCCTAATTGGACTTGGAGGTGAAGGCCAAGCAAAGCAAAACCAAGTTTCCCTCCATGTTGGGCTCCCTGGGCAACTTGAATGTTCTATTCCGTTTCCTCTGTTGATGGGCTCTGTATGTTGGTTTCCATACGGTCTTATAGTTGGAGAAAACACAAAAACTTCTGAGTGTCACTTAGACCGTGCTTTAGAATGTAAATGTAAGCAGTTTGTGGGGGGGCCTGCATGACTTGCATGCTGTTATTACCTGCTCTACTTATTCTGGACTCTGTTCGCTTCTGGGAGAAGGAGGGACTGAATGCTGGCACCCTCCTTACATTATTCTGGGGGTGAGATGAAAATGTACACAGTAACGTGGATGATCTGAAAGGACCTCACTGACCCAGTAGAACTGAATGACTTTCAAGTGAACAAGTCAGGCAACTGTTGCAGCGATAGTGCTGTGTTTTCCTCTGTCTCTATAAAGTATTAACTTCAGCAGAATAACCACAAGAACACTTTCACGAGTAGCCTCATGATATTTGTGTAATACCTAGTGGTCAACAGTTTTGAAAAACGGGTTGGTAAAGTAGGGTGGAGTTCAAAGCAACCAGTTGCTCTCTTAAAACTGCTAGTGATTGGGATTTTGCCCTTTTATATTCCCCTCAGAAGGATATTGAAATATATTTTCCAGAAATGCCTCACTAGTGTTTCAGATGTCCCATAGGTATGTAGATAAGAAGGAAAAGATTAATATCACTGTAGCCTAATTCTAAACAAGATATCAAGATACTTTTCACCAAAGCACTTTCTAACCACTTATTCTCCTAACTTTCTGCAAATTCCTTGGGAATACAGTATAGCCTTGGGTTTATCTGCACATGGAATCATTCTTGAAGGAAGCAGATATGCTTTTTCTTGTCTATAAAGAACTTCATATGTAAACAAGCTCTTACTGATACTCCACAAGAATTCTGGGAAGACGCAGTAAAATAAAAACATAGATTTGCAGAAAAGATTTTTAAAAGGCCAGTAATAAATCATATACTTAAGGAACTGACAGATATCTGCCAGGAGACAAACAAATGGGAACAACAGATAACAGTGAATGGAAGCTTCCTCCAAGATTTGCTGCTTATATGAAAGACTCACAGTATGAAAAGGGGCAAGGTAGGCATTCAGATTTCAGCATTAAATACCCGTTTTTGTTCTCATTTTCCTGAAAGGAAGAAAAAGTTGCCAGAATTAAAACTTTGGAAGTGAAAAATGTAATTGTTTGATATTACCAAGTCAAAAGTCCCATCTTTCCATTTTTTGCCTTACTGTTAGCTACTGGAACTTTGGGAATCTAAATTGAAGAGGAAACAGAGAACTTCAGTTGACTGTCTCAAGAACTGTAGCTGATCATTTTAATTGGAAAATCAGTGAGAAAATGAGGAGATTTGAGGCAGTGTGGTGTGGCAATGAAAGAGAAGGGAAGTCTGTGTCTCCTCATCCCTCTCATTATATCTTCCTTCCTAAGCTGTGCTCCTGTCCTGCAGTACACCTCAGTCTCTTTTTCCCCTCCATCCCCCTTCAGCTGGCTTACACGCACTCTCCGTATCGGCATCCCGCTCCGTCCTCACTCCCAGCTCATGCGCTGCTATCCCAGCTGTAGAGCCACCTAGTCTCCTGGCAAAAAGTCACACTCTTCGCATACGCAGAATCTCTGGGAATCTGTCCTGTGCCACCAAAAACATCAGTTCATATCCAGCGAACTACCTGAGCACGTACAGATTGGCTCTTTCCTCTCCCCATTCATTTGTTTGCTCCTGACTCTCTTCTCATGAGCACAAGAGTTCGTAAACTGATTCTCTCTAGAAAATGCTTCTCTTCTATATATGAGCTACTCCAGCTCTTCAGCCCTGATCTTTCATCCTATTTATATGATCTTCATTGTATTTTATTCCTTATCTGAACTGCATAAATAACTTGAGGAAAAGATCATATAATAAATATTATTTACTTTGTTATAAATATTCACAGGTAAATCTGTGAATTACCTGAAAATCTGTGATACTCTGCAGTATGAGCTAATGTTCTTTTCAGAGTGGAGGCATGCCCATTAAGTAAAAACTTACTGCATAGCTTCAGCTTAAAACCTGGTGCAATTTTATCTGATATTCCTCTATTTTAATTCAAGAATTTGCTTGCATGTGAAAAGTCATTTCAATTAGTTTCTTCCCATTATCTCTACAGCCCTGTGAGTAATTGCTGCTGTCTGCGAAAGAGTATGTGTTAATATTTTGTTAGACAACTTTGTAACAGATGACTTTTTACTCCGATTTTCACAGACTGATAAACGTGATAAAGGGCAACTTTTCCAAAAAGGCTAGTCTCTTTGAACTTGCAAGCCCATGTGAAAAGTAAACAGCGTTCTTGATTTATAATATTCCATGTGGAACATATTGTGATTTGACTCCTAACGATGATGAAATATTGCCATTAATACACAAGGAAAATAGCCAGAAATGTTATTTCAAATCAGAGCGAACAGAAGATCTGCCCACATCCTGACATTTGATGCCAGGCTTATTTTCACCTAATCAAATTTGTTTCAATGAATGGCAAATTAAAAAATTACAAATATAACGTTTTGATTTAAACCTGTGACCTTCATTCCCAGAAAATCTCTGTATTTTTCCATTAAGAAGTTTGTACTCTGGATGGAAGAAAGTGGATTAATATGCCACCAGTCAGCAATCTGTGCATATAGATCCCTTCAGCTTGTAATTGTTATTAAAGTGGTTCACTGCACTCTGCATAAAGTGTTAAGTCTCGGTCGGCGAGTACATAGACCTCTGTTTATTCTGAGAAACTTGTGAACTACTGTAATTCATTTCAGATTTATAGTTTCACCATCTTTAAATTGATGTAGTTTTTTACAAGGAAATGAACAGCCTTTTTTTTTTTTTTTTTCCCAACAAACCAGTGCAATTTAATGCTTATAGGATTTATCTGCCTGTGGATCAGCAGCATAACAATTTTAATTACACCTACCACACTTCACTGAATTCTCTCATTCTGTAGCAAGGTCTTATCGCAGTAAAGGTCCATGAGATGTGTTGAGCTCTGCTAAGCCCTAAGTCACAAGGTTTGCATTCTCATCATTAAAAAAAAAAAAAAAAGCCAATCATTTACCCTTCTGTCTTAGAGGGAAGTGATAGTTACTATTATATAGAGAATTAATGGAAAATACAAACTACTAAGGACCTCTGTGGTTAAGAAATCAAGTGCAAAACCTTCTAAGAAAATATGATTAGAGAAAAAGGAAGGAAGTGTTGAAGCAGGTCAGGAACACTATATTGAAATAATTATTGTCAGTTGTTCATTATGTATTAATACATGGCTAAGTGGGTTTTACTACTTTCTTTGCAGTGCAGATATAGTTCTCTGGTAGTAGGGCTTTGTATCAGACCACTCATACTTAACTGCCGTGTTTTCTGAATATATAGATATTAATTCACTGCAGCTGCCTTTATTGATGTACGTAAGAGGCAAGGAAACTAATGAAAGGAGGTCATGTCCAATAGCAAAGACCTGCAAATGCTTCTGCACGTGTTGTCCCCATGTCTTGTTAAATACAGAAGTGCTGTTTCCTAACAGTAATCAGAGGGGGGAGAAGGCTTCAACATCTATACTTTAATGGCTTCAACACAATTTTTCCCAGTTTCAGAATAAACAAACCCACAGAGAGGAATTACCTGCGTCAAGAACTATTTTCCTCCATTGGATTGAGATATATTGGAGGGATTTTTAGCAAAGGCTATACAATCTGTTTGCCAAACTCCCTTTCGTAACTCTTGAGCATATAAGTCAACTCAAACAGTAGTAGAGGTCTTGATTCCTATCTGGTTTGGGACAAAATTGAGAGATGGGAAGAAAAGAGAGACCCAAGAGGAAGGCTCAGCAGTTCCCTGGGCTGCTTGGCTGTTACAGGTCATGCAGACAGCAGGGGAGTCCCCGCATCTGCTCCTTGGAGATTTAGTTTTGTGGGAAGGGAAATATTTCGGGGGGGGGGGTTGGGGATGGCTGTGGCACGTGTGGCGTTGGAGAGTTACATGGGCTTAAGCTGTTGGGACATAGCAAACAAATCTGAAGCAATGCAGGCTTTGTTAGTTCTGTTACTTAGAGCACTATTTATTTTCTTATTTTTATATATAACTATTGACTGATGGCTGTAGTTTGTCTTTCCATTGGAAGAGTAAAAATACATGTACGATAGAGGAATGAGGAGGTAATTTCAAGGAGTTCTTAGGAAGATTTAGTTAGTGATTTTGGTTTGAAGTGCATCTGTAAGTGACTGGAGAGAAGACAATCTGAAACAGAGATCTTAATCGATGTGCTGTCATCTACCATTCTGTGCTCCTTGGCATATCTTGTAACGTCTCCAAAGTTTGACAGCAGAAGTAGTACAGCACAGTAGTACGGCACTTTTCAAAGTAGAGATGGGCCAAGCACAGATGGCTGAATTGCATCCTGTACAGCCTCTCAGTTAAACAAATATGGAATAATTTCACCGATACCACTAGTTTTTTTCCAGATTTACAGTGAAGTAAATCATGCCGTGAATTTTGGATTTTTTCTTTATCTCCTTATCATCCATCCCAATTAGTGGGTTTTCTTTCTGACACTGTGCCAAATTGTTGTCTTCATTTTTTCTTATCCTTTGCAAAATATATGTTGTACATCTGGAACGGCTTATATAGTTCTCTATTTTAAGATAGCTTTCTTCTAACAATTTACTTGCTTAAGATAGTAAGGGAGTCAGATATTTGCTATGCCCGTTTCATGTAAGCAGAATAAAAAGATGGTTTCTGAGCAAAAAGTTTACAACCTACAGAAAGCAAAGAGAAGAAACAATGCTGGCAATGCTAATTAAAAATGTGACAATACAGGTCAGCAGTGTGGGCAGTCTTACAGACAGTGCCTCAGAGCCTAATTATTATGCATGTGTCTGGGTTTGTGTAAGCATCATGTTAAAGTTGCGCTTTCAAAAGTATTTGCAGGTGTTTACAGAGAGTTTCTGGCAGGTGTGACAAGAAGAGCTCAAGATACTTTTTTCAAAATTTAGCAACTGGGTAATAATGGCTGTCATCGTTAACAGAGAGAAGTCCGTGATGGCTTTGTAGAGGAATGATTAGAAGTAAAATAGAAACTGAAAGGTCTTGAAACAGAGACTTACAGCTTATGTGTGATGCAGTGGGGACTGGGAGGCTGGTGGAAAAATACAGGCAGCAGAGGATAGCATGGTCAGCAGGAAAAGCTGGGTACATTATCTTTGCAAAATTATCTTTGCAGAAGCTTTTTGAAAGGATATGAAGAGGAGATGGTGGGACTCAGTAAGGCCAAAGGAAAGGGCGTGAGAATAGTCGGGAGGAAAGCTGATGAAAGCTGCTTACATGTGAGAATGGATTGGAAAAGTCATGTTTTAAACTGTCGTTTACTGACTTTGCAAAAAATTTAAGCAGAGCTGAAGTTTGAGATAGTCCCAGGAAAGGCTGCAGCCTCACTTCAAGGTAACAGAGGGTTGAAGAAGATCAATGAAGGGGTTTGAGCACAAGAGAGGAATGATGAGGAGATCAGTTCTGCCTGTGGGGATCTTAGGCTGACAAGCTGGCATTTGCGAAGAGATGTATGAAACATGGACAAAAATTTCAATTTGATGGAAAAAAAAGTCAATCCAGTCTTTCACACGCGTGTGTTGGGAACTGAACTGAGTTTGTGTTTGTGGAGGACAAAAGAGAGGTGGGGACAGAGGGCCTCTCCCAGATTTCTGCAGAGAGCATGAATGCGACAGGTAGAAGACAGGCGGAAAAACGTGGGAGGCAGAGCCATGGGAGAACAAAATTCTTGAGAAAACTGCATTGAAGGTAGCTGAGAGTTGAAGAAATAGAGAAAGAGCAGCTGGCATCAACGTTAGCCGGATAGAGGCTATTTTAAATGAATGAATTTGGCTTTACTGATGTGCAGAAAGTGGACGCTGAGTTGGAGAGGAAATCCTGGTGGTGCTTTGGGATGGGACCCAAGGCACCGGGCAGGGAGTGCAGTGAGCGTCCAGACAATGGGGAGGTCACTGGGGTTTATGATAGAACTGTAGTAAGTAATGAAAAATGATTTCATATTTTAAAAGAGAGAAGTCATAGTGATTCTTATACTAGAGAGCTTTTATTCAACAGAGTTTTACAAATTTGTTCTGATGGCAGGGACAATGACATAATTGGGAACATCTGTAGCATTTGCCCAGGCAACACCAGTTAACAAAAGATACATTTTTTTAATTGAGTAAAATATACCAAACTGTTTGAAAGTGAACTGATGGTGCAAGCAAGGGGAGAGAAAAGCGGGTATCATTTTCATTTTCTAAACAAGTAGAATAATGATCTTTAGAATTCAACACAGCAGCTATTGAATTTTTTATTCTGAGCTACCATAAAAGATGCAGATGTACAACAAACTCAACTCCCACAAAAGCAACTGGGTGAAAAAAGCTCACTGAAACGTGGCTAACTGAATTTCCTCTTACAGAAAAAGTGATTGGCAGATCAATAGCCAAAAAATCCAGCTCTTGAAAAATCGGTGAATGTTCAGCAACAACTATACTGCAGATCTCAGTTCATCTCTATGAGTGCTTCTTCCCCTCATAGGAGTTCAAGAATGACATTATTAATCTTTCTTGACCTTTACATTTATTTCCTAGCATATGGATTTACTTACTTTTGAGAATTCCAAGTTCCTCTACATGTGTACATATTCCATCACACTGTATATACAATGTAATGTGTAGAGAATTGATATATATCCTTTTTCCTTTTGCTTCTTTTAAAAAGTGTAAGAGGGTACTGGAAGAGGAAAACAATCATTTCTTGTTCAAAAGCAGGTCAGCTCAGGAGCTGTGCAACCAATTTGTAAGCTGCGAGACACTGCCAGACATAAGGTTCCCCCTCCACGACCCCACCAGCCGTTCTCTGTTCCCTGTCTTATTGTGCCCTGACGTTGGCTCATATAACACATCTCTCATGTCTGCAGTAAATCCCCAAAAAAGTCAGCTCTTTTTATTGGGCGCTTGCTCGCTGGCTCACAAAGGTTAGCACAGGCTACCCCAGCACTGAACTTACTCCCCGCTAAGTACTTAATTGCGGTAAGTTATGTTGCCTCCACGCTTCGAGCTGTGTCCTGGTGACTGATGATACATCACCTCCACCTCTGTAGTATCTTTAAAAAATTCTTCAGACTAACGCTTTGTGCTGCTACCTTGTGACTCTTCGCTGTAAATACACCAGTGCCTGAGTTCGCATCTCCTGGCTTTCCCGTTCAGCATACCTCTGGTGTCAGAAAATATATAGGCTTGTTTTCATGAAATATGGGTGCCTGAGATTTTTTTTTTTTTTAATTACTTCTGAAATTCTGTTACACAGTAAAAAAGCCTTGTAGGTTGAGTTAACATTCTCACTTTATAATTTTGACAGGGCAATACAGTACAATTGAATTCCTCAGGTTTCCCTGCTTTTCTGTTACAGAGATTTTGAGGGTCTCAGTTAAATCATCCTATTTTCAGACTGATTACTAGGGAGGGAATGTATCATTCTAAGTTTAAAATATCTTGCTTGGAACAGATTTTAATCCTTCCTTTTTTCTTTTTTTTTTTTATGGAGTCCTGTGGAAATATTATATCCTATTCAACTATATGTTTTCAAAATGTTTTCTATTTTCATCTGTGTTTAACGAAGCGTGTAAAATATTCCTCACTTTTTGCACTTTAGAAATCTGTCGAAATAATTTCTTTTCCTACTTTTTGTCAGCTAATTTCTTCAGGAATACAGAGAAGGCCTGAGGATTTGGTTTACTTTCCCAAAAGAAAAGCTGAGCATGAACTCTTTCATGCATGAGCCGTTTTTTCCTACATTTGTATAGCATTTAGCATGAAGGGTTAGTTAGAGGTAGCACCTCAACTCTGCAGCGCTGGGATTTAGAAATTTGGCGAGGCTTCAAAGTCTCTAGGGGACCAGTCTGGCGGGACAGACTGCACTCAGAACTGCTTGCTTTCTAATTCAGCACGGTGCTGTTTCATTGCTGCTTTCTAGGAAAGAAAATGGTGTTTTGCGGGAGCCCCAGTGTGCCGAGTTCCTCGCAAGGCTTCT
This sequence comes from Astur gentilis, assembly GCF_929443795.1. Taxonomy (NCBI): domain Eukaryota; kingdom Metazoa; phylum Chordata; class Aves; order Accipitriformes; family Accipitridae; genus Astur; species Astur gentilis. The sequence goes on along the minus strand of NC_064905.1, from coordinate 18,270,157 downwards.
GGGTGCCGGCTCTGGAGCACACAGGGCATTTCCCTGCCAGCTCAGCCCCAGCTCCTCAGCCCTCGGGGACAAGCGAGATTTCGAAACTCTTTCTGTGCCTCCGGCTCGGGTGAGATGCTCTCTGCCTGGGGTGCGTGCAGATACTTTGAGTCAGGAGTGTGAGCATCTGACCTTAGGGCTTGGACTCTTTTCCAGGAGCCATTGAACTAAAATTTGGATGATTTAACACCCGACTTGGGGACACCAAAGTACTTACCATGCTGAAGGTCACATTTGATCACTCTAGTCATGATGGATATGAGAGCAGAAGACAGCTCGGGGGAAATCTTCTTTATTTTTATGAGACACCCTAGGATCCCACCATGCTTGTGGTATATATAGATAAATGTGTACTGCAGGGAATTGGTTCTTTTCTTCATGTCTTGTTTAGTAGAAAATAAAAAGGATCTATACACCATAGAAAATAAAAAGGATCTATACACCATATGAAGAAATCCAAGGCGTATTCGCCTGGAGAGCTGCAAACACTGCTTTCTTTGGCTCTGGGTGAAAAAGGGACAGGAAGGAAAGCGAGGACAAGGAGGAGGAGAAGTATTTAATCCTGATGTTTGACACTGCTTAGATAAATACTTCTAGATTAGCTATCAAACCGTTAACTACTACACTCAGTTGTGGTCTGCTGCTACATACACTGTTTCGGTTGAACTTTCATGTTTTCTCTGAAGAGCTGATTATGTTTGGATACCAATCAAAATTACATTTTCTGTAACAGGACACTTGTTTTCTTATCTCTTTTTCTACAAGCTATTGTTTTTCAATGAAACCAAAACCAGCAAAGGTCAGGATTTATGCAATAACATTAGCTGTGAGTACAAAGAGGGAGCTGGAATAGAAGCTGGAAGCCAGCCATTAACCATGGCAAGCTCTCTTCTTTCTTCTCACAATGTATCACTTGTTCATGAAAGAATATTAACACCCTCTATAGATACCCTCTCTATATAGACTGTTGGAAATGTGTAATGTTGCTCTTAATAACAGCATTCCATTATTTTCTATCTCACAGTTGTCAATAAATCATTTGTTAAATGAATCAGGCCTTGTGAACTTGTACTGACAAGATTGATTTCCGCATGACATTTCTTTAGGAAATGAATTAAATCTTAGAAAGAAAAATGTGTGCGCAGTGGCGACGTGTACTTTCACCGAGAGGGTATTTATGATGAATAGAAGGAAGATAGAGTACACATGCTTCAAAGAACACATTCTTGTAATGATGCACAGTACTAATATGATCTGAAGTAAAGATGGTAAGATCAGAAGCTTTCAATGCAGGATGATTACCATTTCCTTTGAAAGCATTATTTACTATAAATTCCTGAGATACTTTTAGAAATACATTGAGTTCTTCCGTTGTAATTTACATAAGTCCTTATTTGTTTGTCTCTCCTCGGTATCCGTCAAAATAATTGGGCTTTCAGCAGGGCTTTTTGCAGGCAGGTGGATATGACTCCAAGGGTGATTTTTTTTGTCTTTACTTCTTGCCTTTACAACCAAAGGAGGCTCCTCTTGCATTATTACTTCTATGGGGGTAGCTCTGTGATTCTGCCTGCTGTGCAAAAAAGTAAATGTGTGTGTCCTTCACCTGTTGTTGCGTAGACTCTTAAATCCAATCTCCTGTTGCTGTCAGTGAAGGTTTCAGGAAGAAAAAAAGAAAAAAATATCCCAGTGACTTCTGTAAGATTTTCTTCACATTATAAGTGCATTTCTCTTGTGTTTAGTTACTTAGAGCTATAGCAAATGAACAAAACATTTTCAAAAACTGATGTTTGTAAAAATATTTGAGAACTTTACACTTGAAAAAAGTGTAAATTTTCATTTCTCACACTGGAAGTCTTTGTAGTGTTCTTATGTGGGAACAGGGTGGAGAAATGCCTGTTTCAAGAGCACAACCCCACTGTCTTGACTGCAATAGCTTAGTTTGAAAATGTTGGGTTGACTTCCAAACCCATTTTGCAACCAATTAGCCAAGAAAATACTATGCAGTGAGCTGAAATCTACACTATTCTAATTTATGTGAGTGTAAATCTCAACTAGTCCACTTGATCTATTTACAATGTAATTCTTTCTATGCACCTTCACCATGGAATAAAAGAAATGCTGTGTTTTGCAGAACAGTCCTGATCAAACAGTAATCAAACTGTGTGAAGTACCAGCAGATCATTCATGTCTGCTTTCTTCCACAGAGTTTAGCCAAGTTTAAAGCAAATACTTCCACTTACTAATAATGTCGATATTTAAATAGTTGTGTTTGAACGGTTGAAGTATATCAGCAGATTTTTTTCTCAGATCCTTGGTTGGCTTGTGTTGTGTTTGGTTGATGAAATACACATCAGCATTTCTGCTAAAAGGGAATACCTAATACAAGTCTGTATGACTGTAGGTAATTTTTGGTCTAATGGATTAGATTGTAATTTACAGCCCTGGGACAGGAGAGACACCCTGAAACTTCCTTCACAAGTCTACAACATATTACATTTTTTTTCACTTCTTCCCTCCCTCCCCACCGAAGCGAGCCAACCTCCATCGTCATTGATGAGTCAACATCTTCTCCCCAAACTCCTTCAAAGCATTTTACTCTCACACCTATTTATTGGGGGAAAATTTGGTACATTAGTCTCTCAGTATGACTGCTTTTCTAGATAAACAGCAAAAAGAACCCTCTCAAACTCCATTACTATAAATATTTATATTAACACTCCTAAACATATTTGTACAAATCTTTTGCATGCTCGTTATTGGTCATCACCTCTTGCCTAGAAACAAGGAATAAGGTGACTTTTACGTCCCTAGATAAAAACCAATCCCTTGTGCCCAAACCATTTGTAAATACATGCTGAAGACAAGGACTTGATAGCCCCAGCAGTGCAGGACTGCCTCTGTTAGCCAGAAGGAAATGGTAAAGGAAGAAAGATAGAGAAAGCAATCTTTGCTATTTAGTACAGGACATAATTGTTGTGTTTTACTTAGGCAGTTTTCAGAAACAAAATGGATAGTTTAGCATCACTGTTAAAATATTTATACCAGTTAGTGGCCTCAGTCCCCACAGATTACTCCGCAGAACACTGTTCAGTTAATGCCCATTACAAGTGCTGGGTACCTGCGCAAGTGTTTCTTTTCCAGATGAAAGATTATGACTAGAATCAAGGGAACCATTAAAGCTTCCTCAAATCAAATTATTCAGAATAATTGGCCTAATTGGTAACTTTATCCAGCTTCACATATAGGTTTTTATCATTAATTAATATTACTCATACATAGTTTTACATAGTTTTACTCATTTGGATTTACTCATCAAAATTTAACATCAATACCCTAAGCCATTCCACGGATTACTTTTTAAAGAAGAGTTGATTATCAAATTTACTGAATCCTTTCGGGATGAAACTTATCAACCAAACTGCAATCTTCTGTTAACCCCATAAAAATCAAACCACCCAATTCTGCCATTGGCTACCTTGTGGCCACATTGGCCAGCAGAGGATTGAGACTGGGGATGCTATCGTCCTGAAGGATAACTGTGAGTATAGTGTCTGACTCTTGCTATCAGAAAAGTAGAATTATATATACTAAGTGTGTAGATTTGTGGATACAAGCTATGATCAGCCATGGCACACGTAATAGGAAATTATTTTTAATCCTTTGCAATGACACGCACAAAAGAGCTTGCTGGTTATTAGCTTACAAGAAAATAATGGCACTTCGTTCCTTTAATGTAATGACTGCTTTTTTCTGAAAATGACAGGCATAGCAAATATTGTACTAAAGGCCTGTAAGCCTACAGATATTTTAGTGTCCTGCTTTTAATGTCCAAAAACTGGGGGGGAAGAGGGGGAATGGGAAAAGTACATTCCAGCTCTGTAGTGAATTAAAAAAATAGTAAAATTAAAAGGGCCAGAGTGTGAAAACATATCCTTGCATCTTTAAGGAGCATCAAAGGAATAATGAAATCTAAAATGCACAAGGCTACTTTTGGAGAGAGATTGAAAGATATATTGAAAAAGTTTTTCAGCGTACTGCACCTGGAGAAATCAGACTCAACTGTTAGTTGCACCCAAGTAAATTCAGAACCTTGGAAAAGCAGAATCAGGCCCATAGTCTAATTTTAATAGTATGGTCTAAATATACTGAAATGTGGGGTGTGAACTGGACAGCCTGATAAATGAAAAAATCTAGACAAAATACCGGTTTAACGAAAGGATTAATTTCTGTAGATACCTCTGTACAGTGTAAGAGAAACCTGCCAGAAGCATGGCCTCGCTGTTCCCAAATAAAAAGCTGCCACTGGAAAGCTGCTGGTGTTTGCACAACGTAAAATTTTATCTGGAGCTCCGAATCCTCAGTTCTACAGGATGCCTTGCCGGACCTTCTACAAAATTTGTTAATCATGAACACTTGGAGAGCATTGATCCATGGCCGCTCTGATTAAATAATTATTCTGAAGACCGCTTATGAGGGCTGACAGGTGACGGGTCTGGAAGAACCGCACTAGATCTACATTCAAATGAGTGCCGCTGGCCCCCGCCCAGAACATTCCTCTTTCCTTGCCCGTTCTTTCAGCAGGTACAGTTCCAGCTGTTTAATTTTCTGAGGAATGAGTAAAGTTTAAATTAGATTCAGATTGGTTTCACTTTGGCTTAAGCTGTCAGCAAGTAAACATCTAGGCCTGGGAAAGGGGGTCTGCTTCCCAGCCAGCCTTTTCTCCTTTTTTCTGCTTTTTTACTCACAGACTTGTGCTTTGGGGAGATGATAATAATTGCTTCTACAAAAGCTTACAACTACCCTACAATACACCCTGTCAGCCTGGCCGCTTTCAAAGCTTTCTCAGCCACAGTTCCAAATCTGTCATTTTTTTAAAAAAAAAAAAAAAAAAAAAAATTCCTTTCACACAAGCCATTTTTATCCTTTTCAGAATTGCTCAGCTTATGGTCTTCATAATACCACAGGATGGTTTTGATCTCCCTTGCTGCCTTTTTTTTTTTTTTGGATGTTAAATAATTTAATAGTGCAAATATTTTTAAAAAATCGGGACGTTTTCAATAAATCATATCCCTGAATACACAAAACTCAATCCTCCCTCTAAAAGACTTTAAAAATACACAAATGCGCATGAAGGACTGAGAAAAGAATTGACATTTCTTTAAATGATTTTTCAAAGTACGCATTAGTAGGGGATTTTCACAACTCCATTCCATACTTTTTGAAGTTATTGATTCCCACAGTATCTAAGTGGCCAGGTGCTCATTAGTATGTTCTTCTCATACTTTTCTTTATACTGTTAAATGAAGTTATGTAGCTATAGGAGGTACATGTCACAGTAGATAAACAACAGACAGTGCATCATTTGAGCCTTTGTTAATCTACAGCCTTCCCTGACACTCAGCTCGGCTTAGCTATCCTCTTTTTAATCCCGGAGAAATTTGCTTTGTGCTTTAGCAACACCCCAGCTCTTCAGTCCAGAAGCAGAGGCCATAATGGCTGAAACACCAGTGCCTACCTCAGCCAAAAAAACCCAAAGCTTGTTAAAAATTAAGCCGCTCCACCACTTTGCCAGTGTAAATCCCAGCAAGTTCCTGAGCACCGGTTTTGTAAGGGAAGAGTTTCTTCGTCATTTCACACCCAGTGAAGGTGCCGTCATTTGGGGAGTTTCCACAGTCCCCGTTGCTCACACCGCAGGAGACAGTTGTCTCACCAGAAGGCAAAGCCCTGCTTGTGAAGCACCTCCTTCACCTTCAAAGTCACCTCCAGGGAGAAGTGTATTTCGAAGTGCCTTCGTTAATGTGATGCATCTGAGCGCCGATGAACCAACCCAGACAAGTGTGTTTGCTGATGCACCGATTGCCGTTCATTCCTGTGAAGTTAATGGCACTGCACCGGTGTAAAACTGGTTCCAATAAAATCCTATTCAGATCTTAAATGCATTCAAATTTGATTCTCAAAATACGTTGCATTTCCTGACTAAAATTACTCCTTCACTTGAGTGTTTCATATTGCCCTGAATGCTGCATTATTATGCCGTATTCCCTGGCGGGATTTATGCATTTCTTGATTTTGCAAGGTGCAGTAGTGCAGAGATAGTTCTGATTTTCTTTCAGGGGATCTTTGCAATCCACTGGGGAGCTGTGTTCTCTCATTTGCACTTTCTTATTGAATTTCAATCAGTTTTCCCAACAATTTGCTGGAAGAATTCCTGTGGGACATCTTCAAATGCTTCTAGCTCCATGCTGTCCAACAACTCCTTATTTTCTCTTCTAGGGTTGTCTGTGTTTTCTCATTTAGGAATAATTCACCACATGACAACATTTTACATTAATGAAGCCCTGGTGGTATCAGATGTGATAACATTCAGTAGGGAATACAGAAAATAAGAACAGGGATATACACAGTATAAAATAAAAATCAGCTGATGTGCAAAAAAGTTAATGAGGGGGAAAAATAGTTTCTGCTAGCATATGCTGACTCACGAGTATCTCTCTCTCCATCCTGCTCAGGCGTGGGCAAATTGGATTTATCTATCACTTTTCAAGGGTTCCTGAGGAAGCGAATAAAGATGGTGGACGCCGGTAAAAATGAAGTGAATCTACTCAATTGCTTCCCCCCTTTTTTTGTATGATAGAGTACCAATTCCTAGCAAAAAGGAGTGTTTCTAATAAATTCCTGGGTCCCTCTTGCAGCTTTTAGGCAGTATCCTAAATCACAGCAGGGACCCTGAGAAGGATGTGGGGTAGTTCTTTTTCCTATGGGAAAGCAGATCAGTCATTGTGCTCACTGGCCCTCTGGAAATGCCCTGTGATATATAGGCTGCATAATAAGCGTGCTGCTTTTGCATTTCTGTACAATGTTCTGCAGTTAGTTTCTTCAGGTAGCAGCAGTGATCGTTACCGTAAGGATGGATAGCCCAAACTTTACCTCCAGAATAGGCATCTACCAGTTCAGCACACGGTGGCATTTACATCTTGCTAGCCATAAAGATAATACCTTTTCTCATTAAAACAAACAAAAAAAACCACTAACCATCTGGGAGCTCATGAATTTTAGATTTGAACAAACTTACAGAGATGGAGTAGTGTCAGAAGAACAGAACTGTGTAAAAGAAGTAGTTTTATCCTATGAACTGCTCGAGAATTCATGCATTTTAAAAGAATGGTATCAAATAATAATGAATATCCCTGTTTACTATGACACTTTACAAAAATGATCTACTTGCATTGGGGTTTTTTCCTAATTCAGTTTAGATCCATCTGTGATTGCACAAGGAACTGTAAAAACTGGAAGTCTTTTACATTTCATTTCATATATAGCCATATTTTCAACTTAGTTTTTGAGAAGCGTTGCGTGTGCTTACGCTCTAACATTGGCATTCTGTGAAATCATCTTAGGTTTTTACTTTTTTCTCTACATACAATCTTTTAATTTAGATTCTTGGCTGTTGCTTTCCCGCTGTGATTGAACATAAATAGATCTGCCCATTTCTTCTCAAATACTGTCAAATTACTAATTTTACTACCTGAGTTTTGCTCCTTCAAGCTCAAGGCCATTTTCATTATGGAAGCTAGCAGCTGCCCTTATCATCAACAGCTCAAGTTATTTCCAGCAATTGTAATTCAGAACATTTTTACTGAAGATCAGAATCTACAATTTCTCTCTGTTCAGCTCTAGAAAGTGGAGCAAAACAACCTCCTGGATGTGGAAATTTCAGCAGGTTGTCTTAACAGTTTCAGCTGTGGCTTTGGAAAGTCTGTAGGAAGCAATTCCATCTAAAGCTCAAGTGTACACACTATGGTAGCCTATACTGTTTGCCCAAAAATAACCATCCCTCAGCTGCCTCATTTTAAGCCCAGTGAGTTTTGTTTCTACCCTTATTCTTCCAGCTTTGCTTATTTATTATTTCAAGTGCCTAAGAGTACAATATCTGCTAAGCTGTTAGCAGCGAAGTCCGGTATTTGTGAAGACTTCCCAAGGACTGTGAGCTGTGGGTCTGCTTTAAACGCTGCTTTACAATCAAACGAATGTTCAGTTTTTCTAAGAACTCAGCCCTCTTGCGAAGACTGGCCAATGCTTGACAAGCCACGACCACAGCTAACTGGAGTGCCTTCTCCGAGACTCAGCGCAGAAGACGCTGGGCGCGTACATATGTCTGCCGAGTCAAGGGCGTCTGTTCAGAGTAGGCTCTGTAAAAATCAGAGAGGAAGGAAGGGAGACAAGAGGAGAGGTGATGACTTTACTAAGACTTCTTCCATCCAGAGCACAGCATGAACTTCTGGAAAAGTCCATTCAGTTAGACATTTTTATTTGCTCTGGTTTAGTCTTCAGTTGCTACAATTCTCTCTATTCCTCCTTTCAGATGATATGACAGAATTTGAATGAGAACATTAGGGTGGGCTGCCAAATGAATTTTGGGAGGCTAAGAACCGTACAGGAGATTACATTTTAATTAGTACCTGACACGTCCAAAATGTCACGAGGGACGTTACTCCGACAAGCCTTCCTACCGAGTTCTGACAGACCCCCAGCATCATTACAGTTTGACCGTGTTTAAAAGAAGCCTCTGGGCTTCCGAAGCACCTAGCAAAGATGAACTTTGCAGGGCTTTCACAATTAATGCAAGCACAAAAGGAGCTAGCGTTAAGTACTATGAAAGCAGATGTACGCTTTGCCTACAGCTTTAGAGAGTGAGCTTTGTAGCTCTAAATCTTTGTTTAGACAGTTCTAGCTGAGCTTTGTGTTTTAAATGTACCATTTTAAGGAAGCTTCAGATCAAAGCCTATTTCGTCTTCCCAATAACTCAGCTGCTCCTGTAATCATCTCAAAGTCGGAACTGCAGGATCTTGGCATCTGCTGCTGTATTTATAAGACGAGGCAAAACAAGAGACAGAAGGATTAGAGGTGGTTATCAGCAAAGGTGTCAACCCCGTGGAAGAATAGCCAATGAATGCCAAAAATGCAGTGCGACAAATACACCCGCGTAGAACTTTGTCATGAAATGTTGGTGACTACAGGAGCAATTTTAAATGAAAGACCTTCATTTAACGAACCAGCAAAGCATGTTTAGAATGCAATACCTTTGCTTATAGTAATAGTAAACAGTCCTTTCCTTTCTACTTCATAAAATTATTGGCATAATACTTCATTTTTTATTGTTATAAGAAGTTGTCTGAAGCCTCAATGAAAAGATCAAATTAGAGCGTTGCCCCTTCCAAACAAGAACGGTGAAATATTTGTGAGGGTAATTATTGCCGTAATTGCATCACCAAAATATCACAGATAAAACACCTGGAGTCATCTACAAGTCACATATACGTGTACGTGTTTATATGCATATGTGTGTAGTTGTATTTGAAGTAGAGGGTCAGCACAGCACTGAATTTATCTTGATGTTTACTTACAAATCAGCTCCTGCAGCAGCAGTTTTTAGAACATGCTTTGTATTCTACATGACTGGGAGCAGACACACTCCCTGAAGCCTGAAAGCTGATACATTTTTTTTTTACTTTAGTTTTAAAACCTCTTGTGATAATCTACACACATATAGAAACAATTAGAGCAGGGTGAAGTTGTTGACTTACCTACAAGAGAGAAAATGTAGTGATGTTTGTCGGAGGAAGCATGATTAAAATTGACACATTTTGGTTTTATGGGTAGAATAATATAAAAGTTAGTACAAAAGATGAGCATTGTCTCCTGTCAACTTCCGTGCTATCATACCTTTACATCAAAGCTTTTTAGATAGTGTTATTACGGTGTTTTAAATATGTGTTTTACCATATAACTTTGTCAGGCTAGTCTTCAAAAATACAAAAAGGAGACCTCTTTTTCCTTCTGAATTGTTGAAACTATGCCTGTCCTATTTGTAACTGGAAGAATATAACACCACTATTGGGCAATGTCATGTAGGTTTGTGCTATATCACATTTTAATCAAAACTAAATGGACTTGTCCTCCAGGCTCACAGGACAAATGACTGAACTGCTTGTTACAACTAATATGTCTTACAAATACAGCTGGTTTTCTGCTTGTGAGCCAAGCAGCGCTAGTCTCCATTGATTCATCCACTCCCTCTAGCTGCTCAGGGAACTCCAAGTCTGAAATTCAGACTATGGATTGAGACGGACTCTCTTGCAACGTTTGCCATTTCTTATTCACATTACGTGGCTGGTCACCTCGATCGCAACATGTTGGTTCTGCTCCATGGCAGGACACTTGCATCTTTTTAAGCAGGTGACTCAAAATTAGTGACGTGTTCCTAAGCTGAATTCTGTCATGGCAGATTTTCTTCATGTGGAAAGGACACTAACCTCAGTAGCTAAATATGCGGTTTTTTAAAGATTCTACTTTATTTCTTTTGTTTTAATTTCTCTGCATTTGCAGTTTACTTTCCTCTACAGTACAGAAACAGTTCAAACTAGTCCAGCTTTCAGGGAATCTTCACATACTCCACTTTGGCATTCAGGGAATAGGGAATATGCTCCTCAATCTCTACCTAAGAGGCTATTTAGTATTGTATAACAATAACGTAAACCCAAAGAACCAGTCTTTCCACGTGTAATTGGTAGTCATGTAGTAGTATTTGTAAGAATTATTATTACAATAATAACAGTAGTAATGATAAGGCAACAGATACATGCCAGGTAGATGACAGAGAAGTCAAATGACATAAAAAGTTACACACGCTCTGTGAATCTGGTTGCATAGCTTGCTTATTGTGAAATACAGGGTAATGTATCACTGCAACTTTTTCCTGGACAATATGGACTCCTGGCTTGTCACATAGTACCAGAACGTTACGGCAGCAAGTGAGACATTCACGCAGTAATGCAGTAATGTACTTCTTTAGTACTAAGTTTTGTTTAGAGTTAACTGCACCATGAGTTATAAGGCTTGTTTTGTTAGCAGCTGGAGATTTTACAATATTGTTTTGCTAGGCTGGAGTAAAAATGGGATGTGAGAGAACATTCAATATTGATTTAACCTCATGCGTCTACAGGTAAGTTCAGTTTAATGTTGATTTCTGGCACTGAGCACTTTTGAAAGTCCCCCCTGAAAGAGTGACATTAAATATTTTACTGTGGTGGTTTAACCCCAGCCGGCAGCTAAGCCCCACACAGCCGCTCGCTCACTCCTCCCCTGGGTGGGACTGGGGAGAGAAGCAGAAGGGTAAAAGAAGTGAGAAAACTCATGGGTTGAGATAAAGACAGTTTAATAGGTAAAGCAAAAGCCACTTGCACAAGCCAAGCAAACCAAGGAATTCATTCCCCACTTCCCACGGGCAGGCAGGTGTTCAGCCATCTCCAGGAAAGCCGGGCTCCATCACACGTAACGGTGACTTGGGAAGACAAACGCCCTAACTCTGAACGTCCCCCCCTTCTTCCTCTTCCCCCAGCTTTCTGTGCTGAGCATGATGTCGTACGGTCTGGAATATCCCTTGGGTCAGCTGGGGTCAGCTGTCCCGGCTGGGTCCCCTCCCGAATTCTCGTGCCCCCCCAGCCTGCTGGCTGGTGGGAGGAGAAGCAGAAAAGGCCTTGACTGTGTGTAAGCACTGCACAGCAATTACTAAAACATCCCTGTGTTATCGACACTGTTTTCAGCACAAATCCAAAACACAGCCCCATACCAGCTACTGTGAAGAAATTAACTCTATCCCAGCCAAAACCAGCATATATACCATTCATTTTCACCACCAATGTATATAGATTAGTATCTGTAAAGCTGAAAAAGTCCATAATGGAAGCATGCCTATAAAACCCTGAGCCTTTACAGCATGCTAATGGCTTTCCATGAGGTCAGATTAATGTTTTCTGCTTGGTGAAAATAGGTATTTAGCAACAGTGCTTTCAGTTTGTTAGGAATAAATAACTGCTGGATGAATTGCTTCACCCTTGGGAATAAATCTGCACTTTCAGTGCTTGCTATTAAATCACTTCTGCAGGATGATTCTTAACATCTGCAGATTCAGATCTGAGGATGTCAGCTGGATCCAGCAGCAGAGATCCTCATCCTGCGTTCGCATTGCCGTGACGCAGAGAAGCGACGGATTCTGCCGCTGCTCGTGGTCCCGCTGCCACGTCAGGCGCAGGGCACTGGGCACTGTGATCAAGTTGGCGAGCTGGGCGTTAACCAGCCTGCCTTGCCATCCCCATTTGTAACAGCAGCAATACCAACCTGCTGCAGGCAGGGAAGGTGTGGGCTGTGAACGGACGTCACTGGAGCACGTCAGCAGCGACGGATCCGGGATTTAATGTTATGTGGGAACCTGGTATCAGAGGGCTGCTAAGGCAGAACTTTTGGTGGCATCAATAAAATAACAAGGATAAAGTCTTTGGGGTTTTCCCTTTTTAAGAGGTGTAGGTAATGAATTGAAGCCAGATTGTCTTATCTTGAAGAAAATACACACAGAAGTAAAAATCCATATTTGCATGTGTTTGCACTTGTGTCTTTTTCAGAGCACTAGAGTTTTAAGTGGCTGTTGACAGTTGACTGGACAGATTTCAGTTGCTAGAGAGGGGCTATAGAGAGATTCCTCCCTTGGTGTGTCTCTTTATCGCAGATTTTTTAATCAGTGCTTCAAGTCATGTTAATATCCATATTGTTTGCAACCTAAGTATTCTCTCCTTATAGATCTTCAAGTAGCAAGAGACCCATTATCACATCTATTCCTCCTACAGCTCTATTCTTCTCATCTGAGAAATGTTACTTGAAACTTCTATTAATAGTAGAGAGGTACATTTGCACTGTATTTTTCATGAAGAGGGTTCTTAAAAAATGCTTTATAACTTATACTAATGCAAATTTATATATCAGGATCTTAGATCTGGGGTTCCTCAGAGCTATGCTTCCTAATTGTTTGATATGTAACTAATGGGGTCTACCACAAGAAATAAATCATTAAGTGCTCTGGTTCCTGGATACCCAGCTGGAGGCTGAGCCTGACTTTGTGTGCATTAGACTCTTGCCCTCTGAATGTCAATCCACTCTGAAGTGTCTAAAATAACATGTCCCAAACCAAACAAATTCAGAATTATTAGGAACGTCTGAAAATGTTCAAATAAAATAAATAAAATAGAATGCAGTTTCATTAGGTAGACAGAATCTTTTTAACCACGCATAGTAGCATTAAAATACAATTTAATACAAGAAATGTAAAATAATACTTCCTCTATTTTAATGTTCAGTAGAAAGTAAGATTGAGAGCATGAAACGCTTGAATAGAAATTTAACTGAACTTTGCATTAAATTTTTGAAGTCTCGTGAAGAAATTTGTTATTCACTACATATTAACAGCACAGTTGGTTCCTGTTTTACTCATGAAACAGCAGTTATTCTTGTGAAGAAAGACTGCAGTCCTAAGAGAGAACCTCAACATAATATCCACTCTTGAATTATCCTGAAGCAACATACTTAAGGAATATCTCAGTTATTCACAAAAAAACCTCTCCAGAATGCAGAAAACTCCAGTTCTGGGCTTACTGTCAAGTTGTGCCTCAGACTGAATTCCAAAGGAAATCTGCAGGGTTTGTGGCATTTTGCACACTTGTTGGTGAAAACAAGAGAATGCATCACCCAGAGCCCGCTGTTAAAGACTGCCCTCGGAGCGAGTGAATGAGGCAGCCTTCGAGGAAGCTACAGCACAGAAGAGGCTGAAAGCCTATTCTTGCTCCATCAAAATCAAGAGAAATATTGTTAGGGAATGACAGAAGGATACAGGGGTCCTGTGTCCGTTTGAGCAGCCGTAGGGTATGACCGAGCTGAGGTAGGTCATGGATTGCAGCGCTTGGGTAACGGCAGAGAACTGGTGTAAGCAGGAGTGTACATGTGCGTGGTAAAAGCTGGTTCTTGACATGGTTAGCATTACAGACAAGCAAAAAAAACCCAAAAAACACTTCACTGTGAATGGCATGTTACAAATCCTGACGTGTTTGATTGGCTCGACTAGACAGAAAAATCGTTTCAAGTCTGATTTACCATTAATTAATCTACTTGTGTTCCACCTACACTGTGCATTCAATCCTGTTTTCTATTGCAATTTAAAAGCATGGATTCAAATTACCTCAGTCAATGCAGTTTAAACCAAATGACCACTTTGTGAAATTTATTTCAGAGACATTAGTTTTTCAGTGGGAAGGCCATTCTGCGTGGTGCTGAGGCCGGGAGAGGAGGTGAGCGAGCTCCAAGCTCCTGCCTGGCACTCTGCACTGGCAGGATGGCACTGCGAGTTTGAGAGCAAATACAGCATCCCTCAGAGCATTTGACTTACCTTAGGTTTCTGTGGTGTCTAGAGTTGTCTTTGTATTTGGAAGTACACAAATCTGAATAAGGAAAACAGCCCTAGAGGGTATTTTCTTTAATTTTTTTATTTTTTTTCCTGTGACTTGTTGACTGAAAGTCCATGAAGCTCAGTATACCTTTACAGAAGGCACGATGGGGGTGTCAGGATGGCACAGGAATGGCTGTTTGTAGTCCAGAGTTCCAGCCTTGGCTTCCTAAAGATGTCGTGTGCCACAATAAATATTTAATAGGTATCAGGTTTTCGCAATAAAACTACGTTACTCGTTTCTCGATCAACTGAATCCTCTTTTTTTTTCACCCACTTGATATAATCGGTAGTCAAAGCTGTGTTTATATGTGCAGTTTTGACTGGAGATACATTTGTGAAATACTCTGAACATATGGATAACCTGTCATATATGAGGTATGGGCTAAACAACACTTACTTGTTATGCATTATATTTCTCTTTTTTGCCTTTGCAAAACTGACTTTCAAAGGACGAGACGGCTACTTGGCAGAAGGAAAGAAAAGATACTGCCTGCTTTTAATTCTGAAAGATGATACAATTATTGCTACGCTCCTTCTCAGAAAACATTTGTGAAGACAGGTTATTGAGAAGAAGGCTATTATGGTCTCTCATGTTGCTGTAGTTGCCTAATAATATTTTGGCAAAAATTATGTCTCATGAAAATCAGCTGATGGCAATTCAACAGGGGATGCAGAAAAAGCATCTCGATCCCATGTAAAAAGCAGTATCTCCATCACTTCTAACATGTATTTAGGTGCCCAGCTCCTCTCGAAATTAGTGCACGATGGAAATTTCTTTATGGATCTAAATTCACAAAATAAGAAATCATTCGTGCCTGTCTAGAGCTAGTTCATTGCTGAATATTTATTACCTATAAAATTAGTTTTCTTCCTACCCCCTCAGTCCTTCAGGCAACATCTCCTGATGGGGGCTTGTTACAGGCAGGATGATAGAATTTGTTCTGGTATTATTTCTGTTGTGATTTTTCTCTGATAAAAGACTTTGTGAGTAACAGCCAAGGAACAATAGTGGCATGAGATGTTCCTTATAAAAAAGATGGCATGGTGGGCTCAAAAATGCTATCACTCTATCATTTTTGTCTTAGCTTGCAAAAATAGGATAGTTTACAATGAGTAAATATAATGTTAATTTAAGTGAGAAAATAAGCTTTTTCAGTAATGTAAGCCACTTTAAGGTTAATATTGTATTGTCTTCCATTTATTTGACATTAATTGTTTTTTTCTTTAAGACCTGATTTTTCCTTACCTGGACTCAGCCTTAGTAGGATAGTGACCTTCATATTTTTATCTTTAATAGGAAAACATATCAAACTCTTTCAGCATTACAGAAAAATGGGAAAATCTTTCTTTTTCACCCTCCCACCCCGCAAATGCTACAAAATTTTCCACTTAGAAAAAGCTATAATGTCCTATTTTTAACTTCAGAGTTATGTCTGACCCCAAAACCCCTGTGAGAACAAACAAATACTCACCAGAGCCATGAGGTATCGGCAAGTTCATTGCAGTCATTGGAGCAGTGAGTTTAGCTTGGGAAGACAAGCTGTGGGACTCAATTGTTCTTCAATAAGGTGGAAGGAGGAAAATTATAATGTGCAGTGAATTGGAGAAGACATATTGTGGCTTGCCCTGTGAAGGATGTCTGCCTCTGTGGCATAAAATCTTGCTCTGTATTCCAAGAAATGTCGTTTAAAATGTAGAATGAGCGCACAGCAGGAATAATAAAATTGTCTGAGCATGTGAATTTTAAGCACTAAACATGATACAGAAACAAGAATATTTTTTTCTGACAGAGACTGGTGACTAATGCAGCTTTCTTCCTTAAAAATATTTGCTTCTGCTGGACATTAATCTCTTGGCAGAAATTTCTGGAAAAATTAGATATTTCTCAGTAAAAATTTAGAAGAAAAGAAATGTTTTACCCAGCTAACAAAATGGAATTGGCAACCTTCAGAGGTGGCAAAGTCTCATTTGCAGTAGAACTAGAGCAACATAATGATTTTCTTTTTTATGTATATAAATAAGTATATATATTTCCTATTACTGTGATAATAGCCTTATACTAAGCCAAATGTGGTTATAAATTATTCCTAGCATCTTGTTCGAGTAGTATGTCTAGGCAAGTATGTCCCTCCTCCCCATCTGTTTCACCGATATTTTTCTCTGGAATCCTAAAAGGTGAAAACATTTAAGTGAAGTAGTCACGTAGCTCTGATTGAGAACCTGCAGGTAGCTCTGTGTGTCACTTCTTCCATCACAAATCATGTCAGCTACCGAGGAAGTACTCGAGTACAACTTTTAATTCATAGTGGCTTACATTTTCTTTTCAACTTGCATCCTTTTCCCTAACCTTCTCTTCTACCTCAGAGCTCTTAATGAGAAGGACTTTACAAGCATAAACAATATTTTTTCTAATAGACTATCTGGAGAAAGGTTTTGTGTTGGTGCTCTTGACTCAGTCTGGTGCTTTGTTCTTTTTTCTAGCTTGCACAGACAAAGAACTGAGGAATCTCGCTTCGCGACTAAAAGACTGGTTTGGTGCTCTTCACGAGGACGCAAATCGTGTCATCAAACCAACAAGCTCGGAGACGGCACAAGGCAGTAAGAAAACACCTTACCCGTTGAATATTGAGTGTTGTAGGCAGCTTCCCGGCCTGAGAGAGCATTCAGCTGAGCACAGCTGTTAGTGCTACAACCTCACGTCAAGCCGGTGCCAGCAAGTAAGCGGGTACGCAGGAGACCTGATCCTGCAAATAAACAGCTGCACCGTTTTCTGAAGGAGCTGCAGTCGTTCTGTACTCTCTCTGGCCCAAACTGCTCTAAAAACTGGCAGTCAGAGACAGAGAGACCTTTACAAGTTAATCGGGCAAATAACTGTGTCCGAAGGTCACGGAGGTCGCATCTATACTAATAAATAAAACTGCTGAGGGACTTTTCTCAAGCTCTGAGGTTAACTAGCATGACATAGTTCATGCCTGTACAGTTAAATTCCATGACCCTCCAAATCCAGGTGGCTGCATCCAAATCACTTCCTGGGGATGGACCGTGGCGTATGCTTACCCCACAGTTTATGGCCAAGCATTTTCTGACCCAGTGTCAGTGGCATGAGATGAAAACATGGCATACAAGCATAGGGAAAATTAAGCCAATGTTGGAAAAGACTCACTTCAAATTTTTTTTGCAATTTCCTGCTAACACCTTATATAAGAGCATGAATAATAAAAACATCCCCATCGCAGCCACAGAGCTAGAATAGTTAAATGGTGTGGAAAGCTGAAATCTATTGTGTCCCACGTATTTAATAACACCATCTTTGCTTCCTTTGATGCTTTTTTTTTATTATTAAGAAAGGAAGAAAGTGAACAGTTTAGAGGACATTTACTCTCTGTAGGTTAAGCCAACATGACTGATTTTGATGTCATTTACCCACCTGGGAGGGGAAAGATTCAGTTAACAGCATCAAAAGAGGTCATGTTCATCAGAGAGCAAATGCGAATTTATTTTCTGTAAGGACTCATTAATCCTTTTAAGTAGTATGTCCCAAAACACGTGGGCCCTTGGGTTGCGAAGTAGGATGCACAAGTTTTATCTAGGTGTGTGACTGACCTTCACTTCACTGCCCTGATTCTCTGGTACAAGCTGTCTAAAGCCAGGGTCCACACACATAGAATCTAAAGGGTTCAGTCAACTGCTCCCTTTTGTGGCTCTTTTGACCCAAGATCCTGGTTTCCCTGCGGTGTGAGACTGGAGCAGCTAAAGGTGCAGTACAGCAGACCCAGCACATCAGGATGGTCATTTACCGTTGGTCCGTGTCTCCACAGCTACTCTTCTTTTGGGCTACTTCTGAGCTTGTGTAGCAATACATCGCCTCTTCCTAAAGAGACAGAATATACCACAGGCTATATTGCTCATAACTGTAGTCAGAGCTCATTAATGCCAAGTAACTGTATCTTAAAACTACGTGGTGAAACAAGTCATGTTCTGTGTAAAAGATCTTTTTCATATGTCCCTTACTTTGCATAGTATTTACAACAAAGTCAGTATCTTTGAAACCATATGTCCTACTCATTTCTTAAACGGTACTCCAAAAAAGAGTATTATCATGCGGAGGAAGCCAAAACATAGTGCAAAAAGACAACTGGATGTACAGCTAATCCTGCCTTCAAGTTGGGAATTCATTTCAGACCCCATGACAGAAAGTGCCAGACTTAAAACTCTCTGAAGTCTTTTAGACCCAGAACCACATGAAATCTCCTTCTATCAGATTGTCGAAAGGATGTTTTTCATGCAGATGACCTGTGAGCTGCTCATGAGGACCTTACCAAAGGCCAAAGACTAAATTCATTCCTAAAGGTGTTGGGTCTTTTTTTTTTGCTGAAGCAATTTCAGTGAGAAAAACATTCCTAGTAATTCTGCAGTGTTTGCTCTGATTCACAGAGGAGCTGTTATCTTTTTTTAGTTTAGTTTGATTCCTGGCAGCTTTTATATGAAAGGCTGCCTTGATGATCTTAAACAGTTGATCTCACAATGTTCATTTTTAGACTGTTGACTTAGTTTGGCACCTTTTATTTTCTTATAGGTCAGTTTAAAAAAAAAGAGAGAGAGAGAGAGAAACTTTACCAGTTAAGAAGCCTAAATCGTTTTTGAATGCCACAAAACTTAGGCTTGTTTTTAAGAGTTTGCAACAGTATTCATGAATTAATCTGCATGTGCCAAATTCTGCAGCTCCGATTCTCTCTGGTAGCACTGAAAATAGGAACAGAGTAAGGACAGCAGTATTTGGCTTCCTCCAACTTCAAACATTTGTAAAAATGAAAGACATCTTAAACAGGGCTCAGAATTCAAAGCAAAGTTCACATACCCAAGCTGAAAAAAAGAATTTGTGTGAATCCTGGCAAACAGGACACACGCAGCTCTGGAAATACGCTCTGATGTACACATTGCCCTTTTTTTATTGCTCTGCATGTGTTGCCCTCCTCACCAGGCTGATCACTTCATTAAACTGAACTGGTTTGGTTATGCCTGTAGAGTCTTAAAAGGCATGCACATCCTCAAAGTAATCCATTTTGGGTATGCCCCTGTGGCGGTAAAAGGAACAGATGGTGGGATGCGATGACTACGATGCCTCGGACACATCAGCTGTCTAGAGAAGGTGTTCCAGCAGAGATTTCTTTATGCTACATTAAATTTTCAAGATGTTACTGTGAGTGTAAATAAGCTTTTTGAGTGTATTAAGTTCACCCCCAGGTGAAGAAAAAAGTACACTACTTTTTTTTTTTTTTTTTTTTTTTTTTTAACTTTCCTGAAAGGAAAAGGATGAGGGCAAGTCAGTGTGTTTGAAATCTCAAACGCTCATTCAATGAGCTATCTGCCAGATCCCAGCAAAGCACCATATGCCAGGAACTTTGTCTTCTGCAGGCTTTGTACAATTGAAATCTCCTCAATAAATAATATAAGCAATTCAGGGACATGCTTTGACACAAGGAAATAATAAAACTAATTAGGTAGTAAGATCAGATTCAAATTGCTCCTGAGCCCGTTGATAATTCATAACATCCCCGTATTGTATCTACACAGTCTCGTTGGTTGGAGTGGGAGTTGTTTTTCTTTTACCAGAGATCTATGCAATATAAAGAATTTTTTTCTGGGGAACATTTCTTCTCCTCCTTCCTTTATTTTAAGTGATGGGGGAAATTAGGTTAATTATTCCCCTGTTAATTTAATTGTAGTACACTTTAATAAAATAAAACTGGCTCATGTAAGTCAACTCTTGAAGGGGGGAAATAATTTTATGTGCCAGAAGGTGTGTTTATTTTTAATTAGGATTTTCACTTAAAGACTTTTTTAAATTTAATTCCATTTTAATTCAGAGGAGGTGGAGCGTTTTACGTAGTAATGGGATATAAGACTTTTCCATGTAGGTCACCAGTTTAATTTCCTTCCAGTTCTGTAGTGAATGAAAGTTGTTAGGACGCTGAGCAGCTGTCAGTCAGAATGAGAAACATGATGGTCTCAGTCCAGGTCCTTGCGAGCAGGTGTCCAAATGAGAGCAACCACCACCACAACTGACATTAATTGGCATCTGTGTTGGCAGCCTCTGCCAAGGAGCCAAGAGCAGGAGGGATACGGAGCCTGCACCGTTCTCTTGCGTCTTCCATAGGCACTGCAGCGCCGAACTGATGCGCAGAAAGATGCAGAAACATTCTCACTGAGGTTACTGTTATTCCAGGTCTGTTGTGCTAGAAGTTCAGCCTATTAACCAAGCACTTAATTCATTGCAGAATTACAGTGTGTGGTCTATTTCAGCCAGCATATTGCATCACGTTTATAAGCAAGTATATCAAAAGACTCTAAAATGGAGTTAATTCATTCAACATCACTTGGCCTCACCAAGTTGATGGGAGCACAGTGACCTCCCAGTGAAGGTAAGTGAGCTCCAAGAACCATTTTGCACCAGCTGCCCCAGTTACACAGTAAGTCAGAGCCTGCGTTGCATACTCGGGGCACACTTTGCTTTCATTCCTGTTTCTGGGTGCCAAGAGCATCCAGGATCGCTGGTTTTGGACTGCAGATGCAATGTTGTAAAAAGTGATTTACGGACAGTAGCTTTTACCAGGAAACAATACGAGGTGGAGGTAGATACTACTATTCACCGTCAACCACATATTGAGGGCCAGCTAAAGAGCTAACATTTTCACTGATAATAACCATCTAGCGAAGGGCTTTCCGTCACACCTACCACTGTAATATTTAGACTTCCAGACCAGACTGTCTAATAATCCAGCACTGACTGCTTAATAGTACAGCCTCTTAATAAACCTAATCTGGAACTCTGGTCACAACAGTGAAAGCTCCCTTGTTTATAAGAACTTACAATCAAAAACTCTTCAACTAATGTAATTAACTGTCTTTGTGAGTGACCTTTCATGATCATATCTTACATCCAAGCCCTGGCGGTATGTCACAGAGCAGCTTCCCATTCACATCAGTCACTATCTTGTGATCTGCTCAGACAGATCCGTACTGAGGGCACGCTGCTGTTGTATCCCTGAATGCGTGTTGTACACACAGATAAAGACTTCCCAGCAGGGCCGAAAACAAGACTCACAAATAACCCACAGGGGCAAAGTTCATGCCAGGATCTCCTCTTCCCTGTGTCCATCCTTGCCAGTTAGGAGGTGACCTTTAGAGACCCGCAGGGCTGAGCAACACGTACCGTACTCAACCGGTTGTACAACAGATCTTGTAGCTATTCACCTTGGCAGCAGTAAGTGCCGCGACAGGGGGTAAAAACCATCACCAGAGAGGGGATCTGTGCAGGAAAAGAGCAGCCAATGGAACCCAGCTGCTTTTCCCCTGGAAGCTGTTAAACTGGGATAGCTGAAGCATGTACCGATCCCAGCTCCGCTATGCAATTGAATGATCCACCCCTGCCTGTTTGACTCCTTTTAACTTGCCCCGTGGTGGGGAATCAGGCACAGCATATACCCGCACAAGGCAGGACTGTGTGCCCTGCTCCTCAGTGCTTTGTAAAGGCGAAGTCAAGGATTCTTAAATCCTTTCACTCAACAAGAGATTGCGCGGTGACCAAATCCTGCTTGCCTTCTTCAGATGAATAAAATAATTGAAGTCAATAGTCCTAATTGCTTCAGCAAGGCAAGCAGGCTTCCTCCCTACATCTATTCACATGGCCTTTTTCTTTTTCACTGTGCTCAAACTCGATTAGATAATGTTAGAGGAGATAACAGCACAAAAATGTGATGAAATGTTCAGCATGATTTCTCTCTTCCCTGCCTGAGCTGCCTCTAGCCCTGAGGAAACGGTGTTACCTTCTTCCTTTCTTAGAGAAACATGTATTATGAATGACATAAACCTTCCCATTAGTTAACCCTTCTGATTGTTCCTCCATGTCACTGACAACCTTCGGCTGCAGTTGCATACAAAAAGCATAGCTTCCAGCATAAAGCACTGCCCTCCTTTGGATTAATACTTAAAATAGCAGGTAGGCTGCAGAGCTTGGACAAACTGTCAGCGTGATTCCAGCAACATCTCAGGTTTCATTTTAACAAAGCAGCATCGTGAAATGGGACTTGACGTGTACAGCAAATAAGGCTAAGCTTGACCTCTTTCAGTGAAAGATGCAGCAAAAGGAAAAAGCCCATCAGGTTTCTCCACGTGGCCCATAGCAGAACGAACAGTGCACAGGCAGGTTATCGCACACAGCTGGAACAGCGGGAGCACGAGGAGCCCAGGGTGCGTGATTCGGGTACCCTCTGTGCCTATAAATCCCCAGCCGATGTACGCGTGTTTCTGAGTCCTTGCTGAAACCAATATTCTTATCAGATTTATTAGCTCTGCATTACAAATATACTTTCTTGCATCATGGATAAATAACATGGAAATTAGTCCGTATTTGTACCAAGCATTGAAAAATACAGTGACAGTATACATTTATAATGCCCTGTCGTCTTTGTGAAAGAAGGCAGGGCCACTGTTTTTGTGGAGACTGCAGAATACTGGAACACGTATCTCATATACATCGTGGGTATCTATATGCATGACTTCGTCTTTCTGTGATAACCGCTGCTGCTGCTGCAGTCTTTTAAGGAACTGTGCTATTAAAATGAATGATGATGATGGTTTCCAAAGCGCTGGAAGAGCAGAATCCTGTATTGCTGCACAACGCTGGAGGCCGCAAGAAGGAATAGTGCTGGTGTGGCATGCAAGAGCGTATGCAGCTCTCTGGAGCTGCCAGCTGAAGCAGTGCCATTCTTCAGCGTGGTGCGAGCAAAAGAGACATTTCGTCCCTTCTCTCCCCCTGCCTCCCCCAGACAGCTCGCAATCCAGATCAAAGCATCTTGTTGTCCACCACAGGAGGCAGGGCTTTGAAGAGTGAAAAGCTAGGATGGGAGGTGGGAGGTGAGAGCACTGTAGGAAAGAATTTGATCAGGGAACTAGAAACAGGTCTGGGAAACAGGATTTAGTTTGTGTTCAGGCTCAGTCTAGTTTGAAAATACAGTGGATGCAGCCTTTTCTCATCACATTTCAGTTTCTTGGAACAAGGCCAACCCACTTGGACTGAGGACAGAAAAGAAAAAAAAAAAGTGAGAATTTTCTGAGTAGAAAAAACTTTGAATTACAGTAATCAGCTGTAATCTCAGCTCTCCCCACCCCACAGCTCCTAAAGAGTGTCAGTAGTGCTCTAGTCTGTAGCTGTGCTTGAGTTTTAAGCTTGACACAATCAGCTCAGTCTTAGAATTTTATTCTGCTTTGGGCAAATCAGGTTAATGTTCAGAGTCCAGCCAAAAAATATTAGCAAGGCTTCAGCTTAGCAATGATTTCTGTGCAGTGAGCGTGCTGGGGTTCAGCTGGGGATATTTGCCTATCTTCTTACAGGATTTGACACCAGCATACTACCAATCTGTAAGGATTCCTTAGGCTGGATGTTCAACAAACTTGACATGAACTATGACCTGCTGCTGGATCCCTCGGAGATCAGTGCCATTTATCTGGATAAGTATGAGCCATGCGTCAAGCCTCTCTTCAACTCTTGCGACTCCTTCAAAGACGGAAAGCTTTCAAACAACGAGTGGTGCTACTGCTTCCAGAAGCCGGGCGGTGAGTTGTAGAATTTGCAGTGCAAAGAGAAGTTGTTCGAGTCTCCTTGCGTTTCAGGTTTGATTGACCTGCTTATAGAGGTAGTTTGGTAATTGGCAGTCAGCGGCCTTAAAAAGCTCTTTTCTCCAGCGCTGGTGTGAAAGGGCATTGTGTAACAGTATTTAATGTGACAGACAAACTACATTAATATCCCTTGATCATTAAAACAAACAAAGAAGTAGTAAGTGCCAGTGCATACAGTCTAGAAGTAAGCTCTATTGCTGATAGAAAGCTCAAGAACTTACCCTTTATTAATGCAAAAATTAGTCAATTAGCAAATCATAAATAAGAGAGCTGGCATTATGTCAGTTTGGTGAAAAGAGAGGAAAAATGGTTTAACAATGAAAATGGCCCCCAAACACTATTCTCAACTACAGCGTGTTGCTTTTTTTTTTTTTTAATTAGTGGAGCTAATGACATAAATTTGTTTTGCAGTACAGTACCAGCATATGGGCTTCTTTCGTTCCCAGGTGTACAGTAGTCTACATTTCATGTCAGTAGTGAAGCCAGTCATTACAGAGCCTGTCCCGTACCATCTGGA
The DNA here is from genome assembly GCF_929443795.1 of Astur gentilis. Taxonomy (NCBI): domain Eukaryota; kingdom Metazoa; phylum Chordata; class Aves; order Accipitriformes; family Accipitridae; genus Astur; species Astur gentilis. The sequence goes on along the minus strand of NC_064905.1, from coordinate 18,245,594 downwards.
AACTGATTCTCATACATTATATTTTAGGTCTTCCTTGCCAGAATGAAATGAATAGAATTCAAAAGCTAAGTAGAGGGAAGAGTCTGTTGGGTAAGTTTGATTACTTGCTATTCATTTACTCAACTAATTAAAGCTTCTGTGATTATTGTAACTTTATATGCAGTAATGGTTTTTCAATTAGAGACTAATGTTTTGAGTCAGGAATATGCACCACAGAGTGTAGGCCTGACACTATGAAATTAAACAAATAATGAGATAGTAACATACAGAACAGGTGTCAGTGTGGCAATGGGTTCAGAACTAATTTACAGCTCTCCAGAAATGCAAAGCCTTGTTCTGCACAGAGCTCAGTACTGCCTTCATCACCTCGTAGGTCAGAGTAAGTACAGAGGCTGCTTGATACTCCAGCCTCCCATTTTTGAAGGGTGACCGAAGGTGCCACAGAGCAAAACCAATGGGTTCATGTCTTCTTCCAGTTACGGTGTAACGCATGCATTCCTTGGGGTTCGGTTTTGCCTAATCACCCTTAAAAATATTTCAGTATATTCTGTGTGTATGGAAACGGGAATTCATTTCATCTCATTTTAGGCAGCCCTGCCGGATGCTCTGTGCAGTAAGATGTGATAATGCCTGCCCTTCTCTCTACTGACTATTGGGGCCCTGAATTGATTGAAAACTTACACTGCTCTGACGCATATCTAAAATTAGGTGAAAGAAATCCCCATATGGCATTTTGCCATTTAATTGCTGAAAAATAGGGTTGTTGAACTGAGTAAATTTAAGGTAACTGATTCCATACCCTAAAATCACAGGGTGTTCTGTAGCCTAGCGTTTATGTGGTGGTATCTTACTGAAACTTCTGTCCTAGTGCATTTGTGTACCTAGGGCCAAACCATGTGAGCCGTACCAGTACAGATTAAAGTCTCTGTTTACAGAAAGCGCTGCATTTCACCCTTGAAGAGTCTGGCTTACCTCAGACCCGGGCTGTCGGGCCCATCATCGCGAACCCGTGTCAGGTTCTTACAGCATCACTAGCTGCAGCACAGAGCGTGCACCTCAGCTCTGCTGCAAGGCTTCTCAGGTTGCTCTCTGCTTCTCAGGTTGCTCTCAGGTTTTAGTCTGATTAGCCAACCCTACAAACAGAGCTTCTGCAAAGCTCATCTTTGCCAAACCCTGCCATTTCCAGATGCTGCTGCCATTTGGACGCAAGGTTCAGGTACCTTCCGAACAATCCCAACCCGGATTGTTGGTTTAAACTAGGAATAAACATTCCCAAAGGCCGCCGGCACTGTGGTTTAGTTCCATCATCCTTTCATAGCAAGTTCACATAAAGATTAAGATGTTTCAGAGTTACAGCTCCTGCTGTTCATAGCTGTGGGAGCAAAGGGAGGATTGATTGCTCGCTTGTATGTATGCTCCGTTCAGTAAATATTTTGCATTTGCGTTCAAATGCATGTTGTGGCAGAGGAAGTCACCGTGTTCTCTGTCTCATGGGTGTCATGATTTTCAAAGCCACCTAAAAGAATAAGAAGCCCAGTTCCTAATAGATAGCTTTGGCTATCCCATATTTATTTTATGCTTTGCTGTTATTTGCTATATGCAATAAATGTCATCTAGGTTGAAACATAAGTGGTTTGTTCCAGTGTGCAGGGAAAAATGATGGCTGTATTGCAGGTAGTACAACATGCAGGCAGTTGTAGCACATGTCACTGGGATCTGATCACAATAGCAGGAGTAAAATGACAAAGTAAAAGCACTAAGAATGGTCCCTTAACACAAATAACTTCTAGTCAACTGTATTAAAAAAAGTGAAGGATGAAAGTGGCTAAGCTCAACAAATCAAGATGTGTCAGGCATAGGTTGTTCCACAAGCTAGAAAATTATAATATAGAGAGGAACTCTTTGCTTCACCTACTTTGAAAGTCTGCCTGCATAATGGCACCTGTCTGTGAGATTTTAATCTGATCTCATAGCTATTTATACAGCGGAAAACATTGTCTTTTCTCTTCACTGACTGAAAAATCATGCAAATGGAAACCAAAACATACACGTGACAAGAAACACACTTGTAGCAACAATAAAGATTGAAAAGAGAGATGAATATTTTCAGAGAAACTAACCTTTAATTATTCTCTTTCCTCCTCTATCCCTGACATACAGAGCACAGCATTTCCAGTCTGGGCAGTACGCATGAAGAAGTTTTCTGTTAACTTGTATCTATTGATAAAAAACGATGACTTCTGATATTTTGTTCTCTATATATTTTTCAAAACACATGACAGTCGCAACAAAGTACTTCAAAGCCATTGCCATTAGATATGTTGAATTTGGAGGCTTTCAAATAGAGTCTAGCATCCCAGGGGACTGAATTAAAAAGTAAACAGCACTATTCATCTTTTCCTACCAGATTTATCTAGAGTACAATTAACTGCAGAGAGTGTACTTTTAGAACATACAACTGTGCAGCCTGATAATGCTTCTCCCACATCACTAAGGTAATAAATTTCTACTCCCGTCACTATTTTCTTCTGTATCAGCCCTGTGAATTCAGCTAATATAACAGCTAATACAAGGAGCTTTATGCTGGCTAGCACTTAATTCTGTCAGGCTTTTACCTGTGTGCTTCACTATCTTTAGCATATAATTATTCTCCCCATGTCCTCTGAGGAAGGGGAGCATTATATAGATAAGGAAATGCTGCAAAAAAAAGAAAAAGAGAGATAGGTCTGGATCCGTAAAGAGGATATAGATGCAACAGGGCTGTTCAAGTTTGCATGGAATACTTACATACTCCATGGGACAGAGAGGTGAGGGAAGCAGGATTCACTATCCTGAGGCAGTTCAGTGGGGAGTGACTAACATTTTGTAGTGCTTAGTAGCAAAGCTGGTCCACCAGCGATCCGCTCCACACTTGTGGGGTAGCACCACCTGTGCAAGAACCTCTGGAGAGGAAAACTCCTTTCTCCTTCCAAAGTCCGCAGATGTTGTCTGATGCCAAACCAAATTATGGGGTGCAAGAGTCCCACTAAATGGGCTGTGTGGATGCCGTGCTCCAGACTAGCAGAGCTTGTAGCCAGAGCTTATTTCCAATGAACGCAGGGGCTGATTTGTGTAGGATTTACAGGACGAATCACCACACTGTGCAACACTTGCTCCCAGGGACTCGTGATCCTCACCAGATTATCACCTGCACCTGACACGTTGGAGAGGACATGCTGTAATCTTCCCTCTGATGCTTGGCAAATACTGTGACATTAGTATGCGTAGCTAAATATTTAAAGCTCCGGTGGTACATACAAATTGGCACAAATTTCCTATGCAGAAGGAAAAGTACCTTCTACTCTTCGCTGTGACCCAAAGTGTGAATCCTTTCCACGCACAGTTATGTTGGCAGCGAGCCTGGGCCATAATTTATTTTTAAATCTATGGCTTTTACAGGCAGCGTGGAACATTTTAGTACCTTACAAGAAACACAGTGAAACTATGCAAAAAGGCCTGCTTCAAAGAAGGGAAAGGTTGCATTGCCCAAGGGAAAGAGAAAGCATGAGACAGTTTAAAATGCAGAGGCTGCTCTCTGCTCACCCCGTAATGCCACCGAGGTTCCCCCTTTGGTTCTTCCCTGGAGCCAGATGCTCGTCTGATGTAACAGGGGAGCTCCAGTGGCACGGGTGCAGCTCCACTGATTTACACCAGCTCAAAATCAGCACCTGAGCGCTTTTCCCAAGCTTGTGTATAGTCTGATACACACCTGGAGTGCTTAACAGGAGGACAGGAGCATAAATATGAAAAAAAAAGAAATTCTCAATCAATGTTGAAATAAAGGTTTGAACAGTGAGCAAAAACCTACAAAAGCAAATACACGTGCGTGTTTATTAGAACCATTTTTTTAATAAATAGTGAAAATGGGTCTTTGGTAGTCATCAGTATCCTTACATTTGTACGTGAACATAACAGTGGTACTTTTAAGCAAACCTGCTATAAAAGCATGCTTTGAAGTTGTTTAAAATACTTTCACTAATGGATGTGAAGTGGTCTCCAAAACTGATCCAATATACAAATATTTCTGCAGCTGTTCAAAGATTTCTGCTCTCATTTTCCACACCTACATTAGTGGCACTCAAACATTAGGTAAGATCTGCAGGGCGATAAGTTTGGAAATTCAAGGATTCACTTTATATAGATGTGCCTGTGTGCGTATGAGACTGAGTGACTTCCACTTTATGTCTTTCTTTTATATAGGAAATTTCATGACATTTGGGCAGCACCTTCTGATTTATTTTTTCTGTGAGAAATAATGGACGTAGCCCCTTTGACACATGAACTGTCTGAAGAGATGCTATACACATGGAACTAGTTAAGAAACTTACTGCATGACCAGTAAATCACTGGTACCTTTGACAAAGGAGAAAAATACTTTCTCAAAAATTATTTGAGACATGAAATTTGGGGGCAAGGGTGGGTTTCTGCCATGTTTCAAATGGAAGCAATTGGCAAAGAAGGGAAAATGACTGTATTGACCTCCCCTGGGAATAAAGCTAACTCATCTTGAAGGACAAGAGGGCTTTTCATATTGAAGTACATTTGCTGTATCTGCTGAAAATGGTGGGAACAATAAAACGGGTTTCTCCCCGGAGCTTCCCTGTCTGCAGAAGGCAGAATAAACCACACTCTACAAAGCTGAACTATATTGGGTTTATTGTGAGACAAATCTTGGGCTTCAAATCCAAAGACTTCCTGATTTCAAATCCTGTTGCCCCTCTCTGTAAAGCTTATGCATTACTTCTCCTTTTATACATGGGAACACTCAGTAAGTAAGTCGCAAGTTGTGCTTGAGATTAGTATGAATAGCAAGCAGATGGCAGATACCTTCCAGGGATAATTACAGTGTTGTGGAAAGACTTATATGATAAACACTGAAGGAGTGCAAATGGAAGGCAAATGCAGAATTAATGAAGTTGGGGTAATAATCCAGTTGGGAAGAAAAGTTTAAAACCAGGAGTTAAACCTGAAAGGGGCTCTGTGGGAATATTAATCACTCAGGGACAGACTGAACCTAGCTCTAGTACCGTATGCCATCACCCTCCATGTGCTATATATGCACAAACATTTATGCACTGTGCAGTGACCAGGGTGGCCAAAAATAATCATATATAATTTCTTCTCCCTTTTAGGTACCAGATAATCCCATGTATTTTCTTGCCAACATTGCAAAGATCTTCATGTAAATAAGTGACACCTTCATAATACTCTATGTACCTGCGTGCTTCTACAGAGGCTTGCATTACTGATTATACCTTATATTTTATTCAGGTGTTTTCATCCCACGGTGCAATGAAGAAGGTTATTACAAAGCCACTCAGTGCCATGGCAGCACAGGGCAGTGCTGGTGTGTTGATAAGTACGGGAATGAGATAGCTGGCTCAAGAAAGCAAGGGACAGTTAGCTGTGGTGAGTAATGATGCGCTCTCCTCGGACAACAAAGGAATTAACACTGTTGTAAGCCCTGCCGTTGCTGTACGATGGAGTACGATAACAAAAATGACAAGAGGGAAACATGACTACCAGTGTTTAAAGTGTTCCTGTATTTTCCCATTCAGACTACAAATGGGGCCCTTATATATGTATTGGTCCTTTGGACTGGGAGGGGCGGGGGGGGGGGCTGCAGAAGAAGTTAAAAGTCAGTAACCGCTGATAAGAAGGTATTTTTGCTAGCAGCCTGGAAAATTTAATTGAGATTAAAATTAAGGCTATGGGATTGCTATGCATGGTTATTAAATATATTGTTCTGTATACTCTGGAACGCACATTTACTGGGACTTCATGAAAAATGTCTTTCCAGACAAAGGAAGGCCTAAACGTGTAAAACTTTATAAATTAACAACCAAGCCCAATAAAACTGCTGACAAGACAATATTATATAGATATGTGAAATCACCAAATAGCTGTTACACCTAGGCAACCAAGATTTCAGCCATATGCCTTCAGAGTGCTACAGCAATGGTTGTGGATGCAACTTTCTTCTGTGAGAAGGAACACAAAAGGCAGAGACCTGGAAGGTCTGAGAGGCCCAGAATCACATTACAGATGTTAAGCTCAACAGCTACATTTGCAGAGCATGGTTTATCCACTCAAATAAAATCAATTTGTGGAATATTTTTAGCCTGGTTTACAGAGTTGTGATGGGGTGAAAGTATTTACAAACAAGTAATGATTGCATGCCTGTGAACTGAGACTCTCCAGTTGAGTCTCTAGGAGGAGGGCGATGCACAGTTTTTCATGCAAGTAAATTTTTCAGAGTAAATTGATATATATTTATCCCAGTTCAGGATGAAAATTGAAATTTAGAGGTTGTTTCATGAATAGCTGAACCGACGAATTTAGAAAGTCACATTGCAAATGACAGTGGCTTGAATGACCAGGGTAGTGATGAACGAGGGATTTGGTGTCATGTGAGGGAATGACCTTTCTTGCTCACCTGTTTCAGAAGAAGAGCAAGAAACCTCAGGGGATTTTGGCAGTGGTGGATCTGTTGTATTGTTGGATGATTTGGAAGAGGAACCTGAAGCAGCAAAAAAAGACAAAGAAGGGAAACTGAAGATTCATGTAAGAGCAGCTAATGAAGATGATGAAGATGAAGATGATGAGAAGGATGATGAAATTGGTTATATATGGTAGTGCCCATCATTTTGAGGACTCACGTTTTGCACAATATTGCAAGTCACATCATATCTCTGCAATTGTATCTGAGAGTATCTGGCACAAATATTCCCTCTCTACTGAATTTAATTTTGTATAGTCCGTTTAATTTGGAAGACAACTTTTTTTCCCAGCAAGGACTGTTTGGAATACAGCTTCTGTTCAGTTGGTTTGGGGGATTTTTGTTCTATCCATGGGGGCAATGAGTTTTGTTTCAAAAACATTTCATGTCTTAATCCTCACTCGCACAGCTTATGAAATACATCCTGTGAAAGAAGAATCGCAGAAGGGGCTCAACAAACCAATACAAGGCTTAGAAGCCCTTCTCATGTTAGAGAATTTGTGTCGTAAATTGTTACCTGGGTCATATCAGAAACAGTCTTTTTTCTTTTATGAAGAAGGAAACGTAGGTGCCTCATTTTCTAGTTCATATTTGTTATGTTCCAGTAATAAGAAGTCAGTCTCTTTGGATAGTGACTTCTGGCTCCTCAGCACCAGGGGTTTAATCCAGAAATAAACCCACTGGTGGGATTTTCTCTTCCTTACATTCTCTGAGAATGAGTCCAACAGGCTTAGTCCAGCCCACACTGAAGGCAAAGCTCCCACCAGAGCACAGATCAGCTCACTGACACTTTCTTTGGTCAAGGAACACAGCCGTGATCTTAAGAGCTGCTGAGAACCTGCAGCTATCACGGAGCAAGCGCTACAGGCAGGGAACAGACTCCAGCTGCCTTTCAAAGTGTTTGAGGAAAAAGTGTTTTCTGAATTTGTAGCATCATAACCACCTCCATAGCCGGTCCTCAGCTTCTGTCTGAACTCATTTTGCACGAAGAGTTGCACTAACATCGTGCAGGCAGCCTCCGCTTCTTGCTCACACGCTATGGATCTGCCTGTTCTTCATTTACTCGTAGCAATGCCTCATTCCAAAGTTATAAAGCTGTCAAAGACACTAACCATCAAAAGTAATAAGCTGTCATTTCTTTAATTTAAATAGTTGATATTTATTTGGCCTGCTTAAAAAAACAACTTCAAGTGGCCATGTTTCAAAAGCATAACCCCTTTGCTCAGTGTGACAAGCTACACACTCGTAATACACACACGTAAAAGAGAATAGCATTAAAATACAATCTGTGCTTCCCACAGCATCTCCCGTATATTCATCAATCTTCAATTGTATCACAGCATATTGACATTAAATTATTTGCTGTATCCTTTCCCACTGCAGTTCTCTGATGCAGTAACGTACTGTGGTGACCTGTTATTATTTCTGCTGTTTTCAGAAACAGTAAGGGGTACCTTAACCCCACTCTTGTGTTAGGATGCAGATGTAAGTATTTTAGCAGTGCCTGTGATTTGCCTGTGAGTTATTTTGCAGAACGAAAAATGTGCTTGTTCCACAGAAAACTAATTAGATCGAATCTTTTTTTTCCTCTGAGTTAGTGTGGGAAATAGAGGTGGAGACAGTGTGGAGTCAAAGCATGGCTGGTTATATATTCACTCAAAAGCAGGAAAATACCATGCCGGTCGGCAGAAGTTAGTTTTTTTAGGGTCACTGGCCCAAGGGCTGTGGTCCTCAGCCCTCTGCAAAGTCAGTGCCCCCTGCAGAGCCTGGCAGGGCTCCGCAGCCCGTCTCCCCCTCTGCGTAGGACCTCTGCTCTCAGACATGATCCCAAGGGCGATACAGAAGAGGAGCTCCTTTCAGACACCATGTGTTGCAGGGGCTCAGTTGTTTTCTCCTCTTTCATTTCGTATTTATCTAGATGACCTGAGAACAAAGAGCAAGCCTGCGTAATTGTTATTAATGCAGAAGGATGTGTAAAATCGTGAGGAATTTGTTGTGTGTTGTTTCACGCCCCCGCATCCTCCCAAAAATCTGCCATCGTCGCAGTCATTTGCAAAAGGCCTGTAATCCGCCCTGCCTCAAATCCCTTTGGTTTTCCTATAGCTTTTGAAAATTTATTTTAAAAATCACACGCATGCACGCACGCACACACACGCTGTTTCTACTTACCTTTCAGAGAAAATGATGCTGACTCGCAAGAGGAAGAGATACAACCAGCATTTCTGCTTCCCTAAATAGTATGATTTTGTGAGAAGCAATTGAACACCGTCAGTAGCTTGCTGCTTGAACAGCATGGCTTGTTCCCTTCTGGTATTTTCTTAATTAAACCCACACCCTCTGGGTCTAGTTCTGCTGTCCTGTGCGGGACCTGCCTAAGGCACAGAGTTGTCATTTCACTCTGACATAAAACTGAGGTCCACGATCAGTAGAGTTACGCTTATCGTCCTGACTGCACTCATCCTCCGCACACAACTCGTGTTTTCTGCTCTCCTGTGTCCTTTTGCAACGCCGTAGCCTGGAACTATGCCTTACTTCAAAGGCCACATAGTAAATCCCTTCTCCCTGTCTAACCAAGCCCTCGCCGGCAGCTCCAGGGTCCGAGGTTGCAGCCCTTCTGTGTCACGTGCAAACGTGCAAGGTGCTTAAATAAAAGCTGTTAAATAAGCCTTTACAAGTGAATATGGACATCTTGCAGTTTGCATGAGCAGACTTGCCACCACCATCCATTCCTCAACACCCCTGATTCTCTCCTAGCTGTAATCTCTCAGATGCAACTACCCCAAATCAGAGCTGGCAGGTTTTATAGCTTTCTCTTAAACTATAAAACAATTACTATCCACACACACACATAGTTTAAGCCCGCTGACCTGGATTTAAGACGACACCCCTGGCCAGGCGATCGTTCAGTCACCTGCTTCAGTTGTTCAGATGTTCTTCTGAATCAGGGCCAGCATTGGAAAAATGCCATTTTATTGACTAGTTCCGCCAGGTACGACTACAAGAGTTTAAAGAGAGTAGTGTCACGTCGCAAGGGGTCACAGCCTAGTCAGGAACAGGGCAGGCAGGCTGTCGTGCTTGGAAGAGCAGCTCAGACTGTGGATTGCTTTAAGAACAAGTTCCCAAATACCACAAAGTTATTTAGCAAAGCCCTTTTGTGATCCACTGGCATCCTCCAGGGGTTGGGGGATCTGCAGCCTATATATACATATGTATATACATGTGTGTCTGTATATATACATTTATACACATATATGTGTGTGCATACGTGTGTGCGTGTGTCCAATTTGGGAAGACGCATTAAGAAAATGTTTTATTTCTTTAAAAGAAACCAGCGATTCTACCAAGAACCAGTTCTCTTCCAGATCAAGCCCCTTCCATTCGTCATGCTTTGTAAAGGATTTAATTTGCTTCCAGCTTAATTTAATTCCTTTCTTTTTTTTTCTTTTTTTTTTTTTTTTTTTTGCAAAGCAGGACTTCTCATCTGCATCAAGTCATTGACCTTCCAAACATTTTCTCATTGGTGAAAAATGGAATCAGAGTTGTCCCATTCTTTGAGAGACACAAACCAATTTTTAATCTCATTTTCTTTTCATATTAGAGACTATGAAATACTGTTAGGCATTGCTTTATGTTTCAAGGTGTCCTTTTAACTACTGTGGTTAAATCAAAATCTCCTTGAGTTCAGATTTCAGCACAGTTGGGTTTTTTGGGTCATTACTGGCCTTTGCTGTGAACGCAAAGAATCCTTTTCCTTTTCTTTGCCTTTTTTTAAGCTATTCTGTACTATCATTTTAAACCATTTGAAGTGTTTATTTAATATTTATTCTACAGTTTATATTGAAAATGTAAAGTTTATATTTAAAACAACACTGTTTGTTAGTGAATGCTTCTCTCCGCCTCTCCAGCCTAGTCTGTTAGTCTCAGTGTACATTTCTGGCATGGGAATATTTTGATATTAGGAGTTTTGTAGCATTTTTCCCCTCAAGCAGCAAATGACATAGATCTAAGGTCCCCACTTGGTACAGACCACCAGATCGCTCAAGCTTAGCTTCCTACATTTGTTGGCTTCTATTGCAGTCCCTTCTGTATGCCATTCAAGTTCCTTTAATTCATAGACTGCTTTGTACAGTTACTATACATCAAAAAGCCCTTTCTACAGTAGGTGGGTTTTGGTCTTTTTATACTTTTCTCAATGCTGTTGATGTCCGTTACTGTTAAACGTGTAGATCAGTAAGGAGAGATCCAAATATTACGTGTTTCAGTTTGATGTCCCTACTGTAGATGGATGTAGACTATCATAGTGAGTAGAATTGCATAGTAAATTCTGAATGCTTTTTCCATAAGGAATTAAGTGGAATGTGAGCATTTTGCTATCTTTGGTTAACTGTAAATGCTTAACTGTAGTCTGAAATAGTTGCATTTTTGTCTGTCTCAATAAATTTTAATTTGTCTGCGACTCCTTATCGCCTGTCCTGAATTTTATTAAACTTTGGGGATCAAAAATACTGCAGTACCTTGAGTCAGCATTTAATCATGCATGGAAATGGACGGTCTTTTATATTTGGGTTATACCTTATACCTCTGTTCAATGTCAGCTGTAATCTGTGAAGTTAATGTAAGGTCTCTAGAAAGCTATATTTTAAAAGCAGAAATGAAACCAAACTGAAGGTAATAACTGTACCAAACCCAGAACTTTTCAAATCACATGAAAATTGATTTTTAATGAACTAGCAGGGCTGGGGGGGGGGGGGGGGGGGGGGGGTGGCGCTTTCCGTTTTACTTCTTCCCCAGTTTGAAAATGGTGTTTTTCTGTCTCTTCTGAAGGTATCCAGGGAAATTGAATAAACACAGATACATTCTAGTGTGGCCATCATCTACAGTATAAATGAAGACAAAATTATATTGAATACAGTTGGGGGGAAGCCACCCTCACTTCAAATACCTGGGTTTGCATCTCTATTATTAAATTAGAGCTCCTCTTTAATATTATTAACTAATTTAAACAGCCAACATTATTACAGTGCTAATTACAAAGTTAAAAATGTTATTCCATCACCTTTCCTCTGTATGTGCACTATTAAAGTACCGCATGAAAGCATGAAACATATTTCCAAACATTTCTGCAATTATCATCTCATCAGGTGTACAGTTATAACTAACTTGTCTGTCTGTACACCATTGGCTGAGTTGCGTCATCTAGGGTCAGAACCTGCCTTAAATTTCTGTTAAATTGACTGCATTCATTAGTTTATTTTTATTGTGGGTACCACACGTTACTTCCAGTATGTTACCTTACCTGACTCTGCGAACAAATGGGTTTCCCTTTCCAAAACCACTCTGAGACTCTTTGAAGTGTTTGATCTTTCATGTTTAAGTGATCCAGCTGTGCCAGATGTCAGATACTGTCACACTGAGGCCTGGAAGGCAAGCAAACCAAATCCAAAGCTTAAGAGTGTGTGAGTTGCAAATGAGGTTTTTAGTTGTTGGGAAGGGTTAATGATTGGAGGGTTTGTTGGGGTTTTTTTAATATCCCTTCTAGATTCAAAATTGCAGGCATCTTGCAAGCTTTGTTTTGTATTACACATGCATAGCTATGCACAAACACATCCCTCTTCTCTAGATACAAATGTGTGTGTGTATATATATACGTATGACCATAACGTGTGTGTGTGTATGTATATATACACGCATATACTGTTGTGATCACCTGCCCTGAGACATGTTGGTCAAGGCCAAAACATGCCAGAGTATTTTGGGGGAGCAAGGGAGAGTTCACAACGTGCACGGGGACTGAAGCCCACAGTTAGCCCGGCCAGCAGCATCGCTCCCATCTCGGAGGAGCTGCTGGGCAGAAAACTGGCAGGTCCCTCCCATTACCACCCCCCTGCTTTGGTCGCTGCTGTCTTTAGACTCTCCTGTTTTGGGATACCCTCCTCTGGGGGTTCCTTCTGTGCCTTATACAAGGTTGAGCTGGTGTTTTATCACCCGTACTTTGCTAATCTCTTCTGTAACAATTTGTACTGAGCTAAACGCTGTGAATTGGTATTTTGGTTTCATACACTAAAATACTCGTAGTAGATTATTATATCCCACTTGTCACGTCCTGATAAGCTGTGTTGATTTATATTTAGCTTTTCCATACTTTCGTCCTCCATTTCGAATGAGGATCTTGGACTCATTTTCATGAACTCCTTGGAGGGAATACAGCCTTTTCTTCCCTGGTGATACTGAAGAGTGTCTGTGGCTGTAATGTTGTCCCAGCAATGGCAAAAGGTCAGTTTGGGCTTAAGGCGAAACGACCCGCAGGGATGGCTCTTACCTGGAGGACAGTGGAGTTCATCCCCACTCAATCATTGTACTTTGCATCCCCAGTAAAATCTGCCAGAGCGGGCGGTACCGCACTGGGGGGGCTGATACCTCTGCATGGAAAGAGGCACACGTGGCAAAGTTACAAGATTAACCATTTACAAAGGAATAAATAGCCTTTTTTTCCCCCGGTTTTTTTTTCATTATCTTACTGATACTATTTTGCTAATGATTATACTGTTCTTGGGTTTTTTCTGTGAACCCTCGACTGTGAGATGCATGAGTGCACTTACACACACACATGCAGAGCGTTTTATTTTCTCTCTTCTAAAATTTTCTGTTGCGAGCCACACCAGCTATAAAACAGTAGCATTACAGCCTTCACTGATGATTAGTTTCCTTTTTCCTTAAATACTGACAGTCAAAGGGTGAGATATTAAAAGGAAAAATCATGTCACAACAGCTTTGCACACTGTACAGCTTTTTGAATAGATTAAAAAGAAGCAGAGAGCTATTAATAAGCTTTTGACTTTCTAAGCACTCCCATCTTTGAAACTAGACCATCTTTCTCAGAGGGGGTGGGGGAAGCAGAGTGAAGAGCAGGCTTTATGCAGTCTTGGAAAAAGAAAAATAAATGCTGAAACAAATAGATTTAGGTAAGCTGTGACTGGGAGGGGCAGACCCACTGAGCACGGACAGAGCAGTTCTACCTGCTGCTTTCAGGACAGAGCCTAATTTCTTCAGTGGAAATTTCCCACTGACTCGAGCAGTTCAGGATCAGCCCATCACAACCCACAAACTGCGGAGGCAGGTTCCTGCCGCAGGCTGGGGTGGTCCTGTCCCCTGTGTGCACTATCTAGTAAATGCTTGAAATGAATCCCTGAAAACTAGGATTTTAAAAAAAAAACAAAAGCCAAACCACACAATGGCACTCCGGGAGGAAGGAGAGAGCGAGGCCAAAAGCAAATTCAGATTTTGCCAGCACTATATCAGCCCAGTAATGAGGCAGAGGTATGTAAAAAGCTCTAATGTGTGCATTCAGTGGCTATGAAGCCACCACCCCCCCCAGCTGTAGCTGTGCAAGAAACCCCTCTGCTGACAACAGATTTAGAATGAAATACGGTGTCTGGCAGCCACTGGTCTTGAGTATCAACTTCTTTCACGTATCACTATAAATTCCTGCAATTCCGCATTAAAGGGTTGGGCAGAGAGAGAGTTTGTAAAGAAAACTTAAAATGCAGGGTCTTTGCCAGGTAGTAACTGCCTTTTCTCATCTATAGTTACTCAATAAAAATCATTGCTGGAGCATGACTCTACTTCCATTTCCAGCAAATACATTTGCAATCTGGCCCTTAAACATGGGAAAATCGACCCCAGAGCGTATTGTTAGAGGAAAGGTCCAGAAACACATTGGTTTATGCTTTGAAAACATATTACCTCTGAAATTATTTGCAGGTTTTGAGACACTTGCAGGTTTTGACACCGTTTTTTCTATGTTGAATATCACAAATCCAGTTAATGCAAATATATTCAGGTAGGAGTCTGAACGAGTAGGAGCATACAGACACAGCTTTGCTCCATCACAGATGATATATCAATTTATCACAACTGGCAAGGAATTGACCTAAATAACTACTAGCCTAAAGTAAAATTAAATAAAACTGAGACTGTAACAAGATGTAAGTTTTCACAGATTAATGTAGGCTATTGAAATACCTTGGGTTACAAGGGGCTATTACAGAAGATCAATATTCCCATTGCTTTTGGTACAAATCACGTAAGAATCCACCACTTACATTGAGCTTTGGTGGCCGTTAGTGACACTAATGCTGCAGCTCCCCTCCCCTCCTACTGCAAGAGCTGCTGCTATAGTGAGAGGAGATGGGGTACAAATAAATACATCTGCTAAACTCCTCCCTTGTCATATACCACATCGGCCAGCTTTGAAAGGTGGGCACTATTCAGTTACACAGAAGGAATTACCATAGATTTATTTTGGCAAGCAAGAGAGCACAATTTGGCTCAGCTGGCTGCAGCAGTAGAGACAAACATCAGGCTGGTTGTTAAACTACCCAAAATAACTCTGATGATATCCTCTCAGAGCAGGGCTGTCGTCCCGTCTGGTCTCAAGCCCAGTTTCCATCCTCAGTTGAAATCATGCTCTCCTAACCGATTCTTCTGTAGGGTTTGGGGTTGGGGTTTTTTTCTTTTTTTTTTTTTTAATTTTGTCTCCAAGCCTATGAGTTAATTAAGTTTTAACAATGAGCTGTATCACTGTAGAACAGGATATCTGATTGCTCATCTGTTTTACATAATTGATTAATTAATAACCTTGCTAATTGAGTCTCATGAAATCCTCTGTTAAACTGGAGCAAGGGTGTGTCCCCAAACCATTGCTTGTAGGGTTACATCAAAATCAGGACATTTTGGCTGCTCCATCTCCCCCAGGCTCCGTGGTGCAAGTCACGGCACAGCATTAACTCAATGGGGCTCCTGGGCTGCTGTAGAGATGCATGATTTGGTGGGTGACCCTTGTTTTCACATGTACCCCAAAATTTCAATTTTTTTTTCCTTCTACACCCCTAGCAGCAGGTCCATGTGTTTGTGAACTCCAGGGCTGCCTCTCTTGCTTTACACCACCAGCCACCGCTTACGTTGCACAGAGGTACAGCCTCACGGCCAATTTTAGTCAGCGACATTTTCCACCACTTTTGGCCGAGTGCGAGTGCCAGCACAGCTATAAAATACAGTGGCAAAGCAATCCTCTCCCCACACACTACCTGAAAACTGCACCGTGAGCTCTTCTGAAAGGCGCTGCGTTCAACACGATGTGACCTACATCTTTTCTCGGGAGCAATCACGGCTGAAATAAGGCATAACATGATGGATTCTGTACTATTAAATGGAAGAGGACTATCCATGGAAATAACCACAGACAATAGTTTGCATTTTAATGTCATTTCTTTTCTTCTTATTACCCCTAGACATGGAGCACAAAGCGTTTCTACCACGTGATATCGGCTGCAAACCAGCAGCAAGGCGGAGGGCTGCAATCTTTGCCTTAAACCCTGCTCCTGAGGGTGCTTTCCAAACCAGCTTCAGTCAGAGTGAGCAGCAAATATTTTCTTCCAAATCTGTCCATTAGCGAAACATTTTTTCAGTCCTAACCCGCTCGCATCTAACTAAGCATAAACCCACAGCAACTTCACCAAACGCTCAGGGTTTTTAGTCCACTCACGGAAGGCAGGTGAGCAGGGACATTCCTGCTGTGCTCCGGGCAATGAGTTAAAGACGTCCTAAGACAAAGCAACCAGATTCCGAAACAGCAAATGAAGGTCTAACTGTCATCCCTCACCTTCGTTTTCAGAAGTCGTCACCCAGGAGGCCAGGGTGTAAATCCGCCAGCCCTCATCCATCCCAAATCTCTTCCCACACCGCTTGGTCCACCCGCAGTACTGATCTCCAGCTGCTTTATAACCTCTGCAGCAGTGGCTGAGCCTCATCCCTAATTCAGGCTGCGGTCCCACTGGCGCTGAAGGGTCTTGGCGAGGGCTCGTCTTGATGAGAATTTAATCCCGAGGATCTGGAAAGGATTTAGGACGTGGAAACAAAGAGATGGGTTAAAATCCTACATGGTGGACAAAAAAGCTGTCTTGATACGTGTATCTGCAGAAGCAGCTAGGGACAGCGAACATTTATTTCTGAATATCACAAGGATTCCCAACTCATGGGGGGAGGGGGGGGGGAAGTGGAGTGAATCAAGAGACAAGAGTTAGCGATCAAAAGCCCGTTCTAAATGGCTAAATTAGGGAAGATAAATGCCATCCCCTTTTTTTTTAATCTATCTATAGCGGTGTGAGAAAGGCTGGCGGCATCACTCCTGCCAGGATCATTTGTACGTTGGGGTGGAGGTAGGAAGTGGGCTGGTAACGCGTCTTACTTCCACACTGCTGGTGAATTCTAGAGTAATGAATCCAGGGGCTAATTCATCGTGCCTGCCATTTCAAAGAGCCCTGATAACCTCGTCTCTTCTTGTTTTCTTCTCTAAGGCTTTGCAGATTTACTAACACAAGCTTTCCCTGAAGAGGGATCACATTTCAGGCCTGAAATGCTCTGATTATTTACAGTTTGTCACACCATAATTTATATTTATTGGTTGTGGCTCTTATTTACACGTGTTCATTACTTTCCTATTTTAGTCATTTATCCTGCATGTCCCCCCCCCACTTTTTCAATTATTTCGCATACTCACAGTTTATCAATTATATTGCCAAGCTGCACTTAGAGAGCATAATTTGTTTCTAATGCATGATTTTTTGACAGCATGATTTGTTTTCATGTTTGCAGAGAATTTTAAGATGACAGTGACTTTAGGGCAGAGAATAAAAAGTTGTGAAGCTTTTTCCTACAGGGACTTGTACTCTCACATATGCAATATGCATGTTGCATCGGCAGCATTTGCTGACCTGCTCATCAAGTCCACGTTGGTTCAGCTCTCCGTGCGGTTTCCATCCTCCCAGGGGAGTGTTAGAAACCCTTAGAAATTATGTGTGCTCCCTCAGTGCTACTCCCCTATCAGCCAGTATTGCTGGGTCAAGAGGGGCCTGGGAGGCTGATAAAGCAACTTCAGTGGGCTGAAAGGGTCGTTGAGCCTTGCCGGCTCTGGCAGACCCCAGATATGGCGTTCCCTTCGGAGTAATCATCTTTAATGACAAGGATGGAAGAGCCCTGCCTGCCCATCGCTGGGTTTGGTTGGGAAGCAGACGGATCCTTTCTAGCAAATTGCTGTCACGAAGAGAGTCCCTGTTCAGATGGGGCTGTTTTAAGTGCAGTCCCTCAGCTCTGACCTCCTTGGTCCCTTTGCTTATTAAGAGCAGTGAGGGGTTTTTTTCCTGCTATCTATCATCTGGCTTTTGGAGCTTTACAGGCTGTCATGCTCAGGCTGGCGAGGCAGGAGGATCCGCTCTTCAGAGATGAGTGCCAAAAAGCACAAACCCTCCCGCCATCCTGCAAGGAAAACATCCAACATGCTTTACTCTAGGACTCATTACCTGCGTTTATTCATTTACTGAGGCAGACTGGCCTTTCCTATGGATGGTGACTCTCCAAAAAGCTGAAGAAATGACAAAGACATTTTCTGGTATTTGCTGTCTTAGTGGTCTCTATCCCCAGTCTGGAGCTTGGCAAGTGCAGCCCAGCTAGCTCCATTGGTAGAGCACGAGACCTTTAATCTCAGGGCTGTGGTTTCAAGCCCCCACGTTGGGTGCCAAAAAAGACGGTTGTGGTTTAACCTCAGCTGGCAACGAAGCCCCACAACGCTGCTCACTCACTTCTCCTGCCTCCCCACCGGTGGGATGGGGGTGAGAATTGGCAGAAAAGTCATGGGTTTGAGATGAGCACAGTTTAGTAATTGAAATAAGTATAATAATAAGTTGTAAAGAAAAGGAAGATAACAAAAAGAGGAGAAATAACACCCGGGAAAGACAAGTGATGCATAATGCAATTGCTCACCAACTGATGTCCAGCTAGTCCCTGAGCAGTGATCGGCCACCCCCGGCCAATTCCCCCCAGTTTATATACTGAGCATGACGCCCTATGGTATGGAATATCCCTTTGGCTAGTTCGGGCCAGCCATCCTGGCCATGCTCCCTCCCAGATTCTTGTGCACCTCCTCTCTGGCAGAGCATGGGAAACTGAAAAGTCCTTGACTTACTTAGAATAAGCGCTACTTAGCAACAACTAAAACATCCACATGTTATCAACATTATTCTCATACTAAATCCAAAACATGCACTGTACCCGCTACTAGGAAGAAAGTTAACTCTATCCTAGCCGAAACCAGGACACCTCCTCTCCATGCTCATTATCTGCCAGGGATGAGCCAGTCTGAGCTCTGGCTCTCCAGCACAAAGTCTTTTGTGGTTCCAGCATCCCCCAGGAGATACCCAGCCATATTCAACCTAAATTTATCGGTCTGCAGCTCCAAGCTGTGACCAGAGCTAATCATCCTCCCAGTTTTAGCCTCATCCACCACCAGCGCAGGGTGAAGGAAGAAGAAAGGAGAACTGCTTTGCATCAGAGGCTCGTTTTCAAAGACATGGCACATTAGGAAGGGAGCAAGTAGTCTGCTGGGACACAGCACGGTATAGACAGAAGCGCCAGCTCAGCAGTGACTCAGGCACAGAGGAAATCTTTTCACCCTTGGGTTCTGAGACCCAAGATTCAGCAGAAAGTCAGCCGCATTTTCTCTACTGCAGCCCCTAGACCTGTTTTCCTCCATGGTCTCTGTCATTGAACCCCTGCGGTCTCAGAGCGTTTTGCTCCCGTGATCCGATTTATTCTGTCCAGCAAGGCTGTAAGGGAGGATTTATGTTAACAAGGTCTAAAGCAACCGCGTCTGTTAGTTGCTGAAAGCAAATCAGGCTCCGTCTCAGCAAAAGCCCCAGTTAATTGGGCAGCGCTGTACCAGTAACAGGGAGATGTGGCACTTTTTTATCGCCAGAGTGATTTTTAAAAAAGCCAACGAGAAGAGTGGGGGTACTTGAAAGGGTTCAGGGAGGGTGAGACAATAGATGTTCATTGAACCATTTTTTATGTCCAGGAAAGGCGAAAGCTGCTGGATGAGTTTGGTGCCCTCAGAGAAGCGGCTGAGATCTCATGCTTTGTCGTCGTCTGGTTTTTCCTTTCTGCACGTGTTTTTGGAGCACGTCGGTAGCGTTGGTAACAGTGGTTGCGATAGAAACACGGCCAAGTCAAAGGCTATGTCTTTAAAGGACCAAAAGGCCAAACCTGCGCCCACATGTGACGTCCTTCATGTCCTTCCTCTTCCTCCCTGCCTCTACCTTGCTCCCTGCAAAGCCCTTTCCAGGGTGTCTCAGCCCGCCGGTGTCAGGACAGATGGTTCCCAAACATCACTTGTCAGCTTTGCCCAGCTAAGAAACCCGGGCTGAGATGGACCTTCTGAGTTTGCACCTTCAAAAGATATGCAGCTGCCTTGGAAGATGTATTTCAAAACTAAAACATTTTGTATTTTCTGACCTAAAAGTGCTGCATTCGTGGCTTGTCGAACCCATTTAGGCAGCAATTCATTTCTGAAGGTTGGAACTGTCTTTTGAAAAATGTATTTAAATAGATATTTGGAAAAGGTAAGAGATAGTAAGAATGCATTTCTTAAAGTATTTATATATAAAATCAAAGCTTTTCACACTGAATTCAATAAACTAGTTTTATAGGGCTCTAAATTTGGAGTTTGGTATACAATATTGGGAGTCAGAAGCAAATTTTATAGGATTTTATATGACTGTGTAACAAAGAGCATAATCACTTTTCAGAGAAGAAAGCTGTATATGTCTTACAGCTTTGTATAATAAAATTACAAATGGGACATCAGATGGGATGTTTAATTCCTAGATTGGGTACATTAAAAAAAGGTCATTTAGGTTAAAAGAAATGTATTCACTCCTTGGCCAGGGCTGTAAATCAGTGCAGCTCCACTGAAAGCACATAACTTAAAGAGATGCATACCGAGGAGGACCTGACCTGTAATTTTTGGATCAGAAGGAATCACAGGAGATTCACTGTCATCCTGCAGTGCTTATGAAGGCACTTTGAACCTTTGGTCCTTTCATATTTTGAGTTAAAAACTAGTATTTTTAAAGGCAAAGCTATCACATGAGAGATACCTACAATTTCCGAGAGACTGATGGGGAGTTTGGGGTATGTCTCTGGGATGCAATGGCAACGAGCCCCATCCTCCGGCGCCCTTAGGGCTCTCTCCTGCTGCTTTTTGGTACAAAACCAGCTAAATCAAAAGCATTTCTGTTTTGGCAGGGAAACAGCCAGGGCCATCTCCTGCCCTGCATGTCCCAGGCTGGCACTTAGCAGGAGCTCAAGGCACCCCGGCCGGCCGCGGGCTCATAGCCAGGTGGGAACCGCCAGCCTTGGCACGTGGCCGAGGACGGAGAGAGCAAAACAGAGCAGTGGGCAAAAGTTTATACTTCGCTGCACCAAGCTTTTTCAGATACAAGCCACAGCTTTTCTTCCTATCCAGATTCATTTAGCCCTTACACGAGTCAACGGGGATCGGCCGTTACTGGGAGCTGATTCATGCCCGCTGAACAGACTTCGTTAAGCTGCAGAAATTTCGGAGAGGATATTTTGGGCAAACACGCGTCCCTGACTTTCCGCTACTGCCGTTGCAAAAGGGCTCATTCAACGTGGGAGTGTTCAAGCTGCAAGTGTAACACTGCATTCCTTCTTCAGCTCTGCAAATGATTCTTTTTTTTCAGCAATATGTTATTGGGGGGGGGGTTACAGATATTCCCCCCTCCAACTTTCTACAAGCAAAGCCTTGTTTTCACCTTCAGTCTGACCTTGTAATCCATGGTTGGTTTCAAATCAGCCATTCAGTGTGGTAATGAATGGATTAACTTTCTGCTTTCTGATGAATAGTAGGGAAAATGTTTCAGAATTATCAAAAAATAATTGGAATTAAAATTGTAAATGGTTTCTACAAGGGACGTTTTTGTAATTAGTTGAATTCGTGTGATGGAAGCTATTATAAATAACAAAAAAATGTATTTACCTAATCACTGGGAAAGTGCACATTAGCTCTCTAATTAGAAGTCCCTCACGGCTCTACTACAAACTTTGGACATAAAATAATTTGTTTCATGCTTCCTTTAGCAGGCAAAGGAAATTCCTTCAGTTCCATGCATGTCCACAACTGTGAAGGCAGCTGCAAATTTAATTGCCAAATTCACAATCATTTATCTCAGCACATCCCTGCAACTTCCCAGCATCTTGTCCTGAGCACAGCCCACAGACACCCAGAGCCAAACTGGTCTGGCCCATTTCGGTCACTGCTGACCCGATACATCACTTTGGGTGCTACCGCAGGGACAAGGTTACAAGGTTGAAGCAGGTTCGAGCACCCCTGGGTGCAGAGGGATGGGATGGAGCAAAGCCACGGGTGCTCCGGGCACTATGCCGTGGGCTTTTGCTCTGGAATAAATGCCGTTTTCTGTTGGCGTGAGCTTGGTTTCTTTTTGCTGTAAGTCGCCTTGCAAACTGCTCTCAGACCTTTTGCCATCCTGCCTTCCACGCAGAATGAGGTTATCACGGACAGAAAGGGGCTTTCTTTTTAGAGACACTTTCTCATTCAACACACCCCACTTTTCTAACTCCAGCGAAGCATTCCTGGAGTCCCCTACCCACACCCCTAGGCAGAGATCAGAGCAATCCCACATTCCCTGGGTAACAAGTACTTCTTATATCTATAAGTACCTGTGGGTCCCTATAGCTGTAGCTACGGTATGGGATGGTGAGGCTGTGATGTTGATGGAGGGGATTGCTGCATCCATAAAACTCAAGCCTAGATCAAAGTTCTTTAAAACAAACACACAAAAAAATAAGAACAACCATGCAGCAAACAGTTGCAGTATTTCACTGCATTTCAGATGAAGGTTAAATAAATAGCTGCTCCTAGTACACTTGCTCTATTTCCAAAAATGGGCGCACTACAGCTAAAGTTATTTTTTAAATAACAATATCATACATATTCAGATGAAACTGCTGTGATATAGCTAGTTCATCTGACGATTGTGATTTTCATGCCTCTTAGAGCCAGGCGTGAGCTCTTGTTGTCTGAGCCAACAGTGTGATGTACTTTGTTGCACAATTGTTTTTCAGCTCTATAGAGAGTCAATTAGATGGTTTGTGTGCTTTGAATTAAGCACTTGCCTAAGCGTCCTTAGATGTGGCTGTAGGAAAGTGCTACAGGTCCCTGGTCTGGGCTGCACCAGGGCAACAGGGCAACCTCCAGGTATGGTGAGAGCCCCAAGTTTTGACCCCCCCAAATGACATCACATCTGTTTCTGCCCCAGATATTTTATTTCGGGAAGGTAAGAGAGCTTTTGTAGGTCACCGAGGAAGGGCAAATATGTAGTGTCTGCAGTCAGCAATACTAATTACAGTGGGTATCATGGGTGAGGCAGCACTTTTGTAAAACTTTTCATGCCTAAGCCATTCTCCCAAAAAACTCTGGGTATTTCATACAGCAAAGCTAGTATCTGATGATTAAGTCACATTACAGCCGGGGTTTTTTTTGATACATTTGACCTATTTTGTGAATAGCGAACACAGATTTATCCTTGTCATTCTAAATAGCTGTTTAAACCTGCTGTGTTAAACTGAGCAAAAATGAAGATTTTTTTATTATTATGGTTACAGAGATAAATTCATAATTTGAAGGGGCTTTTTAGGATCCAGTTTGTATGATGAAAATCCTTTTAAATGACTGAAAACAGGAAACACTATTTTACAAATGAAAACAGCCTTTACCATTTAAAAATATACGACCTAGTCAATCTACTTAAAAAACTTTATTCACTAGATACATTTGGCACGGTATCAATTTCTGCAAAGGGGCTTATGTTACGTTTCATAGATAGCCTGACAATTAAAGTTGCTGCTCTGCTGCGATTGCCATAGAACCACAGCACAAACACCCTCTGCGCTTGAAGGTAACTACACAGAAAAGTGCTAATGTCTTTTTTTTCTTCAATATCCCCTAGAGGGTAGGCAAGCAGAGGGAGTGTATGATTGATGATGATGCTTTCTGTTTTCCAGAATCTCATAATCAATTAAATTATTTAAGTTTTTGAGATCAAGAGAGGAAAAATACATAGGTTTGGAAATTAAGGTATTAGAAGTTGCCTATCTAAGACTCAAGGAGATCAGCAGACCTCATGGTAATGCAGCTGCTTTCCTTGTCTCCGCTCCCCACCACACGTGTCCACGCTGGGGGACACCTCCAGGCTATTTCCCACCCTCCACAGGTAGCTATTTTGGATGTAGAAACACAATTAACTTTTCAATGCGGGAATACCAGCATCACTGGGAACGCCGCTTGGCTCTGCCCACGCAGGACATGGAAACGCGGAGTGCCTCTCCAGTAAAGCAAGGAACGGGAACCAGCAGCCCATGCCCAGGAGCTCTGCTCCTGCTCCAGGCACACCGAAACCAGTGCGAGAGGTTTTACTGAGCAGGAGATGGTCCCGCTGCCCTGAACCGTGACAGAAGAGATGTCACTCAGGAAGGTGCAAATCCATCATCCCGTAACGGAGAGCTTGCTGATACCATATGCCTCTTTTTTGCTATTAATTACTTTAGAAGGCTTCAGCGTGTTATTTAGCATGGTAACATGGGAAATGGTATCCATATAGGGAAAAACTTGCCAATAAAGACAATCCAAACAGAAAAGAAATTGGGAAATGATACTCCAGAGCTGTAAAACCCAGTTTCTCTCCTGTCAGTACAAAAGTTTAAAATGTTGATTAAACGTATTCATTTTCCAAACATTTCCATTCAACTCGGAGCAATGAGTGACAGCGAGAATTAAGTAGTGCCTTCAGCCCAGTGGCAAGTAGAAACAAGGGGACAAACCCTGCCCCAGGAGAGCCCCTTGCTGGGTGCTCTCCCAAGCGCACGCAAGGGTACCGAAAACTGCCCCAGGGCTGGAGAGATGCAACCCATCACCTGGATGCCAGGTCCGAACTCCTGCGTTTTACGGTGTAAAACTTACTACTTCCACCTGAAAGGCTTTAAAAAGTCATTTTCATCATGAATCTTCAGTTTCTTTGAAAATGGGCACGGTGATGCAAATTGTAAGCGTGAATGGTAAATACTCATTTTTGTCCCGTTTTAATAATGCTGCTGGTTGCGGGCAGCAACAGCGTGTTAGTTCCCAAGAACTGAGGACGTAGGGCTGTTGTGTACAAAATACACTTGGTACTCTGCAAGTCTGGGGAGAGACGTAGGTGCCCCAAATTACTGCCAATCTGAATAAGTTGCTCAGGCTGTTACCTCAACATAGAAGGCAAATACCATGAAATCAATTTCTGTGCCCGATTTACTCTCAGTAACACCTGCACACATTTTAAAGGGTAATTTGTCATTTTGCTCCTCTTGTCATGTTATTTCAGGTCATGGGATCATCGAGTCAAAACTTGGTTTTGACCCTCCACTCCATAATCCAGAAATGGAAAGTCAAACCCCCCATTTCCCCCCTCCCCTGCAGAAAAGAAGCCACAAGTTATAGATAAAAGTGGATAGAGTGGGTAAATCACTCCTGGGTTTCTGTCACCTTAAGCCCACTCTATTGTAAGCACCTCCTTTATTATCCCACAGCCCATAGTGGAAAAAGATCATTTAATGACCAGGGAGAACGTGACTTGCCGCATGGCCCATGGATCATGGGAGGTGCGACGTGAGCCCTCCAGGTAATTTATCCACCTGCTTGTTTAGGCGGAGCTGCAGCCTGAAGCAGCGGCAGCAGTAAATGGGTATGGTAAAGAGTGACAGGATGATATTCGGTGATATACTGAGCAATTGAGGATGTAGGGAACATAAAAGGAAAGGAGCAAGACGGTACTAAATGCAGTCCCGAGAAACAAAATGATGGAGCCAAAACAGTAAAAAATATATATATATACATAAACCAAATAAACCCATGGTGCAAGGGGAGCGAGACAAGGGAGGGAGGGCAGGGGAGGGCAGAGCAGCTCTCTGCCGGAGGAGGCAGCAGGACGTGGGGAGCAGGAGAGGGTGAAGGGCACACGGGAACTGACTGCTGGAAAAGGGGGAGAGCCCTGCTATGTCCCTGGTAGCCAGTCCTCGTCCCTGAAAGGTCCTTCTAGCCCTCGCGGGAGAACATCCATCACCCGGCGGCAAACAGTAGCCAGGGACCGCTGTAGGGACAGCGGGGTGCCTTGGCAGAACCCTGAAGAACGTGACTGCTGCTTGAAGCAGAACGTGTTATATTCCAGGGAGGGCTTTAAAAAAGGATTTCAATGCTTGCGAATCACTTTTTATACAGAAAAAGTTATACATATATATAGAATGGCTGTTAGTCGTCGGTAAACTCCCTTAATAATCAATTGCCAATTAAGTACCACTGCCCTAATAGATCTAAAGCAAATCCCTTTTTGAGACACTAGTAGTGCAGCCAATAGCATCTATTGATTATGCATGTCACAGGCACTGGAGAGCAAAAGGTGCCTTTTTTCCTGCCCCTTCAGAAGCTGTATGCCAGCAGTATCTGGAAAACAGCAATATTAGAATTACTGGAATAATTTGTTATTACCCAAGTCCTTTTTACTCTGGATGTGAACACATTTTCTATAGGAATAAACATCCCAGGAGATGTCTGGTACCTACCCAGACCATTACAGAGGTGGAGAGACATCAACGAGATACTAATAAGCACTGAAAAGCTGGCTCCCATTCAATGCCTCTTGAACTTTTGCTGGAACAGCTGTTCCAATGAAACGTACTGCACAATGCTGGCTTTTTCCAAAAAGAGATTTGTCCCTAAAACGCTTGGTCCTGTGAGTTCTTCCAATGTGGCATTACCGAGCCTGAACGAGATCTGCCTGAGACCTCAGCCTGCAGCCAAATGTAGGCAAGCCTCCTGTTGAGACCTACTCTATTTTGCTGGGCCGCTACTTACCATTTACATATTAAAACCATAAATTCCTTCACTAACAAGAAACAATGCTCCTTACGTTGTTTTTTTTAAATTATAAATCTTACACTTAGAGCAATTTAAAAATGAATTTCAGTTGCTTTCTTGCTGCTATCAATCAGTGATGCACTTCAATTCCACAGTGCTCTAGGGACTCAGTAGGTTAGAAAAAGCAAATAGGAAAACAGAATGAATATTTTATTTTTGTTATTCATTGCAAAAGCCAGATAGCAGTCCCTGAAATCTGCTAAAAGTAATAGGAACTGGCTGCCCTTTTAATATGCCCTCTTTTAAGGTGCCTATTAGGAGCCCAGAATACAATTCAATATTCATTACAGCAGCACGCCTCAAGTTTTTATTAAAGCCCAAATTTCTTATGTGGTAGAGTTTATGCGCTTTCTTGTTGATTTTTTACTATGGTTCAAACCTCCTTTGCATACTAGTGACTGTGTGGGTGCGCACATGAGCGTGAGCTTGTGAGAGAGCAAAACTTCACTTGAATGTGTCAGTGCGTGATAACTGCATGCCGCTGTCTGTAGCTATATGGTCACCGGCTGACCCAAGAAATATCCAGTCACACGGTGCGTAAGCCGGCGTTTTCAGCCAACACCTTATTTGTGAATATTTCCTGAAATGGTTCTACCTGTGCCTTTTTTTTGCTCTATATTTTCCCTTAAAAACCCAAGTGTTCAAAACCATTACAACCATCACTGATGCTCCAGACAAGCCTTTTTTTTTCTTTTTTCTTTTTTTTTTTTTTTTTTTTTTTTGCCTTATTTCTACAGCAGAAGGTGATTACTGTCAGAAGTTCCCTCATTCTTCCTGAAAATCAACCCAAGTTTCCCATTGCCTCTGGGCATGAGTTTCCCAGCCTGGGAGCCTGTCATCTGATAAGGACAGAAAGAAGAATTGGGCACTTAAAATAAGGAGAAGAAGAAACACCTTAGTCAGTGTTTAATCCTGTACTGCAAAGATGACATTAGATCATTGGCTCATAAATGATGTAAAATCCCACATCTCTTCCCCCATTTTTACAAGGGAAAAAAATACTCTCAGTATCTTAGATGGTTTCCACTTTTGCCTGTATGGGATTATTTTACCTTCATCAAACTGGAGAATAAGCTGCCTCGTAGCTCACTGACAGAAAACGTCTCCTCATTACACGGTGATTATGTGCAGATCCCTCACCAGAACCGTCGTGTTTGATCAGCAACGGGACACGCCGAGATGCATGGTAGCTGCAATAAAACAAGGGTACCTTAAAGGCTGATCAAAAAGCTAATAGACTGGGAAGAGATTTATCTTCAGCACCAGGAACACACCCCAGCCGACACCACCAAAACGCCTACCTGAGTGCACGGGAAGCCAGAACCCATGAGGAAGCAGAATAACGGGAATAAACTCAAACAGTCCCAGGATGGCACCTTCTCACGCTCAGGAGGACGGACCCAGACTCGAACGCGCCTCCGAGCCCAAACCCAGGCTGCCACCTGAGTAACCTCGCAAAGAGCGAGGGCAGAAACGTCCCAGCCTTTCTTTCCCTGGAGGAGAGACCCAAATGTCCGCTGGCGATGGTACAGAGATGCCAGGGGAGAAGCCTGCAGCCAAGGAGGGCCTGCAGATCCCCCCATTCGTACCAACCACCCCATCTCGCTCACTCTGCCTAGCCCGAGTAATCCAGATAAATAAAAAATAAAGCAAGCATGCCTCATTTTTCCTGACACCAGAAAAAGAGCAAATTAGCTGCCTTTGAGCAAAAATTAGGAAGCAGAATATTTCTCTAGGCATTGCTACAGAAGTAGATCATTCCTCAGAGCAGAAGCCATAATAGCTTTTGAATCATTATAAGCACCACACATTCAAGCAACAGTGATTTACACTGAAAATAATCTAGGGAAGACAGTGAAAACAGCATTTATGTAAATAAACTAACCTTAGCATTTTGATACATTTGTATTGCACAAGGGTTTTGTTATTCTACACCAAGGGAACCTCACATAAGAGAAAGAAAATAAGAACAAAAAGGATTAAAGGGCTTCAGGAATTTTAGTATTTCACTTTCTTTGGTGGACAACTATTTTCCACAATCTGATACTAGATGCAAATAGTTGCAGCCAAATTCAATTCTGTGTTTACCAATGTAATTTCAGGTTGATATCAAATCATCAGATTTACTCAAACCCAATGAAAATTGCACATCAATCACAATGTCTGTATCAGAACCAGAGTTGAGAGTATTTTAGAAAAAGCTCTAAGAAACTGCCATTCAGGAAAAAAGGTAGTTTTGAATCTGTTACTCCTGTGAGACCCTAACACTGTCCCTAGCCACCTGTGCCTCTGCAGCTGTTTAAAAAACCATTTTATGTATTTAAAAAGGAAGCAAAATAAGAAGGAACAAATTTGAAAAAAAGTCTCTTGAGAGAAACGGTATAGACGTGCAGCTCTGCAGGGCAGAAAGCTCAGAGGGTTTTATCTAACTGCACTTCTGCATTGTAACACACCAACAAAACACATATTTCCAGGACTACCTAGTTAAATTAATGCAGCTCAGTTTTAAAGTCTGTTTGTCCAATTCAACCAGAGGAACTGATTTCAGTTAAACTGCTATTCCCTAAGGGATTTTTGCTCCCGTTTTATTTGGTTTTACACTCATTTTAGTTAAACTATTTTAATTTTGCCTACAGGAAGAGCGTTTGGATTTAAAAATACAGTTGCAGGAAACAAAAAAACCTGTCCCATGATGCTAATCGTGCCAACAAAAAGCTGAATTTCTCATGTGGCGGTACCCTGTGTGGGCTCTCGCTTCTCTTATTGCTAGAAACCCTTGCTACGCCAGGGTAGCAATCAACAGCTTTACCAGGAAAGATGCAAATATGGTCCTTCTGAAGAGTTGTCCCTGTCCCCATCTACCCAAGGCAACCCTGACGGAACTTTTTTAGGCAGGTGAATTTATGAGCAGTGCACACTGCATACATCTTCATTGACCGGCCTCACAGCTCTAGCACGTTGACCTCTGAGAGCTTCAGCACAAATTAAGGTGTCCAGGCAAGTTTTGAATAATTTGTGTTACTTTTACTCTTGTTGTTCTCAAGAGTCCTTGATCGAGGTAGGAAAAACCAGTGCAAAGCGAGGCCGAGTCCTCACACAACTCTTCCTTAACATCCTTTACGCTGCGGGGCTTCTGATGGGTTCAGAGCCTGTGATGGATGAACCAGCAGTCAGCGCTTTATCGATGGCAGAGTTTTCAGCCTTTACTCCAGAGAGACTCTGCTAACTCAAAGGTCACCGACGCGCTGGCCCCGTGCCCTGCGTTTCACCAAGGAGGGACCGTAGCCCGTTAGTGCTCTGATCACAGCGCAAAGTGCTTCAGCCTGAGCCCCTGAAGAAAAGCGACAGAGGCGGCCGTCTCGCTGGAAATCATCTCGAGGAGGTGGCACGTGCCAACAGAGACGTGCCGATCAGTTGGCGCAATGATTGGCAGCAAGGCAGGGGGAGGATCGCAAAAGCCGAGGCAGTTTGCGGGAGAATAAAGCAATGTATCAGAAGTGGGAAAAAAGTTACCCAACACAAGTAAAGGTGTTCCGGGCATTACCGTTCTCCTGCACGTCTCACTTGAGGCATTGCAGATGTTGCCTTCGCCAACTTGATCATATTAAGGTGGCAAGAATAGAGCCTGAACACTGCAGCCACGGAGCACTGCTCGGCAGCACGGCAGCACTCCCTCTGCCTCAGTGCCCCTGCTTTGGGACTGTGGCACTTATCTTGGCCAACAGGCTGCCCAAAGCCAACTAAAACATGGGTGGTAGGCCAACAAGACAGGTTACAGGAGCACAGCTGAAGTAAATCTTGAAAGCTATAGCATCACGACATCTCAAGGATGTTCTCACATTTGCTATCCAAAAAAAAGGGGGAGGCACATCATAGCTGTTCTGAAAGGCTGTGGAGAACCTTGTTGGCGAGCAGAGGACCAACACAGAAGAGCAATTCTTCAGCCACAGCAATTCTCCAGGCCTGTCTGCACTGCAAAGTGAGATAGTGCTCCGCTCACGTCAGCGAGAGCAGGCGTGAAAAGCCACGGCTGCAGTCAACGCGCTCCCATCCCACCACGGCACGGGGCTCACTCATGCTATTTTATGATTTTGCTGTGTATAATTTTCCATTAGACGGGGTTTGCAAATCTGAGGCAACTATATTTTATAAAATAGAGTTCTCTCCTATATGCATAATAAATATTAAAACATCATCACTGCAATTTTAGGCAGGGAATATTTATGTAAGAACATCGTGCAGATGTGGCGAAAGGCTAATAAAGCGATGCTAATTATCTAATCAATCTTTCTTAACCTTTGTCTTAGACACTACATAGCGCTTATGCTAAGATTAGACCCATTTTTCAGGGTCTAAATAATGTTGTAATCATAGCTGTAATGTGTGGGTTCATTGGAAACTTCTCTTTAAATGCAACATTGTCAGTTTACACAGAAATCTGTCTATAAGCCATCTGTTGCAGAAACCGGTCATTATCAATTTCATCAATCTGTTCCCAAATTTTGCAGATGCCAGCCACTAAGAACCATCTGTTAGTGTCAAAAAAGTAACAATTCAATAAGCAGACTATTTGGGGAGGAGGTGGGGAAATATGCTGCAATATTTGGCGCAAAAGGCAAACTTGCTAATTGTTGCAGTTTTACTACTGACCTACAACTTCTTTCGGAGTGATGCCCAGCTCATTGATTAGCCATCAGTGGGAGGGAGATTTCCAGAAGACAGTAATAACCATCAGCAGTAACGAAACTGGAGAACTGACACCTACTCCTGCTGTAACATATTGTCCAACAGCACCCAGGCTGGTGCCGGCAGTGACTTTTCCAAAGTCACCAGTGCAATCCGAGCAGCTTTGAATGATTACCTCTAGCAGCGGTTTCAATAAAGACAGAGTGTATAAATGGGCTGAGCTTGCACGTTTTCATGGATTTGTTCAGTCTTGTGAAATAAAACAAATTCCACAGCTGTTTCTCAAATGACCATCCCTCACTGTGACACTCACAATTGCCGGGACCATCTGGACACCCAAAAATTGAAACCCCTCGAGCCCTCCGCTGTGATGCGGCAAGGCATGTCGCTCCTGCAACATTCCTTTACACCCCCACTGGAAAAAGTTGCCAAAGCCATGCCAAGCAGGAGGGCTGGGGGCCGACCACGGGGCTGGTCTGGGGGTGTCGGTGCCCATGGTGGGGCCAGGACCTGGGCTTCATCTGCTCAGAAGCGACAGAAGACGTAAATGGGACGTTTTGGTTGAAAAACTTCTTGTCCCTCATTTTATCATTTGCGTATCTGTAAACTCGCACGTTAACCATCCAACTCAGAAACTTAGATATTAACCATCATGATAATAGCCACTTGACTGTCACCAAATTGCTCCTGCCTTCTATACCCATTATGTCCACAAGGTCTGCTTGCCATACCGTCTATGGATGCAGAATCATGAGAACTAAAAAGTTTTGTGCAAAGCAAAGCACAGGCTGGAAAGCAAGAAAAATCAAAAATACAGCGGACATGGTGATACTTAACTCTTGGCCAGATCTCACGACCCTTACTGACAATTACATTTGCCCTTTGTTTTCCTTGCCCACAGAGAAGCCTGCTTTGACAAATACCTGGCAGATAAACATGTAACGCTGGAATAATAAAGCACAGAAACTCAGTGTTAATGAACTACCCTTGCAGCAAGAGAAAAAAAACCAAACAACATTTGTTTTCAGACACAGCTTTCTCAAAAAACAAAAATCCCAGTTCAGGTTCAATTTGTAGGAGGATATGCATTCAGAAAGTGCTTCCATTTGCAGTTTCTAATGGGGACTTTTATTTGGGTCAGCTGCATAATTGTATAAGAAGTCATCCTCCGAGAAAGCTCTGTCCATACAGTCAGCCTTGGGACTCTTTCACCTCGGCAATTTGGGTTAAATCTGTATCTGTCTCAATCTCATTTAAAAACGCAATAAAAAAAGACCAAGCCATTTTCTTCAGCCAAAATAGAAAGACAGTATCTGCAAAACTACTCTACCATCTAATCACCATCTTCAGGCCTTGCAATTCCTCAAATATATTCTGGTAAAGGAACTGTATCACAAGAGCACACACAAGTCCCCTCACAACAGCTCCTGTTCAGGAACGCACCTCTGCATCTTGCACATCTTGCTGGAATAACACTTGTTCTCATACCTATATTTTCATATGCACGTGTATATATATGCGTGTATATATAGAGATGCACACACACAAAGCATGTGGAAGTACTGCATTAACTATTGCTTATCCTGACAAGCTGAAATGCCTCTTCCTATCTGACCTTCAAAGACATTTCCTTTGGGTACGTGTTCCCCATAAATCACAGCTGGAATGAGCCAAGCCGGGGCTGATAAATGTGCAGGGCAGGAGCGAGTGCTCTTCATCGAGAAAGGAGCACGGAGGCAGGCCAAGATGAGCAAGGGAGTAGATTCGTATGTTAGGGCTCCAAAAGCCCTAATTAAATGTTCATCGGTGCTGCCGGGGGACAAAGAAATGCAAATATTACACTGAGGAGGTGAGTGCTGGGGTAGGCAGGCAGGAGGCAGCAGGAGAAGCTGATATTTGTAAACATTTTACAGGAATTGAAATAGCTGAGCAGTCTGCTGGTAGAAAAAAATGGAAAAAATTTAAAAGCTCAATATTCATACACTGTGCAGCGAAAGCCGTACCTGTGTGGGATTATTACAAATGGATTTGGCTGTGCTTAGGGTTTTCAATTCGGTGTTTATAATAAAGGGTAGCTAAACTCTCTTACAGCTCAACATCAGCATGCAGACCTGCAAGGATAACTGACCTTTTTGAATGTTAATTATCTTTAAAAGGCCTGTTTGCCCAGAATTGTCTGAACCAGCTGGAACCAGCCACCGGTGTCACCGAGGAGAAATGATGGACGTCATGAGGAGTCATTTGATATCCATTAAAGTGGAGGAAAGTCATTAAAATATATTGGGCCCAGGGACCTTATGAAACAAAGAGAAGGTAATTACTTTAGGCTCGGATTTACCTGCCTGGACTAATCAATAAAAAGACACCCTGAAAAGGAGAGAGGGAGTAGGAAGAACGCTTTTTGACGTGTCTGCGAGGAACATCTGTCACCAGGGCAGAAGGAAAGGTCAATCCGCCTTCCTGAGCGCTGCTCACCCGGCTTCACCCCTGCGAGGGGAGAGGGGCCAAAAATACCCCTTTTTAGAGGAGTCATGGGTCAGAAAGACCACGCCAGCACACCCTCAGCCCAGTCGTGGCTTTGGCTCGTTGTGCGACCTTGGGAATATCACTTAGGACACGGTCAGTTGCATTAACTAAGCAGACAGAGGCACCTAATTAGGTGGCCTCATTTTGCTGTTGCTGTGTATGGATATTAGCTGTCCTCACGGGGGCTGAGCTGCGGGTAGCAGAGCATTTCTGAAGCTTAAAGCGTGTCTTCAGTGGCTCAGCGGCTATGTGGAAGCAACCAAGCTGCTTTTTCGGCATGGCAGTAAGGATTAACTTTGCAAAATTTCCCTGGATTATGCAGCATTTTCTGGGGCTCTCCATAGCCAGATGCTCAGAGGCAGCAGGATTCAAGCCTTCACAAGTATCTGCTGACTTTTTAACACCCCGGTAGGCACCAAGCTCTTTGAAAAACCTGATCCCACCTAATCTCTTTTAAAATGTAATGCCAGTTTACTTCTTCACCAGGGTATGTACAAATTAGCTCGGCTATAGAAGATGAGCAAGGAAGGCTTAGGCACAGAACTGCCACGGGCACCTCGTGGCACAGAAGTGATGCTATCCTACCTCCACCGAAATCAATGGGCATTTGGGCGCTTCTTTCCCCAAAAGCAAGTTTGCTGATTTTATGCACTGTGCAAATCATTTGATTTTTTGCAAAAGGAAGTATCCTCTGAGCCATTTCACAGAAGTCCATGTATCTTCCAAAACGAGACATGCAAAAAACCCCACTAGTTAGTTTTGTATCATTATTCATTCTAATTAAAATCTTTGTCAAGGGAATCTATTGCCTTTTTTCTATTTTCTGCTCAGATGTTGCAGTCCTTGACATTACGCTGTGGTCTATGAAGACACAGAATATTAATGCCTCCCATTCTAGAAAAAATATATTGAGTCTGCTCTACTATTTTGACCTTTTCAGTACATTGTATTTTGATTAACTGGCCACCTTGCCTCTGCCCCACAGGTCTGCAAGGCTATAGAGGGACGAAGAGGTGGAAAAGCTACCAAATCACATTTCTAATCACTGGGAAGGTTAAAGGAGTGCGATAAAACACGGTATCTCGCCGAAAGGCTGAGGTACTCGGGCTGCGGCACAACGGCACACGTAGAGGAGAACGGTGGAAGCCAGAACCAAAAGGCCCCACCGTCATCGCAAGCATCTTTCCATCTTGCTATTCTGTATTACTTTGTCTCGATAGCCTCTGCAAGTGCTGTCTTTCCCATGAGCCAATTAATTCAAGTCACAAATATCTGCCCTGAATTCTTGCAGGTAATTAGCACCACAGGTTATCAACAGGAAGCTGGTACCCACAGGCACTTCAGATAATTGTGTTTCAATATTGGCACATTTCTGCTTACCACAAAAGGTCACTTCAGTTTCTTTCCTCCATTTTCTCCCTCTCTTTTACTAAATGAATGAAAAATCGTTATCATTATTCTGAATGCTCTAAACAGTTGGCAAAGGCTTTGGGCATTACAGGACAGACATGAGTGACGTGGGCACTTTAGGAGGTTGCAAAATTATTATTTCCTAATCCTTGGTTTCAGATATAACCCTCCTCAGCACACCAGTTAATGAAAAAACACCCAAAGTCTAGTCAAATACTCATGCGCCTGAATTAATTTCGAAGAAAAGCAGCGGAAAGAATACATAATTATAATGTAGCAAAACCGTTGGTCACTTTAACCAGCATCTGCAATTTGGGTAAAGCTGTATTTAGTACTGCACAAATCTGGAGGACTCTTTACCTGTTACAAGAAGCTGTAAAGGGTAACTATTCATTTAATTATATGATGAATAGCTTCCACAAACAGACTAA
Organism: Astur gentilis; assembly: GCF_929443795.1. Taxonomy (NCBI): domain Eukaryota; kingdom Metazoa; phylum Chordata; class Aves; order Accipitriformes; family Accipitridae; genus Astur; species Astur gentilis. The sequence goes on along the minus strand of NC_064905.1, from coordinate 18,210,124 downwards.
GTATTACACATGAAGGACCACGTAATTACTTTGTAAATATAGGATTATATCTGTCCTTGAAACAACAAAACAAGTTAAATCAGCCTTGCAAAATTGTACTCCCCACTCACAGTAAGTAATTCTATTGCAAAAATAAATTACAAATCATCATCTTCTTTACAGTATGGTCACAGTAAAAGGACAGCTGTGATGGTTTTGTGACAGGGCCAGATAATTTCAAGGCAAGGCTGTATTAAGTGTTAAAATTTCAGTAATGACAAAACCTTATCTGCCAGAAGTATTTGAGAGCGTGCAGTAAGTTCGTAGTCGCCTTAGACTGCTGAATAAACAATGTATTGAAAAAGAAGAAGTCAGCAGAAGTGTGCCCTGCTAAGTTGAAGTTATGCATCAGAAGCATCACTGCTGGTTAAAAGTTTGAGGATGGTGGGGGTAAGCCGTGGCTCTACAGCTCCTAGTTTATACCATCGTGTACACTTCTGGGGCCTCTCCTGTCTTTTTCAAGACATACAGCCACGCTATTTACCCTAGCATTTTCTGCAAGAGCTCAATCACAGTCATTTGATCTTCTCAGCCAGCTATCTGCTTATTGACATACGTATCTATTGTGCCAGTGTATACAAGGGGAGCAAGTGAAAGCCAAAATTATCCCCGTACAGAGAGGTTTGCACGCACAGACCTGTGGTACTGGTCTTTGAGGTACCAAAATGAATCAAATGAATCTTGCAACTTTGCTTTCTGAATCACTTAAAGACAAGATCTCATATGGAGTGCATTAACAACAGGAGTGCTCTGAGTTACTCCCTTTCTATCATCGCTGCATTATTACACTTAGGGGTGTTTTTTTTATTGTATCATTAAAGTTAATGAAACCTTATAGACACAGAACTGGTGGGTGGTGCAAATGGGAACATTAAAATCACACTTTTGTTTCAATCACTCACAAAACCAGAAAGCTAACCACTTAACCACTAAAGACCAAAGAGACCTTGCTTAAAGAAACATCTTGGCCCTTTAAGAGGAAAAAAAGTGACGCTACCTCAGTAAAAGAAAGTGTAGCCACAGTGCAATTCCCAGTTGCTTTCAGGAAATCAATACTCACTTCATATGGTACAAAACTTTTCCTTTAACCTTTATTCGAGGTACAACAGTACAATCAATCCAGGGTTTCAGCCCCGGTGACCTTCCCCAGCGGCGCGCACAGCCCAGCGTGCGGCGAGCTCCATCACCCCTCGGCAGATCCAGCCCCTAACTGAAGCCGACCCCGCGAGCGTCACCCGTTCTCCCCCCAGACGAGCAGTCTGTCACACTCTCGCCCTTTGCCCCTGTGCTCCGTAGAAGCTGCCCGGTGACATTGGAAGGTGGCCGTGTGTGAGCGGTCGGGGTCCCCACTCACCCGTCCCGCAGCGCTCTGCTTCTCATTGGGGTACAACGCACCGAACAGGGTGACCGTGGAAACGGAGAAAGGGTTATTCTTTACAGCCACCCAAGAAACTCACTGCTTGCCTAAGACAGCAACAGACCACTCGCAACCCAAGAGATTTTTTTCTTTCCTTCCCCCCCCCCCCCCCCAAACTTGCTGGTCTAAAAGAGTCTTTGGGAAGTTCTATGCATTATCACCTCCCGCTGTAAAAAGCAGTCAAGTATTTTCTTCCTAAAGGAATGAAGAAAAATAACAGAACAGAAGGTCACCTCAGCTCACCTATTTTGAATAAAGATTATTTTGTTAAACCCAATTCTTTTTCTTTTATTTTTAATGGGGTCATTGGGTCATTTAAGCTTTTATGTACAAAACTTAAATGCGTCTCACTGCAGTCAACTGCAAAAGCAGAGTGAACATCATTCCCAACCTGACTTACATCTAAAATCTCCGGCAGGAATCCTGCAAAGCAATGCCATCTACACCTCTCTGTGGTTCATGCCTCTGCTGCACCTCTGGATAAGACCACATGTCCCAAGAAGTGAGTCGCTCCTTTAACATCAGGTTTCAAGTGACTGATCTAGGAAGCACACCTCCTTGCCTAAATTCAGCCCAAACTGACTCCTGTCCAGGTGCGAGAGCCATTGCTGCTTAAGCATTACCCTTAAAAGTTTCAACCTACTAATCTCAAAGTTGATAATCTCACAAAGTTCATAGTCTGATACGACCCTTGATGGTGGAACTCAGACACGACGTGCACGTGCCACCCAGGCTGCGTGCAAGCGCACGGCTCCAAACACAGCCTGAGCCAATGTTAGTTATGAGCACCCGCACTTACAGTTTCCTATAAAAAGAAGAGTCAAACAACAAAACTCAGCTTTGGACCCCCGTGCCCATCATGGGTTTTTCCCAGTCACGGGAAGAGTGATGCTCTCCGTTCATACCATACACCACGAGCAACTCAGTGGATGGTGACAATCCATCTGTCCACACGCCCGAGAACGTGATTATGTTTTGCTTTTTAACTGATAATGCCTATTTTCGGTACACTTACTTTCACCTCTATCCCTGACCGTCTTCAGGAGACAGTTGCCCACATCCAGTGGATGCACACATCACTCTCCCGAAGATGCTCAGGCGAGAGAGATGTGTGCGCGCACGCTATTGCCTGATTTTCCACTACTCAGATCTGGAAAAGCAGGAGGAGTTGGGGTGTGGGTTTGATTTCTTTCTGCCTCCTGAAATGTGTCTGAATGGATGTGCCGGTGATGGTTGCCTTAGAAACCAGCAGAAGTTATCTTGCCTGGCCGGGGCAGAGTCTTTCGTGCTGCCAAGAGCAGGGAGGCAGCAAGGCAGGTACAAATGTTCACGCTGGAAAAGTAAAAGGTTTTTCTGCTCTGCACGAAGCGGGAACACAATGAAGCGACAGCACCAGCAGCTCCCAGCATCCACCAGCCCCTCTCCAGGGCCAGGACATTCAGCACCGAACCGCTGCCAACCAGGCTCCGACCATCCCAGGAGGAACTTTGTCCCTCTGCAGGCGGAGGGGAGGTGGGTTTTCGCTAAATGAACCCCCAGATCTGGTCACAGCTCCTGTGCCTCATCTGCTTCATAGATGGGAGCAATGGGACAAATTCTGCCCTGCCCCATGCTGCTGCTATCCTGCCAGCTCTTCCATCCCTCATTTGCTCAGCCTGCCAACACCAGTTCTCCCCGGTACTTTAGCATAACATCTCTGCACTTCTTGTCTCAGTGCCGTTTCTTGCAGAGGAGGAATGGACGTACCTTATCCTTCCATTTTTAATAGTGGATCTGTTCTCACAAAGTGTGTGGTTCCTTCACTTTCCTGCCTCCCTTGGCAGGAGAGGTTTCTTGACTTGGCTCCCGGTCCCCATCACCCCAACGCTGCTGCGAAGCTTTTCCACGGGTGCCAGAGCCGATGGGAGCCGGCGCCTTTGGAAGCATTTCCCCGTATTTCTGCTTTGCCATCCCGACCTAATACCGGCAGCGGGAGAGAGGTGCTGCCCATCCTCACCTCACCAAAAATGCCAAAACCGCCTGCCAAGAGGGTCACCAGCAGCAGGGCAACAACTCCACTGGAAAAAAAGGACCCAAGTATTTCATCCCGCTGATGAATATATTTTGTTATAGTGGTTGCTTTTTTTCCTTAACCAAGAAAAAAAAAATTAATCGAATTAAGCAAGCTTCCTTCCATTTGTACGTGTAAATACAATTGATACATAATGGCTACAGATAGCTATCTAGATGTTTATATGAAGTCATCTACATATGAAAAGGCTACTGTTATGATCATTTGTATTTTAATTATCAGCACAGATCTGTTAATTTCAAGCTCTAGCAGAAACACAGAAAAATCAATGTTTGATAAATAGAAAAAGGTTTTCACGGGTCAAGGAGGATTATATTTTTGCAATTCTGCAAACTGTAAGCAAGAGAAGTAAACAAAGATGTTGGAAATTATTTAAAGAAAAATATTTGACAATATCCCTTTAAACAGAATTAAAATTTACATATATTTATGCCAAAACTTTCCCAAGATATTTGAAGTTATATTCATGATTTTGGGGCGTAGAGGGAGAGTGAGGGAAGAAGGGGTAAGAAAATACACAAATATTTGAAAGCCAACTTCAGAATGTATTTAAATCCTTTTCAAATGCAGTCTAAAGGTCTGCAGTCTGTGCAATCGTTGCCTTCAGTGCCATTTTTGTCAGTTCAGTGCAGTATTCAAAATCCATTTAATGCTATAAAAAGGAGCAGCCTTTTTCATGAATTCTGATTTATTTAATATTAAACCCGAGTCTAATATGGCACAGAAGCAGCAGAAATTGTGCTTGAAGCAACACCCAAACTTACTTTCCACCTTGACAGGTGAACAAGCAGTTATTACATTTCTGTAGAGCACCTTCCAAACTCCGCGTAGCCGAGTTCCCTTATTAAGAAATGTAATTTCACTTGGGTGCTGCAACAGCAAAATATGGCATGCTAGGTCATGGCTAACAATGGAGACGCAAACATGAACACAGATATAACTAACTTTTTCATTTTTTTTTTTAAGTGCGGCAGCAATAAAAATGGAAATCAAGTCCAAAGCTAGAGTTGCTGCCAAGTCTTGGCCAGCGCTGAGCGACGCCAGCGGCCGCAGCCCACGTGGGCAGCGTGCCCAGCGCTGCCCGGCGGAGATGGGCAACGGCAGTAACTGAGCATCCTTCCTTCCAGCGCCAGTAAAAGCAGGGCAGGCGAGGCTCTGCCTGTCCCCTTTGGTTTACGAAGGTTCAGGAGCACTACCAGAGCGCAATATTAATTTTTCGGAGGGGAGGCGGCAGCTACAGTTTCTTGACAACACGTGCAGCAGCTTCTTCTGCACCCAAGACGAGAGTTCATGGGTTGACAGTTCAGCGGCAACCCACGATATAATGAAACCAGCAGTTAAGGGATACCAAAGTGTAGCAAGTGACAAAGAGCTTCTTCCTCTGCGGGAGAAAGAGCTTGCCCCATGAAGAAGAGAGAAGGCCGATTGATTTATCTTGATATCCTGTTCTCTTTAATGAAACTACACAACGATTTCAGACTAGGGTAGGGATATCAAATAACGTAATTATTAGATCCATGAGACAAGCAACCAAATAAACTGAGCTGAGCTCCAAAATTAAGATGCCAACAAGAAACAATTACTTATCCTGGCTTTTCTCTGGGTTTGAATTAAGGATAGTTAACTTCACCAATAACATTATTTACTAGAAATGATGAGAATGACTAATGCTTTGTAAGTAAATTCATTTTACACCTAATCTACAAATGTATTTTGCTGCATTTCGACCAGGAATAACTGCCCTCCACCTTAGTACAGACAGACAAATCCCCAGATGAGGCAGGGCAGCAAAGTCAGCTGTAAATCTGGCCCAGAGTATTTGTACTGCATTTTTCACGTATAGATATCTTTAACAAATAAGGCTGTCTCAGGAAAGGGATTCCAATACAAAAGCAATAAAAAAAGTCCCTGTGGTGGCTTGGCAAATGTTTGTTTGAATGAGTTCATGTCAGCTGTATTTGTGCCAGTTCTGTACTTTCTCTCCTCAGGTGTTCATGTAACTGAGATTTAATCAAATATTCCTAAAAACGCACTCACCCAGCTCCTAAAGCAAGCTCTAAATCAGCCTCCCCATGGTAGGAAATGAACTGGTGCAGCTGAGCAGCAGAGGCTGCGCTTCTGCCAGCAAATCACCAAACCACAGCTCCAGTTTCAGGTTTTACCCCTCAAAGGGCCAACAACAGCATAAACTCAAATTGCAGCTGACTTAGGGACACTCGTACAGAGACAAAGGCTGCATTTGTCAAATAAGTGGGCTATTAGAAAGTATTTGCCTAGCTTGGCTACATGATTTGCAGGTGAGAGAGAACAGGGTTATATCTGAAGAAGCGGTGGCACCTATGAAGCGTGGACATCGCCTGGGGCCAGCCCTGCACCTCCATCCCCGTGTCCTGCAGGACATCCCACCGTCACGCTCAACCACGTGCCTTGAGTGTAACCCTCCAGCAAAGCAGCACTGACCCTCTCGGGACCGAGCCTGGTGTTTAAAATAAGAGGAGCTGTGCAAGGAAAGTACGAATTACATCACACTTACTGGAGAAATTCAGGTCCTGAGGCTACAGCCTACTTCATGTTATAGGGGTGCGATTTGTGAAGCCTTTTCCCAAAAGGCATTTTTCCTGCTCAGATCAAAGCATCAGCTAGTCCCATACTAGCCAGGGAAGGGAAACGACATGCCAATTGCTGACTGTCCAGCTCCCCTGGATCCCCTCCCCTCCTCCTGTATTACCACCCTCAATTAAAAACGCTCATCTCTCAACTCGCCTCTACCACTAAAGACGGCGACGGACATCACTCCTGCGACGTTGCCACAAGCACACCCAGTTGCTGAGGACATGGGAGAGGTGGGGGCAGAGCAAAATGGAGAAAGGTCTTAAATAAGAGTAATAATATTTAAAAGGATGGCCGGGAAAAAGCTGTTTGAGATTGTATGGAGTCAACTTTGACAAACAGGCAGAGGACTGGGAAGAAGACTGCTTAGTTTTCTCTGCACAAGGTTATGTTCCTCTATATTTTACCCACCAACATTGTAATTCTATTTCTAAGCCTAATAAATTTTCCACAGAAGCCCTACTCATTCTTAAACCTATGACTGCTGATTCAGGGAACTGTCATGTTTTTCCATGCCAGCATTGGTTCACACTGTACTAAAAAAGCAAGATAAGGACTAGAAAATAAAAGGCAACATTGTGCTTTTACCCAAAAGAAAGGGATGGCTCAGGGGGACTTGACAGTCTTATTTTGCTGATCGTCAGTCTCTGCAATAGGCTCTGCGACCAATTAATGAAATGCAGGCTGTAAGAACCATGATTTCACAAGAAATCTGACCTCTCTTACGCTGAAATTGAGAGATAAACGTGGGGTCTAGTTCTCCCCATCACCATTCCAGTTCGTTGCAGCAAACTGCTGAATATCTGTGCTGTACAGCTCAGGCTGAGAAAACCACCCAAATGTGGATATCGGAGGTGGTAGCAACATGACGGGCACCTCTACACTGTCCCAGGGACCATGGTACAGATTCCCACAAGCAATGTGACACTTCCAGACCAGAAAAAGGGGATTATTTTTTTTTCTTCAACTTTGAAACAGATGCCATCTTTATCTCAGAGAGACTTTTAGTTTCCCTCTGCGAATAGAGAACAAGATCCTCTCTTCCATTGCGCAACACGTTGCCACCAACGAGAAAATTTGCAGCCCCACAACTCCCCCAGCTCCTGACATCGAAGGATTATTTTGAAGCACACAACAATCCAGGCTACCCCACGTCTGGGCTTCCTTCAAAGCCTACCAAGAGGATTTTAGCAAAAATGCTGCGTATTTTTTGATCCCGACATCGGTTCAGGAGTATGTGGTCTGACACCACCAAACTGCTATTTTGCCATCCAGAATCAGTCAGTCTTACACCGCTGTCCCACGAGACCATGTTTCTGCGGGCAGCCTCACCTGCCTCCTGACACTCCTGCCATTTCCTCTGTTCACCTTTTCCTTTTAAAAAAAACACATTTATATAGTCAAATTTCAGACATTTGCTTTCACTGGCCCTTTTTCCCCTCTGGTCTGCTCTTTACATGCTTCTCTCCCCCAAACCTAGCATGTGTCACTGTGCTAAGAGAAATAATAATTAACACACAAATATTCAAAGGACAATAGGCTGAGCAACAAGAATTGCTGTATTTGTTCACATTCCCTTTTTCTAAGGTCATTTCTCTCATAATAGAGTCTCGGAATTCCAAAGAGAAGCTGTTTTAATTGGGGAAGAGCTGGGTCTTGTGATTTGTAATAACACTGATGCTTGTCATCGAAGAGGTGTCTTTTGATTTGGTTTGTCTTTCTGCTGATACAATTTGCTAAGCGGCCAACCTCATATTAATTTATTTATTGGCTCTAATCTAGCAATGGTTACAAGTTAATTACAGTTTGCTTTTTTTTAACACAACAACATGCTGTAAAATGTTTTTATCAGTGGTCAAATCCTTGGTTTACTCTGTTAATTGTGGCCTGGCTTAATCACAAAGAGTATTCCAATTTAGTAGACAATTTCTCCATCTTATCTTCACAGTCACAAGCTATGTTTCCCTGGCAGAAAGTAAGGTAAAACCATTAGGTGTGCTTTGGGAATGACATTTAATTTTTGTATCAGGTGTTCTCCATTTAAATCTACCACCATTTCTACTATTAAAAGAACAAGAGCAGCAAACCAGCCTTTTTGTAATAATTTATAACCTCTCAGCAACTAAGAGCACGTAACACAGAAACCGCTGCATGATCCATCTCCGCCCTGCACAGACTCAACTTTTGTTGGCAGATTTGTCAATCATGTTTATAGGCTCCTTTCTGCTGTTCAGTCAGGAATTCTCATCCCATTTTGATCTGTGTCATAAAAACGTACTAGGACTGATATACACCCAAGGACTTTCTGTTGATTTGTTTCTGTCGCGCAAGCTATGTCTAATTTATGTATAACTTATCTCATTCTATTAGATCACTTTGTAATCATATTTAATTTAGATTTATTCCTGACAGTTCAGGCTGGCTCCAGGCATTTAATTAAATTTTGCCCTCTTAAGCCACTTAGTCAGTCTAGATTTCAAACATGATGTAGTTTTTCTTTGGACAGCTCTTTTCTATCCATAACCTTTGAATTGGTAATTTGTGCAGTTGCATCTTACATGATATTATCAAGAGCTCCTTTAAAACCTGGCCTTGATGCTGCGCAGCGTGAGCACACAGCGAGCACCAGATGAAAAACCCAGGGAGAGCACAGCACCATCCAGCCATGCTTTAACGGGAACTCCGCCATTTAGACACCACTTTACCGTGCATAAAAACCTGAAATTGCAACCACCCAGTCAAACATAGCACAAGGGATGAGGTCAAAAGTAGGGACTGTAAAACTAATAAATTGCGCTATTAAATTATAAACCGGGTTTGGTTTTGAAGACTTGAACCGAGAATTAAAATACGTGCCTCATGAAAATTTGAATAGAAAAATACTGGTTGAAAATTTATAGAATGCAATTCATATCAATTCAAATTATTTTTATTCAATATAATTGCCCTTTGGGAGATGGACGTGAAAGTATTTAGGAAAAGAATAAAAATACATAACTGAAAATTTGGATTAGAAAACAGCCTTAAATGCAGTGTTTGGTTTTCTTCCCTGATTTTTATTAATACGCAAAAAACCTTTGCGTGAACAGGACTCTCGATGGTTTCTTAAGAGTTCTCCCTCTCTTGCTGATTACTGGAATTGTCTCTCCCCTTCTGCTGTTACTGGACAAATTACACTATTTCAGAGAACACACTTTAAATTTCCTTTTGTCCTGCAATTTGTCTCACCTTTTTTCCTCAAACTTGAACAAAACCCTTCAAGTTTCACATATGCTCTCCTCCCTACTGCAAAACCTCCCTCTTAATTTCTTCCTGCCACTCTATCAAGTTTGATATCATCAAAACGCAGACAAGACATGACTCCATAATAGCCACACACCTCTGCACATTTTATTGTAGTCTGGTGTCCCTAAAGCACTTAGGCAACCTGCCGGCTGCTTTCTTGTTCGTGCTCGTGGCAGAGTGCACAGCAGAGACAGCTGGGCTAATCATAATGCAAATTCAGTGAGAAACTAGTCACTTAAATTCCACTAATATATCTTAATTTTTCACCCAGCGATATGAGACACGGTGCCAATATAATTCAATCTTCTTACATTTTTCATGAGTTAAATAAATCATATCAAGATAGAGTCCTTCAACCATCATATTTTACTCTGCATGCAGATCCCCTTCAAATGGATGCAGAGCAAACCCCACATCCCACTTTATTAGCTTCAAGGAATTTGAACCCAGGTAAATGTGGATCCCAGGAATCAGCACATCAATGGATACAGGCAGTCCACTCAGGTTAGCATCCCGTCTCCGTGAATATTACTATTTCAGAGGAAGGCATAAGAATAACCTGTCTGTAAGGAGTTTTCCTGCTGCTGTTAAAGCTCAGGCACCAGGATAAGAGTACTTATACTCCTTCCATAATTCTTGACTTGCTTTTTAAGGCAGATCAGTTGTTTCAACCCTTCCTCCCCAGCCCAACATATTCACAGCATCCACAGAAATGTCCGGACCATTTTAACAACGTCAACATCTTGCTTTCAGCACTGCTTGGCAGGAGCAGCGAATGCCATGAAGGGCATTTTCCCAAAACTGATTTCTGAAGGGTTAAAGAGGGCTCTGATTTACTGTGTATCCCAGCTCACAACCTCACAAACCTGGGCCACCCAGGGTTTCTGTATGCTGCTGCTACGTTTCAGGAGTGTATTGCGGCACCCCAGGCTTATCAAATGAAAATATTATAAAAAGAGTGAGAAAAAAACCCAGAGTTTTACAGCACATGGAAAAGAGCAAATGGATGATTCACATGAATAAACAGCCAGCATTATAAGCAAAGATCGCAAAATGAGTCTTTGGAGGTACAAGCACTATTGTTACCAGAGTAGTCATTTGTATACCTCAACATTCATAGTGGTTACTCTGGTTTAGGAATTATACATTTATATGAAATTTCTTTTACGTTCCATATCATAGCATTTTGTGATCATAAAAGTGTAGAAATCAAGAAAAACTTACTTCATTTACTTGCTTTCCATTTTTCTCTCCCTATCAGAGGTCATTTTGCTACAGAACAGTAGCTCTCCTACCTCTGGCAGAGCTGCTCTTTGTCATTTTCCTTTCATCATTTATTTTCAAAGCTGCTCTATAAACTTTCTATCAATGCATTACTAATAATCTTAACAGACTTTTATCAAGGGAAACCATAGGTTTCCATTGTCAAGAGGCCTTTCTCTGAACTTCAAGTGCTGACATTTTTTTGACAATTTATCTAAAGTCAATTGTCTCCTATTGACTTTTTTCAGCTGCTTCCAGAATGACGACACTTTTTAGGTCTGACAGTTCATCTGGCTCACTAGACTCTCTCTCTCTTTTGGTTTTTACCTGCCATACATAAATCTTGACAAAAAACCGCTGTGCCTTGCTAATATCTCACTTCAAATGCGTTTCATTAATTTCCCCGATTCTGTTGCTCTCATTGCCATCAAAACCAAGAATCAACAAAACATTTTTAAATGCTTCTGAGGTTCTAATTTGATAGCCAATATAGGTACGTTTTCAATATTTTAACTTGTAGGACAGTGACGTGTTACTTGCTCTCATCTCCCTTGGGGAATCGCTAAGTGCTTGCCCAGGAGCAAACCCTAGAAGATGCTGGAGCTGGCAGACGACCCACAGCAGCTTTGTCCCCACTGAAGCCAGTGAGCGGTGACCATGTCCCTCGGGCATCCCCAGTCCCTTTGATGGATCCAGTTCCTCAGTTCCCAGCTGGTCTGAGGTCTGACTCTGCACCTTCTCTGCTAGCTAGCTCATTACAAAGTCCCCTCGTGTTCAGCAGCGAGAGAGGCAAAAGCATCCTTTACAGGCTTTGCTGAACTGGAACCACGTGTTTGTTTTCCTTCTGTAACATACTTTTTCTTCAGTACAACTCCATTTTCCTACACATTCTTTCATTCTTTATACACAAACAATTTGATCAAGCTTTACTCTATATTCTCTCCAATAAGCCATTTCAAGATTTATTCCAACCTTATGTTGCTGCAATGTCATGTTAGGAAGCAAATTAAGTTTATTTTTATATCACTTTCTTACAAGACTATCTGTTCAAACAGGGATCCCTTCCTCTTCTAAATGCCCAGGTTTTTTATTCTCCTTCCAATTCCCATCACCCTTGACTTCCTTCCTTTCTTCTGTGCCTTTGTAGTTCATTCATCATGGACTAATGAGGTCTTTCCTTCACGGCATACTAACAACACCCACACACTGCATTTTGGACGTGAAAGCAGGTCAGCTTCTCCAGCATCCCTGTCTCACACACACGAGTCCAGAAGATGCTTCAGAGATCATTGGGCCAAGCCAAAACTCTGCTTTATGGAGCTGTAGCCACTTGCTGCTCCCCAGCCCAAGCAGAATGAGGGCTTGATACCAAACAAGACGAGAGGGAAACTCTTTAAGTTGCTGGATAATCTCTTCTTCTTTTTCCAAGCACTTCTCCTCATTGCATTTCTTGGGATGTGCCTGGCATACCTTAAATTCCTTGCATCCGCAGGCCGTGGATTTGCGCCTATTGGCTGTAGCCATATCTACACTGGCAAGAAACCCCTCTCTGCCCCATAAAAGATTCTTTAACTATGACTTGCAGTGCTAATTTTAAATTCATAGTCTGTCAACATTGAAAAGCCTTCTTCAGCAACTTCTGCCACGTATGTTCTTAGCTATTACACCAAACCCTCCTCTGCTACATAAGAAGAGAACAAACAAATTCTAATCACATGCACAAATCTCTTTCCAATGTTTGCTAAGCACTAAATCAACTTTTTATCTTTTCTCTTATTATTTCCCAGAATACTCTTAAAGCTCAAGAGAGCCAGAAAATGAGAGGAAAAAGTGCAGAGCGTGCTAAAAGAAATGGGGAGGGAGGGAACCTTTTTTGAGCCAAGGGAGAAATCAGAGGTTTGAGTGATGGCTGACAACAGACTGGTTGTTTAGGATAAGGAGCCCAGCACCAGATTTGAACCTCACTAATGTCTGAAGCCGGTAACTAGACCAGAGCCTTGAGAAATCTCTTGGGTAAAGAGGTTTATTATTATTAAAGCAGAAACTGTGTAAGAATTTTATGTAAGAGATGTAAGATAGAGAAAAGAGCCTGTCTTGTCTTTTGGCAGATGCTGGCACAGCCTCTTTCCATTTTGATCTCCCCTAGGTTTTATTTTTATTTATTTTGGGGCATGCTCACAGCATTAAAGGAAAATCTAGATATGATTCAGGGTGGAATTTTTCTACACCTGAACGACTCAGGACCATGAGTCCCTTTGGCTTTTGATGGCAAAGGTGTTCCTAAGCAGGTTTGAAATCTTTAATCTTCACTCCTCGTGAACTCCCCAAAACCAAAAACCCTGGAGAAACGCATTTGGGTTCTGGCTATTAAAACCACCCAGCTCCACTTAAGAGAGTAGTGTGCGCCAACATTGCCCACCTACCCTTTAAGCTCGTGAATCCCTTTGCACATTTGCTAAAATAAACAAGAAGTTAAAAAAAAATGGCGTGGCTGGGTAAAGAACGTCCCTACTGCTCCTCACACATTCTGTGAACCCAAGGTGACAGTCTGTAGGATGTCCCACTAATTTACAACTCACGCCCCTGCCCACACCTCCATATCCCTCCCTGTCGCCCAGAATTAGAGGCGGCAGAAGGAGCATGGCTGTAGTAGGTGGAAAATGTCATAGCAACGCGGGATGCAAAGGGACTCCCTCACTCCCAGAGCCACGTTAGCCTCAGTCGGAGGCAAACTGCCTTTGCTTGCCCACGGCTCAGCTAAAAACCCCTCCGGGAGAGGGGCTGCCCTGCCCAGCTGGTGAGCGGAGCCGAGGGAAGAACAAGAGGTGGTCTCAAAGCTGCTACCGAAGCAATCAAATGAGAATTGAAAGCCTCCGTTGTCAAACTGCAAAGTCAGAGAGAAATGGGAGCTTTGAAATACACAAAGCCAACTTGAACTTAAAATGGTTTTTTCCCTAAAAAAAATTCAAGAACCCCCACACACAAATGCAATCTCAGCCTTCAACGTGCAGCTGCACACGGACATGCAGATACCCTGTTTTTTCCAGCTCCAAATCTGAATCTTGCAAGGAGAATGTATTTAATCTGCATTGCCAAATATATTGCTATAAATAGCATACAAAGCTGTGAGGAACATATAATGCTACCAAGAGAACTCCTTCATTTTATCTGAACCATTCTTTGCAGTTTTTGTAATTTTCCTAACTGAATCCCACCATCATTCTGCATTGCACAAGGGATTAACAAACCCATGATGTTTTCTGGATTCTCAGAAATCATTGTTTCTGGAGTGTATTTGGAAAAGAAGTTCACAGAAAGAGCATATTCCCAGTAGCATAAAATGAAAACCAGTCGGTGTGGAAAGGTGACTGTGCTGTAGTGGGCTGTGGGTGGAAGCAGAACCCATAGTCCTGTACTGGCAAGTACCAGTAATCCCACACATCGTGTACAAAAGGTACACAAGAGAACACGTTTATGGAGAGAAAAGGAGGATGCTGCAGGGCTAAGGGAGAGAGGGGGAGAACGCCCCCCAGCGCTGGTCTACAAAGAGCAGCTTTCCCAGGTAGGCACTAACCTCTATCACAGAGAAGCCATCAGCTTTTGGCGGTACCCAGGGAAGGATGAGTATGAACTGCTTCATCCTTACCTACTCCAGATGAATCTCCCTTCTCAGCTCTGCTCGTGCCAACGGGAGTTAGTGTTGAGCTGTAATCAGTGCCTTTTACTGGTGTAATGGACTCTGAGAGCAGAGAGAATAAAACTGGGCATTTGGGACATATCAATCAGCACATGCCACAGATGATGCTTCTGACAATTTCACCCGCAAACATTATGGGCTGAAGGCATCTACCAATTACAGGGAGCAAAGGACCTCTAGAGCAAAAATGGTAAATTAAATCAAGGGTGTTTGGAATGAGGAATGGTTCCAGAGCACCTGATGGTGTAGGGAAAGAACAAGGAAAATGGTCCTCATGGGGGATGGAGGGAAGCTTCAACCTGCAAAACAGTAGAAAATGGTAAAAAAACTCTCAGGATTTGGAGATGAGGCAGCAGACTGGGGGGGGGGGGGGGGGAAGAAAAAAAAAAGAAAAAAAAAAGGACATTGGCGTTCATGGGAGTGCTGGAGGAGAAAGATGATCCTTCTCTTCCATGGAGAGAAAAGGAGAAGAAATGCTGATGGAAGGGGTCCCTCATAAGCTAACGAGTTAGGCTGGAAGTGACCTCTGGAGCCCAACTCCCTGCTCAAACTGGAGCCTGATCTGGTTGAGTTTGCACGAAAACATCTGCAGATTTTAGACTGACAATACACTGCCCATTTTTGTTATGAAGTTTTGGTGCTTTAAATTCAGATTTCTTATGTATTTGCACATGACTTACACAAAAGCAAATGAGCTTACTCTGGAAAGCCAAGCAGCCAAATCCTGCTAATTCCTGCTAATAACCGAGATTTCATTGCAAGTTGCTGAAGCTAAAAAAATTAGCGAGTAAACAAACAAATAAGCCAAGCTGAAAAGCAGAGTATCACAAGCTGTTCTTTGCTGGAGTTGTTACATTTCAACAACTTGTAGTTGCTTGTGGAAAGCAGCCACGTAGTTTTCTACTCTGTCCTGTAGGACGGTCGGAGGGAAGGAGGACAACAGAGCCAGTAACTCGTATTGCCAGAACGGCTCCATCCTCCTCACCAGAGCAGCAACGTGCTGCCTCCTGCAAACTGGTGAGCAAAGGGAGAGAGCAAGTCCCAGCAGGGCGAGGAAACATTTTATTAGGCTGCAAATTCAACACCGTTTCTATAGGTCATGTTACATGGCCCAAGAGGAGACCGTTAGATCAAGTGACACAAAGCCATTAAGCAATGTATTTCCCCAGTGCAATGCGAGTAATGAAACACCTAGAATTAGATGACTCCGTGCTACTCTAGCCAGAAAATATCAAAGCTGTTGCTACTCAGGAACTGTGCAGGGATTGAAGGGGCCGATACGTGTGAGCCAGCGGAGATACAAAGCCTGGGGCCAGGTCTGTGCCCTGCAACAGAAGGACACAGCCCGAACCTCTGCAGCAGATAAGCAAGAAAAAAAATGGGATCGCGAGGAGCACGACGGCTCACGGAGCGCCCGAAGGCGCTCGGCTTCTCAAGGTGCCCTTGTGGGAGAGCTACATGCTTTCGAGGTGTCATTTTCCCCGACGATCAAAAGCGATAGGCATGCAAACACGCGCCCCGGAGCGGCATCAGACGAACGCGATCGCCGTTAAGCCACTGGCTCTGAGGCAGCAGCGTTCGTGCTGACACCGTCGCCTGTCGAGGCGAGCAGGAGGCTCTGCGCCCTGCTGGGACCAGCCCGGATTATCCCAGCGCAGGCTGGCGAGTGACAGGGTGCCACATCCCATCTCCGCTCGAGTGCTAACGTACCTCGGGGTCAGTCCCGGGCTCGTCCCTCTGCATTACGAGGTTTCAAAAGGGGCTGTAGGGACGCAGGAGAAATAGCGAGAGGCGAGATGTGCGTGCTGCCAGCGAACAAGTGTACACGCTTCTTGGCAGGCACCGGGTACGTGGAGGTTTCCCAGAGGACGCTCGGGCTTCCTTGCACGCTCGCGACCCTAACAGACAAAGAGAGATGCGTGGAATTAAATTGAGATGGGGAAACGCAAACACCAGAGCAAATGTGCCCAAAGGTGAGAAACAACCTCAGCAGCCGATTCCCAGCTTCACAGGGGTACGAAACGCAGCTCCGCGGCTCCTCCACCCAGGAGAAAGTTTCTAAAAAGTCCCTTTTTTTCTCAGCAATTCCCCAATAGCTTGTTTGGGCACGCCAACGTGCAGCACTGTACCTAATGCTCTCCATTTCTCCTGTAGCGTGTAAATGCACAGTAACCACCCCTGCGCATCTTGAGCCCTCTATATAATAATGCCAGGAGCGGGTGGGTTAATTAGCAGTGAGCCTGGTGAGAGGGAAGGCTGGAACAACCCCCAGAGCATTCACCCCCGCTCCCAGCCCTGCTCCAAACCCTCACACCCTCTCAGCACAGGAGGGCACATTTTTTTCCAATTTTCCTTTATGATTTCTTTTAAAAACACCATATAAATCTGAGTCTGTGTGAAGCCGTTTCTGTAAAAATACTGCTTGCTGATACTTGCTTCAAATGAAACATTTCCTCTTATTCCATCGCTGCCAGTCACCAAACCATGAACACCCTGAAATAATGAACACTGCAGCTATGGGACATAGAGATACCACCCAAAATTAGAGTGTGTGAGACCAGGAAAGGACAGAGGTATGAAAAGGTCAAGAACTACAGAAGAGCTACAGGTGCTTCTGCTCTCCCTCTCATCCATCTGCTGCCCGGAGAAACTGTTAAGGTCCTGCTCTATAGCAGAGAGCTGAAGAAAAATAGAAAAACTAGGGAAAATTTCATTTTTAGCTCAGGCTTCTTTGTTGAAGGGAGGCCTCAACTCTTATTGTATTTTTTTTCAGACTTCAGGATCTGATCACATCACTTTAGAAGTTTCCTTTTTTTTCCAGGAAGATAAACCCCTGTCACTTTATTTCAAATGCCTGCACTTTAATATAAGCCATGGGCTACTTCAGGAATTATATATATCTAAAAAAAAAACAAAAAAAAAAAAAAAAACACCACATCCAAAAAGATGAGGAAGTCAAATTATTTTCCCTGCTTTGATGTTTGTTTGTGTTTTGTACTGCAGGGCACTTGTGCAATATGCACAGAAACGCCAGGAGAATGAGTGAATCCTGTTCAAGTAATTTAGAGGATGAAATAGTAAAAGGAACCGCTTTGAACTCAGCCCGATGGCACATTGTGAAATGCACTTTCTGATCTGCACATTGTCACTTTTCCCTAGCTTGGGTTTGTTATCACCAGGGCAAGCCTGGCCATAAACATGCAGGGCAGTACTGGGACTGGGATTTCATGTTATTTCTGTCAGGGTTTGAAAAGGCAATAGAGGAAGATTTGGTACCCAGGAAATATGTGCCTCATTTTTTCTTCAGAGCCCCCTGGAATTAAAAACTAAAAAAAAAAAAAAAAAAAAAAAAAAATTTACAAAAAAATCTTGGGTTTATGCGTAATTTACAAAATTGGTCCAAAGTTACAAGGGCAACATGGAAGGAAGCTATGCAACTGGATGTTGATTTTATGAACACCATGCCAATGCCAATGGTTTAGCTAAATAAACTTAAGAATTGCGACTATTAATTGAAATCCAATCCTTGGCTAATGAGAATTAGTGCTGGATTATAATGCTACATCATGATAAACAGCTTGGAAATATTTCAAACAGATTTGGAAAGTTGTTCTCCGTTAGATTATAAATACTATTAACAGATAAAAAGCCATAAAAGAGCTGTCACTTCAAAGGGGAACTTCTGGCCATTTTCTAGCAGAGGAGCTGAAGGTACACAGTTTGCTAAGCCAAATTTCAAAGCAGAAAGCAAATCGTGGCATCTAGAATTATTATTGATTCCTTAAGTTATTAACTTAAAGGATTACCTTGTTCATTTTTGTGATAGATAAAACATTAGCTAGATATAATAAGGGCTAAGACATGCCAAGTTTTAGCTCTAAACATTAGAGGCCTTCGAAGATACACGTGAAATCTGCATAATGACACTGTTTTTTCTCCCCAGAGCGGTGCTGGGGCGAGCCAGGAAAGAGCAGGGGTCTCACCTGGGCTGAGGAAAGGGACAGGAGCTTTGGCAGGGAACAACGTCAGGTCTGAGACACCCAAGCGCTTTCCCGTGCCTGCACAGGACACGTCTTCATTAGCAGTTCATGAGATAGTCATTATTGACAGATCCACTTGAGGTTATGCCAGCAGCTATGCAAACATGTCGTTTAAAAAGCAACAACAAAAAGAGTCCTTCCCAAATGAACAAATTGCAAAGAGATAATGAAACGGGCCAGACAAGGCTTCCCGAGGGAAAATGAGATTAAATTAAACTTGCCATCAGCTGATCAGCATGAAGTTTGCTTTTCAACAAAACCCATCGAAAGAGATATCATTGCAAAACACTGCTTGGACAACCAGTTTTTATTAAAGGCTTCTAAATTTTTTTCCTGCCTACTCAAGAGATTAAGTCAAACTTTTACTCAGTCTCAGTAACAGTGTTCACACTGAACTGGAGAGTGAAGGGTTTTCCTAACTCCCTCTCTGTGATTACAACTGAACTGTCCTGCTGAGATTTATTTTGATCCTGGAAATAGAGATAACCCTGTAGATCAAATGGGCCTGTATTTAGATTGTACTGTCTTGCCACTGATAACAGAGATTTCAAAAAGTTCTTCATGAGAAGGATTACACCGGGATCTGTACGTCCGATCCTCTTGTAAGTACAATCCCCTTTCCCAGATTCCCAATGCACTCCCTATAGGCAGCTTGTCTCGATGGCTACAAATCTCTCATATAAACCACATAACAGGTAGTGACACATTTACAGCACTTTTCATCTTTACAACACTGTGTGCTGGTCAGTTTTTATTATACTTACCAGACAAAGTGCTTTCCTGAGTGTCCACTAGGAAAGAGATTTTTGCTCAGACAAGCTTTTAGCCTGGCCAGCTGTAACTACACAATAAAGATATATACACATTTTCTTGTATTACAGTAATTGATAGAAAAAGTTAGGTCTAAGCCCAGTATGTTTGTGTCTCTGTTCCCAGCTAGCCCAGCACATCATGCTGAAAATGTTCTTTTTTATGGTACCTTAGTACTTGGTACCATCTAGGCCCGAAGTGCTCCCTCAAGGGTTTGCATTAGGCTCAGGAAGGATGAAAGAACGAACTAACAAGATCAGAGCTGTTGCAGGTTCAGCTTTAGGGGCCACAGAAAATAAATTTCTAGTTTGTAGTACTTGCTTATTCCTAACGTTATTAACCGCTCCAATATAGTATTTATAGCTGGGCTGCCTGCCCCTCTTTCCCCCAAGCCAAACTGTCACTATTTTAATGCTATAATAAGAAGCTGATTTACTAGCGTATAACTTCAAAGGGAAACTTTCTTCTTCTGCTTGCTAAAATGTTAATGGGGAATAACAAAGCGTGGTGACGTTACACAGAACCCTGGGAAGAAGTCCTTTTGGGGCTCCGAAGCAGCACGCTCCCCGGCGGGTAGCTTTTGTTCTTGCCAGGTTATCTAATGAAGTCATCTCGCTCTCTCATTTCCCAAATTGTGGCTAGGGACCAGAACTACTTACCCAGCACAGCCCCTTCCCTTTACAACCCCAAAGCTCCCAAGCAGGGTCATGCCGGGAGAACCAGCTGCAGACCGGGCTCCTTAAGCCATTTCACACCGGGGAGGGTTTAGCAACGATGCAATAAATTGGGAGGGAGCAAGGAAGAGGCAGGAACAGGCTAGAGCAAGGTACGGCTTAAATCCTCCTCAAAACAATACACAAAGGATGCATCCACCATCCCAGGCTGCATCCCCCAGCCAGACACCCCACAGACGATACCCCAAGGTCACGTACAAGCGACAGCCAGAGAGGCGTCTCCCTTTCAGCCAGAAAGGACCTGGCAGGGTTCCCTCAGCCAATATTTGATGCACAAATACGTCAGTTGAGTAAGTCAAAGAGCGCACATGCTCCGGGTCCTGTGTTTTCGAGACCGGTCCCTCTTGCCCTCTCTTTCCCCCCTATTTGTGCAGACAGATCAGCAAGCACAGTAAAGCGTTACCAGGAAAGGCTGTTAATCACCTGTGCCAATGTGGTTCAGAGGCAGGTTTGTCAGCGTATTTTATGCTATTACTGCACTTTGTACGGCGCGGAGCCTGTGCGTGACAGCCCAAAGCAGACAGGAAAGGTGTGCAGAGGTGCTTCTGCATTTAGATGAATTTGCAGGAGCTGCGCACAAAACTACTTGAGGAATTTAAACATGTAGGGTGGCTGGAAAGCTGTAAGGGGAGTTGTCAGGGTAAAAGAAAGCCGCAGAAGAGCTCTGACAGCAGTTCTTGCCTGAGGGCTGGAAGCCCTCGGGTGCCAGTCCCACACAGGCGTTTGCATTGCACAGCGATACCAGAGGGGTGCTGAGCTGAGAGGGACGTCGTTTCGGATGAGACCTTCGTGCCGTATTGCGGCTGTCCGGCTCCGATGCAAGTAGAAGAGTGCCATTCTGTTCTATGGCGTTTTATTCAAATTCCCATTCAGCTCTCTGGAGTTTCTTTTTCCTGCATTGCCGAGACTTTTATGTAAGACGAAGATGCCGTAAAGCTCGTCATGACCAGGTCCGCGGGCACGGTCTAGCTCAGCTAACAGTGGCATCCCCCAGAGCTGTAGCAAGTCACACCCTTCTCATCTGCACTGAAATAAAAATCCCCCAAAAGCTGGTGGTTCTGGCCACCCTTCTCAGGAAAGATTGAAAATTTCAGTGCTTCGTAAAGACCGTAGAGGACAAACATTGCCACTTTCCCTCTTTTGGGGTTCTTGCACCAACAAATACAACGTTTGCAGGCAGGATTCAGATCCAGAGGGAACTCGCTTCTACTTGCTCTTCCAACAGACTGAAAAGCACATGCAGGAAAAGCCTACTGCCTGAAAATATATCATGATGTGTTTTCTTTGCCTCTTATTTTGTGGTTATTCTTCACATATCACTAAGCACTTGTTTTGATTTTTTGAACAAATTTTTGTGCTGATTTTTTGAGAGTCGTTCATAGGTGGGTCATCCCGAACATGCCAAAGAAGAGCTTTGGGAACACATATGGAGTAAGGTGTATCTAGATAGGAATTGCAAGAAGGATTGGAGAGAAAACTTTACAAATCTCTAAAGGAAATAACTTGTCTCTTCACTCCTCCCAAGTGTTTCCCAAGGTAGAAGGCAGCTACTTTTTGTGTGCAGCCTCTGCACATGTTGGACATCCTATGCAAACCCATCCTAGCACAGTGAGTTTTAGATACACTGCAGCCACAAGCGGAGGAAAATTAAGCAGATAAAAGGCAAAGCGGGTAGGTTACAATAAAAGCAGCAGATAGTAAAAGGCAAGAATAACATGATCCTGATTTGGTTCTTGCAATTCGTATTTCAATTCCTTACTATGTGCTTTTGGGCAAGTGCTTCAAGGCCCTCAGAGGTGCGGAGCCACCAGAAGGATCTCTGTGCCTAAAAAGCGCGGTGAATTCGGGGCTTCTGCTCTCCCTTTGGGCTCTGCACACACACACACAGCACTGAGGATCCTGGTCATATGCTGCATGCAGGGAAATACAGCGAGGACTGAGTTGAGGTAGGGCAGCTGGGTTACCTCTTGGTGGTAGTGCTATGTTATCATTGTTTATGGGGTTTCTTTCAGGTCTTTCACTGCTTTCCATCTCATTTCATAATAACTGGTATAGTTGCTATCATAGTCCCCAAACACTCAGGATTTCAATTTTGTCAAGCACTTAGAAATACCTTAAATCTGAAGGGTACTACATGACAAAATGGATTCTGTACTATCAGTGCCATCCCACAGGTTTGAACGTCACCCCTGGCTAATCTCAATAAACATTTCAGGACCCCAAGTCATTATTCGCTATGGAAACATTGGCTTCTGGCTCTGTAATGGGTACAGTACGTGAGGTCTTGTGATGGAACCAGAATTACCCCGCACAGCCACTGCAGTGCCCAGCTTTCTTGCGTGGGAGCAATGCAACAGTCGAGTCACTTATTCAGCTTCATACAGAGGAATATTCATTAATGTTTACTGATGCAGAGTGCACACACTACATTAGTCACAATCCTATAAACAAACATGTTTTCAATCCACACTACATTAATCTTGATCCTATAAATAAACAGATAGAGCGCAGTCATAGCTTTCTAAGATACCCCCTGCAGGAGAGTTACTGTACCAAAATACATCACAGAGCAGGACTGCGGCATCGGCTGCTTGTGAAGAGACCATGGCTTCAGTCATTACTTTATTATGGGGTTATTATTTGTTTGGGGAGGATGGGTAAGTTTATGTCCTGTAGTACTGACTTTTAGTACTATCTGGTTTTAAGGTGTGTGCTGCTGCTGCCCACAGCCTCAGGTAAGAACTTTATAACAAATCCAGCTAAATAAAACTCGGTGTCCCATGAGCAGCACCTAAACAACTGGATCGCGCACAGAGACTTTTCCGTACAAGATGAGGAATATACAGTACCATCTTGCCTTCACACAGTATCCCCTCTACTTGCGTGTCATACTGAAGGAAAACCACTATGGCTTTCAAATTAAATACCCATAGGAATCACCTTACCAGCCACAGAAATGTAGCAGCTGATTAACTGCAAATCAGCTTGGGATGGAGAGGACACTTCCAAAATAAGATCACAAGGAAATGTAGGGAGACACAACACGCTTACCAAAAGTGGGATTTGAAGCCAGTGTGAGCAGATACTAGTGCCTACATATAAGCTGTAAAATCTGTTCTTAACAATCCACGTTAGCTACCAACCAGCCAAGGAAATGCCAGCAAAGGAAAGAAAAGAAAAATAAAAACCATCAAGATGATGGAAAGGTGCAGAAAGAAAAACAGAATGAAATTGAGCCCTTTTAACCTCATGCAAGTGGGCCTGGAAACTTGAAAATAATTAGATACAGGTAAAGAGAAAGGAAAAAGGAAGGGGGGAGATTAGTATTTAACCTAAGGCACAGTTTCATTAGCTGCGTCTTATTCTTTGGCATGGTATTGGACTAGACCCTAGACATTTTTGTTTTTACAACCAATAATACTTGTGTTTTAACAAGTGATGAACCTATGACTAAGAGCATGTTACAAGTCTCGCTGTCTGTGTGCGCCCACATCCGTACAACCTGAATTATGTTCAGGAGGCTGATCAGAGAGCACTGAGCACTACCCAGCTGATTGGTAATATGATGCATTGGCCATTTTAATTAACTTTCCCACTGGGGGTTGACTGTTTATATGCAGTGCAATGAAATGCGTTCTTAATTTTTAAGACCTTAAAGACAACGAGACAAAAATTAGAGCATGCTGTCGAGGCTGTCCCTAGAGATCGGGGCCCTTGTGCTGCCCTTTCCCCCGCGAGGAGAGGACCAACGCAGCGGCGTTGCGCAGCGAGCGCAGGTGATTGCTACGGCATGAGATTCATTTGATATACAGAATGTCTGAGGCCTAAGCAAATTTTTTGTCTAACATTTCCGTTCCAATGTTTTTACTGACTTCTTTTACTGAATCTCATCTTAGTGTAGTCACCTAAGCAATCAGAAATAAAGCTGACTAGTAATAATACTGCTTCCTTTTCTATTTTTCCTTCTCAAGAGGGTGTAATCATGAGAAATTTAATTGTTCATGAAAGACATTTGAATCACGTATCCATCATATTTCTACTTAAAAAGCTTCCCAGTGCAGCTGTTCTGTTTGGTGTGCATTGCCTTTAGTCTTATCATTAATGAAGTTGATTTTGTTATTAGAGGTCTGGAAGCTGTTACAGGGGGTGATATTTACGTCCAGAGCACGTGTGTTCATTTTATAGGAGATGCAGTTCATCAAAAGCAGATACAGATGACTAAACCGGTGGGCAAGGTATGTTGACTTTTTATTTTATTTAACAGTAATGAAATGTAACAAGTGCACCAGAGGGATACATTTTCATAAGCAGACAAGCAGATGGGTGAAGAAATTTGACTTGCTATAAAAAACTCGTAACTGCTGAGCAGTCTGAAAGGCTCCGTGGAAAGAGTCATCTATACTGCAAAGCGTATTCCCCCTTCAAAGATTTCACATTATATGTGGCAGTGTCTCTCTTTGGCATTTTACATCCTACAGGTGATGAGCCTTAAAGTATGGCTGCTGGCATCTAGCCAGAAGCCGTACACTTCCAGACCACATTTTGCTTGCATTCCTTCCAATTTCCCCTCTTACAGAGAGGCGGGTGGAGTGGGGATGGGGAGGACAGAGGCTTAAACATGAATCGTTCATTCAATTGATTTCATTGCCTCAGGGAAATAATGTTCTTTCAATAAATTGTATTGGAGCATCAGAGATTCTCTGCTTCAAATGCTCCAAAATCATACACAGGCCAGAGGAGAGGTTAGCATCAACCATCACCTGAAGATTAGGCATGTAGACTAACCAAGCCACAACTAACCAAACCCCAGCTCTTCCCCGTTTGCACAGCACCGATCAGAAAGGCAGATGTATCCTTTCTGTACCTTAAACTAGAGAAATTTGTAGTTTTATGGAACACAGTGGGACTTAACTGTAAATCTGTTCTGGGCTATGTCTGTGTTGTATGTCTATGTCTGGGCTATAATCTTGAGTGCTGAGTGTGTTGAGTGAGACCAGTGTTGAGGTCTCCGAAATCTGCTGTTACTGTACGGCAGCTACGCTGCTAGATTTTAATGGCAAGAATGCTTTGGATCCTTTGTAGTTGCGATCATTGAGTCCACCCAAAATACCTACAAGGCACCAAAGCAATAAAAAGGTCAGCAGCTGAGCAAGAGGGAGCAGTAAGTAGAGCACTCCTCCCATGCTGAGCGAGTAGCAACGCGCCAGAACTGACTGCAGCCCTCAATGGCAAACCATTCTCCTTATGTTCACAGCACACACAACGCAAATTTAACTTGCCAAAATCACAATCGATAAAACATTTCTTAAATTAGTTAGATTCAGAGGAAAGGAGGAAAATTCATTAGCGTTGCTTATCCCACAGCGAAGGCTTACACCGAAGGCCCAGATCGACGCTTTTGAATACAGATGGCGAAAGTCAGGCACATCACCCTGACAAGACCGGTGGGCGCCTGGCACCCCTAAAGACCAGACAGCTCACTATCAATGTCCCCCAAGTTCTTTATTGTACCAGAATGTTTGACTCGGAGCAGCAATCATGGTCAGACTGCCTTGATGTTTTCAACATGCCAACCTGTTGCTTTGTTGTGCTTGAGTCTTTTGTCTTCGGGATTTTACATGCAAACCAATTTTCTTGGTTATTTGTGTTCATTTGCAAGAGGCCTAAGTCATCAAAAGCAGATACAGATGAATACTCCACTGCACATTGTGGGTTTTCGTTTTAATACCAACAAAACATAACAAGCCAACTTGAGAGATGTATGTTTACAACCAGTCAACCAGATGGATGCAAAAATCTGATTTGCTGTAAAAGCTTATAGCTGCTGAAAATCTTAAGGATTTGCTGGAAGGACTCAGCTGTAACAAATCACGCCAGGGTACTAAAAAGACTGATCCTGCTTTGTCCAACTGTTGTCTCAGCATTAGCTTTCCTACAGCCGTGCCAAGGCTATACCTAATGCAATGCTCTACAATGGGATGTGCAGCATGGGACAGCTGGTGCTGGGGGCCAAGACACATTAGCACTGGAGCATATTCCGGCTATACGTGCCAGTTGGGTTCATTTGAAGGGAATCTGCTCTGGGCATTCAGAGGCAGCTCTGCAATACAAACCAAGCCACGAGCAGCGGAGACAATCAGGGGATTCGCTTCAAAAGCACGCTCTCATCCAAACCGCAGCACTACCGTAGACATAGCAGCATACACATAGTTTTCCTGGGCAAACAGGCGCCTAATGAGCAGATTTGCAATCGGCATGGAGCGTCTATTAACTCTAGGCGGAGCTCACCCTTCTACAAACTGCCGTTACCCTCCGAAATCCAGGTCTCTACCTCAGTTACATCTTCTAGTGAGACTTCAGCTCTCAAGGGCCCGAACCCCTCCAAAGGAAGGGGAGATGCTTCTGCCAAAAGACCTCGTGTCAAAAGCTGTTGTCAGGCTTCCAGGTCCACCCCGTACTGGAGGAGTTGCCCACGCCACCCTGGTGGCTTGCAGACCTCCCCAGCACACAGGGACACCTTCCAGCTATCCCAGGGACCCCTATTTCC